>NC_070637.1:23858907-24193907 GCF_947347685.1 Pleuronectes platessa
ACATAATTCCTCTTCATACATAACTTGAATCCATTCATTAATTAATCTGTCACGTTTTGAATATTCAGCTACTTGTTAAAACACTGAGTTTAGTTCTGGATTTCCTAAACTGACCAGCAGGACAGAGACCGGGTCCAAATAATCTATTTTTACTGAATCAGGACTCGATTTTTAGTCCAACATGTCTGATTTCATATTTATCTTCCATGTTATGAGTCCGTGCTCACATGAATATGTGTCCGTTATTTTCCCACATGAACTCAGTTTAATTTACAGTTAAGTTTTATTCTTTATCCAGGTTGAGGTACTGCAGTCTGTCAGAGATCAGCTGTTCTTCTCTGGCTTCAGCTCTGAGGTCAAACCCCTCTCATCTGAGAGAACTGGATCTTAGAGGAAACAACCTGCAGGACTCAGGAGTGAAGGAGCTGCTTGATCTAAAGCAGAGTTCAACCTGTCGACTGGAGACTCTGAGGTCAGTAGATGGTTGGAGTCCAGTTCACGCTGCTTTCATCAGTATTTTACTAAGCACAGTCTATATCACAGATCCAGGGTCTGTGCTACCAAGCAGGATTTGTGGTTATCAGGTTAACTTCAGGTTTAGTTTTTTCAGTTCTACGAAGCTCGTCCACTTCTTAACGAGGTAAATCACCATGGTTACATCTGATGAACGGCTAACCTGCTCCTGTTTAAGTTGGAGATCAACCCGTATAGAAGCTCCGCCCACTGACCACAGTGACTCTACACTGTTGTGTGGTGCACACTCTCCTTAAAGGGACGGATAAGGGAAGTTTAAATCAACGTCTGGTTGGTTCAGTTGATCTCTAACTCACCCAGAACATCTCAATCTCTCCAGACTCATCCTGTCACCAAAACACCAGATGACCTCAGTCAGCTTCCTGGAGACAGGTCCATGTGTTTGTATTGAGAAGTGATGTCAGAGGTTTCATCACAGTGTTTGTCCTCAGAGACAGCGAGTGTACTCAGAGTCGGTGTGTGTCCTCAGAGTCAGTGAGACACTGTGTGTCCTCAGAGATAGTGATACAGTGTGTGTCCTCAGAGTCAGTTTGTGTCCTCAGAGTCAGTGTGTCCTCAGTCAGTGAGAAAGTGTTTGTCCTCAGAGACAGTGAGACAGTGTGTGTCCTCAGAGTCAGTGTGTGTCCTCAGAGTCAGTGAGTGTCCTCAAAATCATAGATCAATAAAATCTATATCAGCTGATCAGACATCACTGAACCCTCCATTCTTCCTCATCCTTCCATTTCGCAGGCACACATCGCACATATCCCCGCACCACTGTCAGGGCAGTATTTATTTATTTAGAGCATTGGACCGATTCCCTCACATCAGTGGATCCTCACCTCCTCTGTGATATTATTTGGAAAGTTTCTTAATTTCATGTAAGTGATCTCCAGTGCGCTCTGTGCACCTGATGGCACAGTCACGTTCACTGCAGTGATTTGATGATACACGCACAATGACTCGGCTCTGTAACTCTGCTGTTAATTGGAATCTTAACGTAATTTGCTGATAGTTGTTTTATATATTTTTTAATTAAAAGGTTATTGTGGAGCAGATACCTCGCCCAAGCAAAACTAAGCTGTTGGTTTTAATGTAAATGATGAATTGGATCAATAATCTGCTTCAGTTCAACACCTCACGTCTGCATCGCCACTTTCCCGTCTCCAAAACCTCCAGTAAATCCACCTCTCAGGTGTCTACTCTGCACTTTGACATGCAGATGACACACACTCAGCTCTTAGCGTGTTCATTCCAACATGTGAACATGAAGCAGAGAGGAAGCTGCTCCACCTCTGAACAGGACTGAAGTCCCTTCTGCTCTTTCTACTGGATGTGCTGCATCACTGACTCACAGCTGATGAAGTGAGTCTCTGTAACACTGATGTCTTCTTCTCTCAACAGGTGGGAGGACTGAGTGGAGCTGAGTGTGAAGAGGACAGTGTGTGTGGACGGAGGCTGAGCTGTGTCCTGAGGATCCAGAGGCTGAAGCAGCAGCAGCTTGTGTGTAGAGCGGCTCTGACTGGGCCTTGCTGCTGGGAGGCAGAGTGGAGACAGAGCTCCAGAAGAATCAGAGGAGGTTGTTGTAACTTCACCACCAGATGGCCCTCGCTCCTGATTGTGTTTATTCACATGAAGAATGTGTTTATTGAAATGACACAACACAAGCAGAATATATAAACCCTCTGTAAAGTGTCACATACTGTATATGTGTTTAAGTTTATTTTATTATGTTCCATCTTTGTCCCTCAGTATGTCTCCATGTGTGTATAACCACATTTTGTGTATATGTTTGTTTATGATCTTAAAGTTCCTGGATTCACGTCACAAATTGATTTAGTTCAACACAAAGCTAAACACAATCAAATCACTGAGTTTAAAATAGAGTTTCGTCTTTGACATAAAAGATCAAAACTCTGGATTTAAAAATGGGACGTTTTCATTTCTGCATCAGGTGCAGAGCAGTGGTTGCTTTTCTACTTTTGACCCACAGGTGGCGCTGCAGTATAACAGCAGCACATCCCAGTCGAAGCCTTTATATTCAGTCTATGAGTCAAACACATGGATAATTTCCTCTGTGACAAACCAGATGTAACAAGAAGAAAAACATCTCAGAGAGAAAAGTTCTGTTTCTACTTGTCACTGCTTTAATGCTCAATAAACATCCTTCCACCGACTTCACTGGAATCATGACTCAGCTTTTCTTTCCTCTTCAAACAAACTGGTGGAAACATCTCGTCCTTGGTGCAGGTAAAAGAACAAAATCACCAGTTTGACATAATGGAAACAACCAGAAGAAAAGTGAATGAGACATTTACAGAATGAAGAAGAGTCGATGAAGAGCAGAGCATCTTTAAGTCTCTGAGGAAACTGATTAATAAACATTTTACCATATTTAATAGAAAACTGAACCGAGGACGTTTTATACAAACGTAGATGAAGATTCTTGTTGTACGTTCTCGACCACCACCTCCAAACAACCACCAGGGGGAAACTGTAGCAGGCCTCTGGGAACAGCAGCATGCTGGGAAATAATTGATGATGGGAGGTTCACAGCAGAGACAAGGGACAGAAAGTGTCTGAGAGATGATGTCCTGAAGACAGTGGACTTGGGCCTGTTGTGTTGAACAGTTTGTGTTATTTTGTGGAGACACTTGTCTCAACATGATGAAGTTTAGTTTAGTTGAAGTTTGTGTTAAGCTCAGGTTCAGGTTACATTTAACCTCTTTCTCTCCCTCAACGCATGTTTGAGGTAAACCGGAGCAGAGTGAGACATCTGTCTAACTTACGAACCTTTCTTAATTGAGAACATTTATTTGTGTTATTTGTTCTTAAAGAGTTTCGAGGCTTCAGCAGCAGAGGAGTGAGAAGAGAAAAGAGTTTTTATCTGATGATTGACAAGGAGAAAACTACAGGATATCACAAGACTGAGTGAGTGTGGAAATGAGGACGGGAAAGTGTCTCCGTCTGATTTCTGTCTTTAAGAGACGAGTTCGAGAGTGGGGGTGCAAGGAGGAATTAAATATAATAACATTTTAGAGATGGCTCACGTTGAATCATTGATTCATTGAGTTTTATAGATGTTCAGGTGAGTGTAGCTTAGTTGTTGACCTCTGATATAAAAGCTCACGCAACGCAGCTTCGGTTGAAATACAGGAACTAACACATTGTGTCTTTTTGTTTCTCAGTTCAAATACTTTTGTGTTTTAAATGATGAATCAAAGTTTTCAGGCGATGTCACCTCGAGACCTTGACTTGATATTTTACTGTTTAACCATGAACTGTATTATTCAAGAACACAAATTCAAGAACTTTAATTCCCCAAAAAATTATTTAGGTTAAATGTAACATCTATTAGCATCGTTCATTCTGTAAAACGAAAGTTTCTATATCATCAAACATGATGTGTCTGTGAAAGTCTGAGATAATTTCATTCGTTATTTCTTTCATTTCCTGGAGGAGATGTTTGTTTCAGGTTTGAGGAGCAAAAGCAAAAGCACAAAGAAATGCAAGATATAAAATAAGTAGTTCAATGGATTCAATAACATTAAGAGAAAAAGAAAATGTCCTGATGTTTGATAGTTTCACATCTTCTGCAGTTTGTGTTTATGACTGATGAAGAATAAAAATCCAAAAGATTAAGATTTCAGCAGCTCTGAATTTTCTTAATTTTCTTTGCAGCTCCGACAATGAAGAAAGTGATGAGAACAAAAACTATGAAAAGAAGGAAATGCTGTCTGAGACAGAAAGACAAACAAATACCTCAGGATGAAGAAGAGGATTTGTATTTTATATCTGGTACTGTTTTGTATTTGAACATAATTTTATGAAACTTTACTTCATCTACTGTTCTGGCACATTTAATGTTTTTTTTAAATGTATTTTTATAAATCTGTGTGGTATCTTTCTGTATGTGACACATTTAGGATTTTATTCATCAGGACTTCTGCTCATGACTTTGGTGACTTCTATCTTGTCCTCTAGCGCCACCTGCAGTTCCAAGCTTCCATTAATCCACTGAAGTCTAAATGAATCTACAAATGTCTTCTCCTCTGGCTCCCCCGTGTGGTCACTGATTGTTCCAACACTTCCTGAGCTCCAGAGCCGCGGGTTTCCGACCCCTGGTCTAGATTGACTCACAGATGGTAAGTTTAACTATCGGGAGAAGTAAAGATGAAATGTTGGAAGATAGAAGTACTAGTTAGTTTGAATCAAATATTAAAACTGAACACACAGACATGACACACAGTTTTATATTCAGTGCAACTTACACTAGTGAGTATCTGAGTAATTAGATCCTTACACACACAGAAAGTTAGAGTTTTACAGAATTTGTTTTATAGTGAACAGACGTTTTTAACTTTAATGTTTCCATGTGTGTGGTTCAGAGTTGGATCCAGTCCAGAGACTTTTCCTGGAGAAGATCAGAGAATACAACAACCTGCGCAGGTAGACTCACAAAGAAGTTTCCTATCATATTGTTTTATTATATTAAAAGGCCTTGAGTGATTTGATCAGATCTGTCTAGGAGAGAGAAAAATGTAGGATGTAGATGTCCTGCTTATTTAAAAGTTAATAAGCAATTGTACCACATTGTTAATACAGTACATGAACAGCTATGAATCCTGATGTCTCCTCTCAGGTCGAGTGGAGGACCAGTGGAGGAGGAGTCCGATTATGAGCGTCACCTGTCAGGGGAGACAGCAAAGCTCCAGAGACTTTATGGAGGAGGAGACCTGAGCAGCTTCCCTCAGTTCACCTTCACCGGTGAGAGACACATGGAGGGAGAGAGTCAGTCCCTGTAGTGCTTTGTGAAATATTGTTGTGTTTTTACCTTCAGGGCCACCGTAGTGTCAGGTCCCAGAAGGAAATGTCCCTTTCACTGCACAACATATACAGCATCAAACTAAAATAGGATAAATTAATGTTCTTATTGTGTTGTTTTCTTTCTAGAGCCCGAATTGGACCAGGACCCAAAATGATTCCTGAATTTCTGCCTCCTGCTCTTCATCCTCCTCTGCCTCTGTGGAGGAACTGAGGAAATGGGAGAAGAGGAATTATTTGTTGTGGTGATCTGCTGGTTAAACAAAAGGGAAAGACAATGTATGGTGCAGCAATGATAGAAAGTATTTTATTTTATTAAAGCAGAACTTTCAAAAGTCTAAGTCTGTTTCTTTTAAGAGGTTGTGGATGTGTCAGATGAAGCGACTTGAATCAAATTTTGATTTTCTTTACTACTTACAGCTGATGAAAGAGAGAACAATGGTGTTCTAACTGTCTGTTAGAGTTTTCATTCATATTTAAATGTAAATGTTAGTAATTGTAAACTGTGGTTGATCATCAGACTTTCGTATGACGTCGAACTTCTGTGACCTGAGCAATGATTTGTCTAGATCAGGGGTCAGCAACCTTTACTATCAAAAGATCCATTTCTCCTCTTCCCCCAAATAAAACTTGTCTGGACCCTCAAAATATATTTGATAACACAGCTTATAAAGTTATAAGTATAAAGTAATGTATATAGTTATACTCAGTGTTGTGCCAGTTTACACTTAAAATGAACTAGTTCACGTTCATTTGTTTCATTTTATATTCATTGGGTTGATTTAGGAGACGAACTGAAGATCATGTGTTAGTTATTATTAAGTTATTTATTTACACCGTGTTCACTCTCTTCTCTCATCCACTGTGATCGTGTCGGGATCAGTCGCTGGAGAAGCTTTTGACTCGTTTACTGTTCGTTTGTCTTTATGACTTTAGCTTCAGTTATTAGGAGTTCACCAGGTTTCAGGTCTGTTCTTCAGTTTCCAGTTGTTCGGTGAGTAAGCTCTTGTTTTCTTAACGGTGGGTGGAGCTCTGTACAGAGTCACTTTCAGTTTGTATTATGTTCACAATGGAACTTAGAGTCTACGAGTCTACAGTCTGAACTCTGCAGAGATCGGAGCTGCAGAGTCTGAACCTCAGCTGCTCTGACTCGGTGTCATGAGTCCAACCAGCTGTTAACTCGTCTCTTCTTCCATTGATCCACATTCAGTTCTCACAGAATGAAAGACAGATGTCTGTGTTCAAGTCTCTGGTTGTGTGGATCCTCATCATGTGGACTTTCACCACAGCAGGTACGTGAAGTCTGATCTTACTCAGAAATCACAGGTTCTGTCTGAACGTAGTACTTTGTACAGACATGTTGGTTTCCATCAGACGAAGCAGGAAACATGATAAATGATTGTGAAGGTTTATAACAACATAGAGAAACATGTTCTCACTGAGCTGGAGGTAAAACAGTTCACACCAGATGTTGGGTTCTTTTATTCTTCATTGAAACTTCATCGTCAACAGAACTGAGTTGGATTTTTAATGTGTGTGTGTGTGTGTGTGTGTGTGTGTGTGTGTGTGTGTGTGTGTGTGTGTGTGTGTGTGTGTGTGTGTGTGTGTGTGTGTGTGTGTGTGTGTGTGTGTGTGTGTGTGTGTGTGTGTGTGTGTGTGTCTGAAGAAATATCAGCTCTGTAATCTGATAATGATGTCATCCCACATGAACGTGGAAATGAAAAGCCAGCCGATCCGCGCCCATGTTAACAAACCAGTTTTGTTCAGGTCTCTCTGAGTTTCTCCGCGTTCCGCGTGAAAAATAACTTTCAACACAATTTAAATTAATGTCATAAAGATAAATGATTGCATTGCTGCCTTTGCACATATCAAAATAAAAGCAGACCAGCGTTTATGTGTAGAACATTGACTGTACAGTGGATATGAAAAGTCTACACACTCCTGCTCAAATGGTAGGTTTTTGTGATGTTAAAAAATGTTAACAAGATAAATCAGTTCAGAGCTTTTCCAACCTTTAATGCGATAACATGAACAATTCAATTGGAAAAAAAAAACGAAATCTTTTAAGGGGGGAAAATAAAAAGTTAAATAATGTGGTTGGCTTAAGTGTGCACACCCTCTGATAACTGGGAATTAATCAATCACATTCAAACTCATGTTAAATAGTAATCAGTACACACCTGCCATCATTTTCAGTGACTCTGATTAATCCCAAATAAAGTTCAGCTGTTCCAGGAGGATTTTTCGGATATTTTCTTATTTACATCTTACAGGAAAAGCTCTGGTCCGCAGAGAGCTTCCAAAGCATCAGAGGGATCTCATTGTTGAAAGGTATCAGTCAGGAGAAGGGTACAAAATAATGTTTACATTACATCACACAAACCTGGTGTGTGTAGACTTTTTATATCCACTGTATATAAAGATGTTACACGCAGGATCTTTAGCACGTCTGCCCGTCCTGGGACAGATCCTCACATGTGACTCTCTGAGGTTTCTACATTTGTTTTATGTATTTTTACTCTTGTTGAGAGTTAAGAACAGAGGATGTCTCACCTTGTTAAGTTCTATGAGACAAATTTAGATTTGTGAATATGGGCTCTACAAATCAAATTTGATTGATTGACTTTTAGGGAGCTGTCCGTCTTTATTTACTGTCTGTGATCCAATCTGGAGAATTTAAGCAGCACTTTATTCTACATTTGTCACAAGTTATTATTTAGTTAAAAGTTCAGGAATCTACACGACAACACTGATATCTGAGACATGTTGTTAATGTTCCACATCAAGTCAAAGCTCGATCAAAACAACACCCACTACCGTTGTTGACCCTTCACAATAAAGGTCCCATACTACTCTAGTATTCTACTTAGGATGACAGGAAACACAAATTCACTGACAAAACCTTCACAATAAGGCAACTAAATAAATTAGCTTACATTCACACTGGGTGATGATCGACCGGTTCTGCAGCTGAGCTGCGTTTATACCAGAGGTTTATACAGAGGGTTTCTTTTGAAAGTGGGTGTGCGAGCGTGTCATTTTGTACACACACACACACACACAAACACACCCCTTCAGTCCATCTTTGGAAAATGTAGGCGTAGGTGAAAGCAGCTCAGATAAACTACTGTATGTTAACTGTCAACAGCCAAACAGACAGACAGTTCCATCAGGAGATTTACATTCACAATCCGTCTGTGAGCAAATGCTCTAACTGCACTTTGAAAAAAGCTTCTATTCACCACAGTTGATCCTGAACTGGTTGTTTTTTTACCTGGTGTCTCACAGATGATGAGGTCTCCTGCGTTTTAGAGGAGAGTTGCATCTTACCCTGCAGTTTTCTGCCTGGTCCAGACCCAATCATTTACTGGATGCAGGTGGAACCAGGAAACACTCGTGTCCACTCCTACTACAGTGACAGAGACCAGTTTGCACACCAGGGCGAACGCTTCAGAGGCCGGACATCGCTGTTCACAGATCAGATCTCCAGAGGAAACGCCTCGATCAGGCTGACGGGGCTGCAGCTTCAGGACCTGGGCAGATACGAGTGCTACATCACCATCACTGGTGTCACGGAGGAGTCAGTTATCAACCTGAGAGCAGCTGGTAAAGAAACTCAGTGAAAACAGAACACAAATACTAGAAATGGTATTTGTCTCTTATTGCTGTTACCTTGTTTAACATGTGTACTGTTGGGTTGAAGCTGATACTTAACCATTGGACGTCTCGTTGCTTGCCGGCACGATTACCTCTTTGAAAAATAGTTAGTCACTAAAGTGCAATGAATCCTGGGACAGGATCCACTTGTTGGAGCTCGGTCTTCAAATGCAGCCCCTGAATTGAGACAGAGTTGATGTCAGCAGCTCCACATATTGTCTCATATGTGACATGTTAAATAATAAGCAACATGTGTCAAATTAATGAATAGCTCCACATTGCATGAGGTAAAGATGATCAATGAGTTATAAAACAGAAATGTTGTCTTGCAGCTCCGGTGCGTCATGTGGACATTGAGCAGGTGGAGGACAGCTTCACCTGCCGCTCAGAGGGGATCTACCCCGAGCCGCAGCTCACCTGGTCCACCAGGCCTCTGTCCAACTTGACCCTTCAGAACCAAACCACAGTGAAGGAGACGGAGCAGCAGCTCTATGAGATCAGCAGCACACTGACACTGTCAGACAGAGACACTGTTCTGATCTGCAGCATCAGCACTCGCCATGGCAGGAGGAGCGCGGTGTGGTATCAACCCAGTACGTTGAATCTGCTCTATGGAACTGAACTTTTGCTTGTTTCACCGACTGCTGCATATTTATATCTGCTCCTGCAGATAACTTACATTTTATGTAAATGCTGATTCTCAATCTTTGCTTTGTTTGTTTCTTTGTCTGCTGAACAGATTTCCACTAAACTAGTTGTGAGGATGGAATGTGGGCCACAGGTCACTCAGTAGAGCTCAGACCTCCACAAGGCCCAACAGTCTCCTTATGAAACCACATTGAAATTCACCAGACCCAAGATCTGCACCAAATTTCACACACTCATAAATATCAGTCCTCTAAATTTGCCAGATTGTTTTTTCACCTTCATCAGTTATTCACAGGGAAATCAATGAAAATGGTGAAAACTCACAATGGAAATGTGAAAAAACAACAAATCTTGGATCCACACAAACATTTGATGAGTTCTTCTCTGAGCCTGACCCATAACACACCTTCCTTCCAAGTTTCATGGAAATCTGTTCAGTAGTTGTTGTGTAATGTTGCTAAAAGTCCAACAAACAAATGGAACATTGAACAGATCCATTAGTTTTCTTTCTTTAACATTGGACCTTTCTGGACATTTTCCCTGAGAGGACTGATGTGTGTGAGATGTGGTGCAGCTTGAATTGACTGTTGGGCCTTGGAGGAGATATCAGCTCCACTGAGTGACCTTCTAGTTCAGTTCATCATTCCAAGGCCACACCCTCCTCCACATGAATCATTCTGATGATAGAAAATGTTCAGAAAGTCTCATCAGAGCCTGAAACCACATTCTGACAACGATGATATTATTTGATCCCTTTTCTTTTCAGCTCCCGTCCGTGTGTCACCGTTTAAAACAACAACAACAATCCACTGCACTGCTGCAAACACCAAACCCCCGACACACTGGGTGTGGAAATTCAACCACAGGCAGATCATTGTGAACCAGACCGGGGTGGACGGCCTCCACAGCGTCTCAGAGCAGTGGAGGCAGCAGGTGGAGGATGTGTCAGCGTCAGGCAGCCTCACGCTGCACCACTTATCTTCAGATCACCAGGGAACGTTCACCTGTGAACTCAGTAGTGAAGAGGAGACGCACTTCATCAACAGCTACGTGACGATAGAGAAAGGTGAGATCCCATGAGATGAGAACTGATTGATGAAATCCTCAGAGCGACTGTCAGACCTGAGGCTCGTGCAGTGAGTCCTGGTTCCTCCTGGTGGAGCAGATCCCCCAGGGCTCCGTCCTCCAGCTCATCAGGAGCATCATGTCCAGATGTTGTCAGGAGAACAGGAACGAGGAGGCCACACACACACACACACACACTACACTTTACACTGAAGACACATCACTGCACTTTGTTGATGCTACAGTTCTACTCTCTGAATTACATGTTTTTCAGGTTCAGTTGCAGCAATTGTGGTCGGAGTCCTCGTTGTGTGTGTAGCATTAGGAGTTGGAGCAGGATTCTTCTACTTTATAAGACTAAAGGTAAATATTAATACTTACAATAATTCTGCTGTTCATTTATTATGTGATGTTTCTTCTAATGATTATTTATTTTGAACAAACCCAAAACGGATCATCCACACTCAGATGCCTCAGAGGACACATTTAAAGTAAGTTTACTGTTTATTCTGAACTGAGAACTACAATATTCTGCTCTAAAGAATAACCCTGTTGTCATGGAGATGCTGTAAACTACTTTATTCTGGTCACGTTGCTCTAACAGCTTCATCTCAGCTGCATCAGCTGACACATCCTAAAGCATCAGTTTCTGAGAGTTCGTTCAAAAACCATATCGATATTAGACTGAAAGAAAATCTGATACCGATATAACGGCCAATAAATTTATGATAAAGATTTTACAATGATTCTTAAGATGCCGTTATCAAACCTTTACGGCAAAGAAATGTAACTGAGACTTGACATTTTACAGTTTAACCATGAACTGTATTATTAATAACATAAATACAAACAACTTTAATTAAAATTGCTGCAACTGGCTGAATAATCGAGTGGTGACTGAAACTTGCCTCCTGAGGTGACCTGTCTCACTCCTACAGATAAAGAGTTCAGTCCTTATCACACAGGATGGAAGTGAGTGACTGACAGCTGGAGAACTTATGTTCAATATGTACTTATATACAAGGTAATATTCATATTTATGACCATATTGAAGTCATAGCCTTTGCAAAGATTATTGTGCTGCAGTAGCAGAACTCTGCAGAACATTGTTGAACTGAAAAGATAAAGATTGAACAGATGCTGTAAATATGAATTACATGATCATGTTTTGTATGGATGTTGTGTTTTCTGATTTTATTCCAACAGATATTTTCTTTAATTACAGAGTCGGTGAAGGTGAACTCTCAAAGATTCGGTGTGAAGACGTGGCCTCAGCTCTGAAGTCAGATCGCTCACTTCTGAGAGAACTTGATCTGAGTGACAACGAGCTGCTGGATTCAGAAGTGAAGCTGCTGTGTTCTGGACTGGAGAGTCCAAACTGTCGACTGGAGACTCTGAGGTCCTTAAATCCTTCTTTACTTTTCAGACTTTCTTTCTTATTGGGTCATTATTTATTTAAATTGTCTCAGTTCTGCTCTGCTCACTGTCCCTCAGTCATCTGTCACTCACCCAGCCTGTCAGTCACGTCCACCTCATCAACTCCATTCACCTGCACTCACCTGCTCCTGATCACTAAGAAAGTGTCAGTAAATAACATGTGGACTGAGGCCGAGCACTCGTCCTCCTCAGGTTTTCAAAATAAGACACATTCTTATTGAAACATGTTGGACAGTTGATGAGTATAGAAACAAACAGGAAGTGACTGTCAGGAGCCATCCCTACTTTAAACAGTGTTTAACTACACAAACCTGCTCAGTGACCAACACACAGAGAAGAAGCTGTTGAATGAAACAATGGTCCAACATGTATGATCTGATATTTATCTTCAGGTCACAGACTGGACTGAGGTCAGCAGCATGTTATGACTCTGTGTTGACATGATGACGATCCACAACAACAGGAGGACACATTCTAATATTCATATTTCTTTATTCAGGTTGGAGGACTGCAGTCTGTCAGAGATCAGCTGTTCTTCTCTGGCTTCAGCTCTGAGGTCAAACCCCTCTCATCTGAGAGAACTGGATCTGAGTCAAAACAACCTGCAGGACTCAGCAGTGGAGGAGCTGTGTGGTTTTCTACAGAGTCCAACCTGTCGACTGGAGACTCTGAGGTCAGACATCATGTTTTAATGTTAAAGGTTCAGTCTAAATATAATGTATATATTTAAATATAAAGTATTTAATTCTAAAGTCTGTCAATATAAAGTATTTAAATATAAATGTCTCATTCTAAAGTAAAGTAAACAACAATTGGTACAATTCAGATGAAACTCGTGAAAACATCTCTAGGATTCTTTTCTATTCAGTTTCTAACAATGGATCCTTTCACCTGAATCTTCCAAACTGGAGCTTTAAGGTCAAAGGTCAGAACATGTGTTCCTAACAGTGAACACTGATACTGAGCTGAGAGATGTTTGTAGAATGAGCGCTGAGGACCGAGTCAGGCTCAATGTGACTGAAGTTTTACTGACAGAGAAACAATCCAATGCTGGACAATGTGTACATGTAATGTTTCTGTGGAAGCTAACCAGGACTTGTCCCGGTGGTCCTGTGGACTGACCACATGACAGCGTGCTGCGTTGGTGTTCTGGGACTGGGCTCAGGGTCCAGAGTCCAAGTTGATTATATTTGATTCCTTTTATTTTTAGGACCATGTTCTTCAGCCCTGTTTCTTCCACTTTGGGTTCATTTCCAACATGAAACCCTTCCTCTGGTTTCAAGACTTACACGGGGTCGTCCATGCCTTTATCTTTTCACCACTAGATCTCTGTCCCGCCCTGTACACACGTGTTCCTCAGGCTCCCTGCACCACTTTCAACTGGTCAAACTGCTGCTCAGATCATCTCCACTTGAAGAAAACATGATCATAGAACTGCTCGCCCTTTCACACATCAACTGTGGAACATGTTCTGACAAGTGGGTCGGACATGTTCTGGAGCTGAAGCAGCAGCAGGAGATTGTCCGGGTCCGACTCGTTCACAGCAACAGGAACATGTGGGAACATTCAGACGAGGGGCGGAGCCAAAACACATATCTCCATGACAACCATGGTTTCTTTAAGTCATGTTAAGTTACAGGTTCACTGTGAAGGAGTTAGTGACGTCTCCAGGTGTCGTACATGTGAACGTAGTCCACTTGTTCACGTGTACGACTCCTGAATGTGTCCAGCAAGATATTAAGAGACATCTAGTGGTGAAGTTACATATTACAAACAACTGAACCCCGAGGACATGAGGACTTTCAAGCTGTTTTCAGTCATGAACTCTGTAAAATAGAGTCTGGACATTTTCTGGAGTTTGACTTTCACATATGAAGAACGGGTGGAGCAGCAGGAGGCCGGACATGACGTATAAATCCTGCTGTGGAAAGATCAGTGTTGTTGTTTACAGCTCATCCACACCGGCGTCGGCCCTCATCACCAAAAGCTCTGGAATCTTCTCGTGTTTCCAAGTTGACGTCTTCATCTTCTACGTGTACGGCTCCTCTTCTTCATCCTGAGATATTTGAGTTCTTCCAGCTTCACGTCCGTCACGTGTTAGAAACCTCATCAACACGTCCACTCGCTCTCTGTGAATCCTCTGGACATTCACCTGCTCTATTCTCACATGGACTCACTCAGAAACTTTATTAGGAGGCTGCAGGAAAAGTGCCAGAAAATGTCCAGAACAACTTGACTCAGACTTCAGGACTGAAAACAGAGACAGTGATGTTTAATCAAAGTTCTTTATTTTCACACATGATCTCATTTTAATTTACAGTTAAGTTTTATTCTTTATCCAGGTTGGAGTTCTGCAGTCTGTCAGAGATCAGCTGTTCTTCTCTGGCTTCAGCTCTGAGGTCAAACTCCTCTCATCTGAGAGAACTGGATCTGAGCTTCAACACCTTGCAGGACTCAGCAGTGGAGGAGCTGTGTGGTTTCCTCCAGAGTCCAACCTGTCGACTGGAGACTCTGGGGTCAGTTCACACTGATTCACTTTTTTAAATATCATATCTATAAAACAGCATTTATACACAATTTATCTCATTAACATAGTTCCTCTTCATACATAACATGAATCCATTAATTAATTAATCTGTGACATTTTAAATATTCAGCTACTTCTTAGAACATTGAGTTTAGTTCTGGATTTCCTAAACTGATCTGCTCTTAGTCCAACATGTCTGATTTCATATTTATCTTCCATGTTATGAGTCTGTACTCGCATGAATATGTGTCTGTTATTTTCACACATGAACTCAGTTTAATTTACAGTTAAGTTTTATTCTTTATCCAGGTTGGAGTTCTGCAGTCTGTCAGAGATCAGCTGTTCTTCTCTGGCTTCAGCTCTGAGGTCAAACCCCTCTCATCTGAGACAACTGGATCTGAGTAACAACGACCTGCAGGACTCAGCAGTGAAGGAGCTGCTTGATCTAAAGCAGAGTCCAACCTGTCAACTGAAGACTCTGAGGTCAGTAGATGGTTGGAGTCAGTCCATGCTGCTTTCATCAGTATTTTACTAAACACAGTCAGTATCACAGATCCAGGGTCTGTGCTACCAAGCAGGATTTGTGGTTATCAGGTTAACTTCAGGTTTAGTTTTTTCAGTTCTACGAAGCTCGTCCACTTCTTAACGAGGTAAATCACCATGGTAACTTCTGATGAACGGCTAACCTGCTCCAGGTTAAGTTGGAGATCAACCAGTATAGAAGCTCCGCCCACTGACCACAGTGTCTCTACACTGTTGTGTGGTGCACACTCTCCTTAAAGGGACGGATAAGGGAAGTTTAAATCAACGTCTGGTTGGTTCAGTTGATCTCTAACTCACCCAGAACATCTCAATCTCTCCAGACTCATCCTGTCACCAAAACACCAGATGACCTCAGTCAGCTTCCTGAAGACAGGTCCATGTGTCTTTATTGAGTAGTGATGTCAGAGGTTTCCACCACTGTGTCCTCAGACACAGTGAGACAGTTTGTGTCCTCAGAGTAAGTGAGTGTCCTCAGAGACAGTTAGATTTAAATCAACGTCTGGTTGGTTCAATTGATCGTCAGAGACAGTGTGAGTCTTCTTCTCTTCCACTCGTCTTGTTAGTAAACAACAGATCCAGATTTCGTGGTCTCGAGTTATTTATTTCATTCACACACGTTATTATGTCGTGGTCACGTAATATATTTTTACCAAATGCCACCAGGGGGCGCTGTAACTTACACATTGACACGATCCCAGATGTTTTACCAGCTGTTCTTCCTGCATTTAGCAGCTGTGACTGAGTTTCTTTTATTCTGGATCATGTGTTTGTTCTCCTCTGATTTTATAGAACAGTTTGATCCTGGTTGTGAAATATGAGGCTCTGCTGTCAGTCAAACTGTCCATGTCTGTGATTGGTCATACACAGTAAACCCCGCCCTTTTATGTGCACGCTCAGATCTCGATGAGGAAAACCTGAGTTAACTTAACGAGTTGATAACCAGCATCATGTGAACACTTGCCTGACTGTGTCTGTCAGGTTCAGTTGAGCTGATCTCAGAAAGATCTCCTGGACATGTTGAAGTGTCTTCGTAGTTCAGGCCTCAGTGTTTCCTCAGTGAAGCTGTGAGAGGACAATGAGGACAGACGTCAGGATTGGACAGAAGAACAAAGAGACAACAGTCGGCCAATCAGACGAGCCACAAGCTGCTTGGGATCATGTGATTGAGTTGACGTGAAGACGACAGTTGTTGTTGTTTTCACGTGAACAGGAAATTTAGCTGGACCACAGCTGACAGCCTCACACGAGGAACAGAGACGTGACGTCTTCATCTGATCTGAGACAGTTTGTTCTCTCACTTCATCAGTGAAGAACTGATCAGGTGGATCTTTGTCACAGCTCTGAGATCAGTAGGACTGAAGCCTCTCCTCATCAGCATGGTAACCAGGAGCTCTTTATACAGAGCAGAACCTCTGCTGAGGTCCATCTGTCTCATCTGGTCCCAGTTTGTCAGAAGCAGATGTTCATCAACACACAGTGAAACATGGCTTCACCTGTAACAGCAGTAAATCCACCTCTCAGGTGTCCACTCTGCACTTTGACATGCAGAGGACACACACTGAGCTCTTAGCATGTTCATTCCAACATGTGAACATGAAGCAGAGAGGAAGCTGCTCCACCTCTGAACAGGACTGAAGTCCCTGCTGCTCTTTCTACTGGATGTGCTGCATCACTGACTCACAGCTGATGAAGTGAGTCTCTGTAACACTGATGTCTTCTTCTCTCAACAGGTGGGGAACTTAGTGGAGCTGAATTTGAAGAGGACAGTGTGTGTGGACGGAGGCTGAGCTGTGTCCTGAGGATCCAGAGGCTGAAGCAGCAGCAGCTTGTGTGTAGAGCGGCTCTGACTGGGCCTTGCTGCTGGGAGACAGAGTGGAGACAGAGCTCCAGAGGAATCAGAGGAGGTTGTTGTAATATGTAACTTCACCACTAGAAGGCCTTCCACACCGATTGTGTTTATTCACATGAAGAATGTGTTTATTGAAATGACACAACACAAGCAGCATATATAAACCCTCTGTAAAGAGTCACATATATGTATTTTTTTATTTTTTTATTCTGCTCCACCTTTGTCCCTCAATATGTCTCCATGTTGGTATAACCACATTCTGTTTATATGTTCTGATCTTAAAGTTCCTGGATTCACGTCAGAAAAATCGAATCACTTTGAGTTTAAAATCTGAGTTTTGTCTTTGACACAAAAGATCAAAACTCTGGACTTAAAAATGGGACGTTTTCATTTCTGCAACTGTTGCAGAGCGGTGGTGGCTTTTCTACTTTTGACCCACAGGTGGCGCTGTAGTATAGCAGCATCACATCCCAGTATAAGCCTTTATATTCAGTCTATGAGTCAAACACATGGATCATATCCTCTGTGACAAACCAGATGTAACGAGAAGAAAAACATCTCAGAGAGAAAAGTTCTGTTTCTACTTGTCTCTGCTTTAATGCTCAATAAACATCCTTCCACCGACTTCACTGGGATCATGACTCTGCTTCTCTTTCCTCTTCAAACAAACTGGTGGAAACATCTCGTCCTTGGTGCAGGTAAAAGAACAAAATCACCAGTTTGACATAATGGGAACAACCAGAAGAAAAGTGAATGAGACATTTACAGTATGAAGAAGAGTCGATGAAGAGCAGAGCATCTTTAAGTCTCTGAGGAAACTGTTTAATAAACATTTTACCATATTTCATAGAAAACTGACCCGAGGACGTTTTATACAAATGTAGATGAAGATTCTTGTTGTACGTTCTCGACCACCACCTCAGAACAACCACCAGGGGGAGACTGTAGCAGGCCTCTGGGAACAGCAGCATGCTGGGAAATAATTGATGATGGGAGGTTCACAGCAGAGACGAGTGACAGAAAGTGTCTGAGAGATGATGTCCTGAAGACAGTGGACATTTTGGACCTGTTGTGTTGAACAGTTTGTGTTATTTTGTGGAGACACTTGTCTCAACATGATGATTTCACTTCATGTTCAAGCCCCTCTCAGTTCTTTGTGACTTCAGGATAAGAAATGTTTGACAGAGTCAGTTCCTGACAGACTCAAGTTCTCACTGTGTGGAGAGGTCATCATGTGACTTTGTGATGATCCTCAAAACACGTGTGTCAGTGTAACATGTGACTGTGACACCATGTTCATGAACACGCTGCTCTAACATCTGTCCAGCAGATGTTGAAGTTCTGAGGTCCACTTCCTCTGCAGCAGAGTGACACCATCATCTCTTCATGGAGCTGTGCATGGGGCTGCTGTCACCGTGACCAAACAAAGTGTGAACAACAAGTCGTCCAAAGGATCCGAATTATGGGATATACTTTGTACTGATGGAGAAAAGATTGTGCTCGAAAAAAAAAATTCTACATCTGATCAATACATTTATTTTGTATTATTTATTAGAATCTGATCTAATCTGCCGCTCTTTCACAAGACATTAATTCACTGCGTAGTTTCAGGTTTAGTTTAGTTGAAGTTTGTGTTTAGCTCAGGTTCAGGTTACATTTAACCTCTTTCTCTCCCTCAACGCATGTTTGAGGGAAACCGGAGCAGAGTGAGACATCTGTCTAACTTACGAACATTTCTTAAATGAGAATATTTTTATGTGTTATTTGTTCTTAAAGAGTTTTGAGGCTTCAGCAGCAGAGGAGTGAGAAGAGAAAAGAGTTTTTATCTGATGATTGACAAAGAGAAAACTACAGGATATCACAAGACTTAGTGTGGAAATGAGGACGGGAAAGTGTCTCCGTCTGATTTCTGTCTTTGAGAGATGAGTTGGAGAGTGGGGGTGCAAGGAGGAATTAAAGATAATAACAGTTTAAAGATGTCTCACAATGAATCATTGATTCATCCTGAGTTTTATTGATGTTCAGGTGTGTGTAGTTTAGTTGTTGACTTCTGATACAAAAGTTCACGCGGAGCAGCTTCGGTTGAAATACAGGAACTAACAGTCTCTTTTTGTTTCTCAGGTCAAATACTTTTGTGTTTTTGACGATGAATCAAAGTTTTCAGGTCGTTGTCGCCTCGAGACAGTGACTTGATATTTTACAGTTTAACCATGAACTGTATTATTAATAACACAAATAGAAAGAACTTTAATTAAAAATGTTGTATTTAGGTCAAATGTAACATCTAATAGTATCATTCACTCTGTAAAATGAAAGTTTTTATATCAGCGAACATGAAGCAGATGTGTCTGTGAACGTCTCAGATAATTTCATCTGTTATTTCTTTCATTTCCTGGAGGAGATGATTGTTTCAGGTTTGAGGAGCAAAAGCAAAAGCACAAAGAAATGCATGATATAAAAAAGAAGTTCAATGGATTCAATAAGATTAAGAGAAAAAGAAAATGTCCTGATGTTTGATAGTTTCACATCTTCTGCAGTTTGTGTTTATGACTGATGAAGAATAAAAATCCAGGAGATTAAGATTTCAGCAGCTCTGAATTTTCTTAATTTTGTTTACAGCTCAGACAATGAAGAAAGTGACGAGAACACGAAACATGAAAAGAAGGAAATGCTGTCTGAGACAGAAAGACAAGCAAATACCTCAGGATGAAGAAGAGGATTTGTATTTTATATCTGGTACTGTTTTGTATTTGTACATATTTTTATGAAACTTTACTTCATCAACTGTTATGGCACATTTAATGTTTTATTAAAATGTGTTTTTATAAATCTGTGTGGTTTCTTTCTGTATGTGACACATTTAGGATTTTACTCATCAGGGGATGAAAAGCTTAAATACAGAACAGAGGATGACTGCTCATGACTTTGATGAACTTCTATCTTGTCCTCTAGCGCCACCTGCAGTTCCAAGCTTCCATTTATCCACTGAAATCTAAATGAATCTACAAATGTCTTTCCTCTGGCTCCACCGTGTGGTCACTAATTGTTCCAACACTTCCTGAGCTCCAGAACCGCGGGTTGCCGACCCCTGATCTACATTGACTCACAGATGAAGAAGTTTAACTATCGGGAGAAGTAAAGATGAGATGGTAGAAGATAGAAGTCCAAGTTAGTTTGAATCAAATATTAAATCGGAACACACAGACATGACACACAGTTTTATATTCAGTGCAACTTACACTTGTGTGTATCTGAGTAATTAGATCCTTACACACACAGAAATTTAAAGTTTTACAGAATTTGTTTTGTAGTGAACAGACGTTTTTAACTTTAATGTTTTCATGTGTGTGGTTCAGAGTTGGATCCAGTCCAGAGACTTTTCCTGGAGAAGATCAGATAATACAACAACCTGCGCAGGTAGACACACAAAATAAGTTTCCTATCATATTGTTTTATTATATTAAATTATTATAATTTGATCAGATCTGTCTAGTAAAGAGAAAATTTAGGATGCAGTTTTCCTGCTTATTTAAAGGTTAATAAGTAATTGTACCACATTGTTAATACAGTACATGAACAGCTATGGATCCTGTTGTCTCCTCTCAGGTCGAGTGGAGGACCAGTGGAGGAGGAGTCCGATTATGAGCGTCACCTGTCAGAGGAGACAGCAAAGCTCCAGAGACTTTATGGAGGAGGAGACCTGAGCAGCTTCCCTCAGTTCACCTTCACCGGTGAGAGACACATGGAGGGAGAGAGTCAGTCCCTGTAGTGCTTTGTGAAATATGTTGTGTTTTTACCCTCAGGGCCACCGTAGTGTCAGGTCCCGGAAGGAAATGTCCCTTTCACTGCACAACACATACAGTATCAAACTAAAATAGGATAAATTAATGTTCTTATTGTGTTGTTTTCTTTCTAGATTCCAAATTGGACCAGGACCCAAAATGATTCCTGAATTTCTGCCTCCTGCTCGTCATCCTCCTCTGCCTCTGTGGAGGAACTGAGGAAATGGGAGAAGAGGAATTATTTGTTGTGGTGATCTGCTGGTTAAAAAAAAAGGTAAAACAATGTATGGTGCAGCAATGATAGAAAGTATTTTATTTTATTAAAGCAGAAGTTTCAAAACACTAAGTCTGATTTTTTTAAGAGGTTGTGGATGTGTCACATGAGGCGACTTGAATCGGACTTTGACTTTCTTTACTACTTACAGCTGATGAAAGAGAGAACAATGGTGTTCTAACTGTCTGTTAGAGTTTTCATTCATATTTAAATGTAAATGTTAGTAATTGTAAACTGTGGTTGATCTTCAGACTTTCGTATGACGTCGAACTTCTGTGACCTGAGCAATGATTTGTCTAGATCAGGGGTCAGCAACCTTTACTATCAAAAGAGCCATTTCTCCTCTTCCCCAAAATAAAACTTGTCTGGAGCCACAAAATATATTTAATAACACAGGCTATAAAGTTATAAGTACAAACTAATGTATAAAGTTATACTCAGTGTTGTGCCAGTTTACACTTAAAATGAACTAGTTTAAAGTTCAGTAAATGCAGATGAAATTTAACTAGTTCACATTCATATGTAATATTTTTAAATTTTGAATTAAGTTCTCAGTTCCAGAACTGAACTAGTTCACTTTCATTTGTTTCATTTTATATTCATTGGGATGATTTAGGAGATGAACTGACGATCATGTGTTTAGTTATTAATAGATGGTAGGGGAGAGCGGGGTAATTTGGGACATTTCTTACATTTGCTCCCCTCTAGAGGAGCTAAAATGATATATCAGTAAAATTTACACATTTTCCATTAATTCAGGATGTTTTCTAGCAATGGAAATGATCAGAATGTCTTCAGGACAAAGGGCAGAGAAAATATGATTGTTTTTAAAAAAGTGGTCTTGTGTCCCACTAAAGTGGTCCACTTACTTTTTCCACTTTAAAACTACCATAACAACACATATTGTAATAGTTAAAATCCTGACAGCTAGATTGACAACCACTCATTTCGGACTAGTAACAGAATCATGTGGATTGGTCAATTCAGCACATTTATGATTATTATGATTCATGTGATCTCTTGCACGCCCTAGCTTACCTGCACATTTTTTCTCTGTCCAATTGGCAGGGACAGGGATATTGTTTTTTATCTGCGTATTCAAATTCCAGTTCACGGCACTTAACTGGAGCAAGGCCATGGAACTGGTCAGCTAGTTGTTTCAAGTGTTTGGCTCCTCCTCCATCTCATCTGTGAATATTCTCTTTACCTCAGCTACTGCACCCCAGGCAGCTTTTCTTAAGGACTTCTTTCCTTGCATGACCTCAGCGGCTGCACTCTCCATCTCTGTGAGGGGTGTTTGGCCCCAGGTTGTCTTCCTGGTGTAGTTTCTTGGAATGATGGCTTTTCTACAATGTTTATGACATTAAAAATAAAACATATGGATGTAATATAACACTAAAATATGTTTAAGACTAAACTTAACTTGTGCTTCATGGTGGGGTAAAGTGGGACAGTGTCTCACTTTACCCCACAGCATTTGTCCCACTTTACCCCACAGCCACCGTTTTAGAAAAACAACATCTCTTAGCAATTCAGGCTAATCTTCAGCTAGCATCAACCACATGGTCTTATATGTTGGAAGTTCACCAACATGTATGATATAAGTTTTTCTACCTGATTCAATTTGTTTTGACACAACAGTTGATTAAGTTAAATTTACTTTTACATGCAAAAAACACATTTTTGTGAAAAAACATACTTTGCACAGCACCAGCACCAACTTCTCCTTCATGGCAAGGGGAGAAAGGGAGGGGCTTGAAAAAATAATGGTCAAATGACCACACATGTGTTCCATTGCCTAGATACAGGGGGTGTCTCACATTACCCGATGTCCCACATTACCCCGCTCCCCCCTACTAAATTTCTTGATGTTTATAAGCTTCGCCCCGGGGCGGAGTTAGCAGTCTGAAAGAGGGTGCATCCAGAGAGAGAAAGTACAGAAACACACAACACAGTGTGAGTCGGTGAGTTGGTGAATAAATGCAGCAGCTGCTCCAGGAAAGCTGAAGTGTGTTTGTTAGGTTCAAATCAACCTGATATCTGAAACATGTCCTGGATGTGTTGACCTCGAGGTCAAGCTCCTCTTTATTTACACCGTGTTCTCTCACTTCTCTCGTCCACTGTGATCGTGTCGGGATCAGTCGCTGGAGAAGCTTTTGACTTGTTTACTGTTCGTTTGTCTTTATGACTTTAGCTTCGGTTATTAGGAGTTCACCAGGTTTCAGGCCTGTTCTTCAGTAACAGACACGGAGGAGCGGAGACCTGGTGGTTCGGTGAGTAAACTCTTGTTTTCTTAACGCTTGACAGGATTTACCTCCACATGTGGGGGAGGAGCACTTTACAGAAACACTTTCAGTTTGCATTACACACTGTTCACAGTGAGACTTAGAGTGTGTGAGTCTACAGTCTGAACTCTGCAGAGTCTGAACCTCAGCTGCTCTGACTCGGTGTCATGAGTCCAACCAGCTGTTAACTCGTCTCTTCTTCCATTGATCCACATTCAGTTCTCACAGAATGAAAGAAAGATGTCTGCGTTCAAGTCTCTGGTTGTGTGGATCCTCATCATGTGGACTTTCACCACAGCAGGTACGTGAAGTCTCATCTTACTCAGAAATCACAGGTTCTGTTTGAACGTAGTACTTTGTACAGACATGTTGGTTTCCATCAGACGAAGCAGGAAACATGAGAAATGATTGTGAAGGTTTATAACAACATAGAGAAAAATGTTCTCACTGAGCTGGAGGTAAAACAGTTCACACCAGATGTTGGGTTATTTTATTCTTCATTGAAACTTCATCGTCAACAGAACTGAACTGGGTTTTTAAAGGGTGTGTGTGTGTGTGTGTGTGTGCGTGTGACAATCTCAGCCCTGTAACACTCAAACACTAACGATGATGTAAGATTATATTTTCCAATGTTTAAAAAGAAACAAAAATCATCACATTAAAATTTAGTCCCCAAATTCATTTTTCTGTTGTTCCAAGTGGAAACTTGCAGAACCAGATTGATTATGTTCCACAAACGTTCCAGAGGAAACACGTGATGATGCCTAAGTTTTTAATTTGTCACTGAATCAAACAACACATGCTTTATAAAACCCAATCAGATGATATATAGTATATCTATATTTGTATTCCATTTGGTAATGACGTCATCATGATTTTTTACCATATGATGACGATTGATTGGTTCAGAATCAGAATCAGAATCAGAATTATTTTTATTGCCATGTATATTTACACATACAGGAAATTGCCTTGGTGTGGTTGGTGCACTGTACAAACAAAAATATAAAAACAACAATATAAAAAACAACAGTATCGAACAACAGTATATACAGTAAGTAGAGTTACGTGCGGTTCAATAAGCTGTAAATTGTGTCTCTAGTGTTATTGGTTGTGTTTTGCAATGATACATTAAGCGTGACACCTTTATATGGTATGCCTTTGGGCATTCAATAAATTTGGTTATCAGATTATAAAAAATATTAATATTAAATAATAATTTATATGATTGAAGTGACCTCGTGGCACCAGCCTTCAAAAGAAGGGAAAGGTAGACAATTTATTGATTAAGTCTCATGAAAGAACCAACTACAAATTTGGAACTCTGAATAATTAAATTAATAACCCAAATTACCATATAGATAGTTAGCTAAGTTGAAGGATATAGAGTTCGTGACATGTAGAGGTTAGAAAATTCACACTTATTCAACATTAATGAAAGAACATTTGTTGAAGAAAATGATGAAGATAATAAAAGTATAAAAACACAAACTACTGAAGGTTTACTTACTTTATAAAGGTGTGTGTGTTTGTGTGTGTGTGTGTGTGTGTGTGTGTGTGTGTGTGTGTGTGTGTGTGTGTGTGTGTGTGTGTGTGTGTGTGTGTTTCTGTGTTTCTATGTGAGTGACTGAGCTTTCAAAATGGCGGCTGACCACTATAAAGATAACGGACCCCACTGGTGGCAGGAGTCAGAGAGATGTATGGGGAGATGCCTGTGTGTGTCTGTTGGTGCCAGGTTAGAGGAAGTAGCTCGTTGCATGCAGAGAAAGACTGTGAAGAGCATAACATAACTAACATTAACTTTCAAATAACTTATAACCAAAATATCACAGCAACACAAATCAGACGTATAATCATTACACATAATCGAATAAACAGTCTTTGCTTAGCCTAGTATTATTATTAAGCCCGGTTGTGTTACCCATCCATGAAAAGGGGGAAAAGGTTGTTGTGCTGTTTTAACTCCAGTGAAGTCGTCTTGCTGGTTTGTGGCTCCTGTTGTGGTTCTGCTGTGCGATGCAGTTCTTGTGCTGAAGTTCTTGGGCTCTCGTGTCGCTGCCTTTGGAAGCCTTTAGCATTCTGCTCCAGGCAGGCCTGCTTGAAGGTTGCTAGAGTAGGGAGGAGGTTTCCCTGACTGGGTGAGCTGGAGAGCTGCACGTCTCCTCTTGGAGATTTGAGAAGAAGAGATGAGTCGAAGAGACAGAAGGGAGAGGACACCTGGTCTATATTGAACTGGTGATAATTAAAATCATAGAGAAACATGGTTTCACTGAGCTGGAGGTAAAACAGTTCACACCAGATGTTGTGTTCTTTTATTCTTCATTGAAACTTCATCGTCAACAGAACTGAACCGAGTTGGGTTTCTAAAGTTTTTGTGTGTGAATAAATATCAGCTGTGTAATCTGATAATGCTGTCATCACACATGAACGCGGAAATGAAAACCCAGCCGATCCGCGCCCATGTTAACAAACCAGTTTTGTTCAGCCACAGTTCAGGTCTCTCTGAGTTTCTCCACGTTTGTTTTATGTATTTTTCTCTTGCTGAGGGTTAAGAACAGAGGATGTCACACCCTGTTAAATTCTATGAGACAAATTTAGATTTGTGCATATGGGCTCTACAAATCAAATTTGATTGATTGACTTTTTGGGATCCGTCTGTCTTTATTTACTGTCTGTGATCCAATCTGGAGAATTTTAACAGCACTTTATTCTACAGTATTTGTCATGAGTTATTATTTAGTTAAAAGTTCAGGAATCTACACGAAAACACTGATATCTGAGACATGTTGTTAATGTTCCACATCACAAAAGCTCAATCAAAACCACACCCACTACCGTTGTTGGCCCTTCACAATAAAGGTCCCATACCGGTACACTGCTTAGGATGACAGGAAACACAAATTCACTGAACAAACCTTCACAATAAGGCAAACAAATAAATTAGCTTACATTCACACTGGGTGATGATCAACCGGTTCTGCAGTTGAGCTGCGTTTATTTTGAAAGTGGGTGTGCACATGAAACACACACACACACGCACATACACGCACACACACACACACACACACACACACACACACACACACACACACACACACACACAGGATTCTAAAAAAATGTATCTTTCTTTACGTCTAAATTTCCAGATACTGAATTCTTCTCATCGTAAAGAATGTTCAGATTTTGCTGAATCTCAGAATAAATCTTCTAAATGAACATTTCTGTGATCAACACACAACTTTTCCAACTTGGTGTGAATCTGAGCCTCTTTTAGTTCATATCTTTGGTTTGACAGTAAATGTACGTTACACATTCGAATGCCTCGTGTGGCAGGAGGTTGTTTTTGTGAAAGCAGCTCAGATAAAACTACTGTATGTTAACAGTCAACAGCCAAACAGACAGACAGTTCCATCAGGATATTTACATTCACAATCCGTCTGTGAGCAAATGCTCTAATTGCACTTTGAAAAAAGCTTCTATTCACCAAAGTTGATCCTGAACTGGTTGTTTTTTTACCCGGTGTCTCACAGATGATGAGGTCTCCTGCGTTTTAGAGGAGAGCTGCATCTTACCCTGCAGTTTTCAACCTGGTACAGACCCAGAAATTTACTGGATGCAGGTAGAACCAGGAAACACTCGTGTCCACTCCTACTACAGTGCCAGAGACCAGTTTGCACGCCAGAGCGAGCACTTCAGAGGCCGGACATCGCTGTTCACAGATCAGATCTCCAGAGGAAACGCCTCGATCAGGCTGACGGGGCTGCAGCATCAGGACCAGGGCCGATACGAGTGTTACACCAGCACCATCACTGGAGTCAGGGAGGAGTCAATTATCAACCTGAGAGCAGCTGGTAAAGAAACTCACAGTGAAAACAGAACTCAAATACTAGAAATGGTATTTGTCTCTTATTGCTGTTACCTTGTTTAACATGTGTACTGTTGGGTTGAGTTGAAGCTGATACTGAAGCATTGGACGTCTTGTTGCACCATTACCTCTTTGAAAAATGTTAGTCACTAAAGTGCAATGAATCCTGGGACAGGTTGGACGGGGACGGATCCACTTGTTGGAGCTCGGTCTTCAAATGCAGCCCCTGAATTGAGACACAGCTGATGTCAGCAGCACCACATAATGGCTCATATGTGACGTGTTAAATAATAAGCAACATATGTCAAATTAATAAATAGTTCCACATTGCATGAGGTAAAGATGATCAATGAGTTATAAAAGAGAAATGTTGTGTTGCAGCTCCGGTGCGTCACGTGGACATTGAGCAGGTGGAGGACAGCTTCACCTGCCGCTCAGAGGGGATCTACCCCGAGCCGCAGCTCACCTGGTCCACCAGGCCTCCGTCCAACTTGACCTTTCAGAACCAAACCACAGTGAAGGAGACGGAGCAGCAGCTCTATGAGATCAGCAGCACACTGACACTGTCAGACAGAGACACTGTTCTGATCTGCAGCATCAGCACTCACCATGGCAGGAGGAGCGCGGTGTGGTATCAACCCAGTACGTTGAATCTGCTCTATGGAACTGAACCTTTGCTTGTTTCACCGACTGCTGCATATTTATATCTGCTCCTACAGATAACTTACATTTTATATCAATGCTGATTCTCAATCTTTACTTTGTTTGTTTCTTTGTCTGCTGAACAGATTTCCACTAAACTAGTTGTGAGGATGGAACGTGGGCCACAGGTCACTCAGCAGAGCTCAGACCTGCACAAGGCCCAACAGTCTCCTTATGAAACCACATTGAAATTCACCAGGTCCAAGATCTGCACCAAATTTCACACACTCATAAATATCAGTCCTCTAAATTTGTCAGATTGTTTCTACACCTTCATCAGTTATTCGCAGGGAAATCAATGAAAATATTGAAAAACGTCCTCTCTCACAATGGTAATGTGAAAAAACAACAAATCTTGGATCCACACAAACATTTGATGAGTTCTTCTCTGAGCCTGACCCATAACACACCTTCCTGCCAAGTTTCATGGAAATCTGTCCTGTAGCAGTGGAGGAGATATCAGCTCCACTGAGTGACCTTCCAGTTCGGTTCATCATTCCAAGGACACACCCTCCTCCACATGAATCATTCTGATGATAGAAAATGTTCAGAAAGTCTCATCAGAGCCTGAAACCACATTCTGACAACGATGATATTATTTGATCCCTTTTCTTTTCAGCTCCCGTCCGTGTGTCACCGTTTAAAACAACAACAACAATCCACTGCACTGCTCCAAACACCAAACCACTGACACACTGGGTGTGGAAATTCAACCACAGTCAGATCATTGTGAACCAGACCGGGGCCGACGGCCTCCACAGCGTCTCAGAGCAGTGGAGGCAGCAGGTGGAGGATGTGTCAGCGTCAGGCAGCCTCACGCTGCACCACTTATCTTCAGATCACCAGGGAACGTTCACCTGTGAACTCAGTAGTGAAGAGGAGACGCACTTCATCAACAGCTACGTGACGATAGAGAAAGGTAAGATCCCATGAGACGAGAACTGATGATGAAATCCTCAGAGCGACTGTCAGACCTGAGGCTCGTGCAGTGAGTCCTGGTTCCTCCTGGTGGAGCAGATCCCCCAGGGCTCCGTCCTCCAGCTCATCAGGAGCATCATGTCCACATGTTGTCAGGAGAACAGGAACGAGGAGGCCACACACACACACACACACACACACACACACACACACACACACACACACACACACACACACACTTTACACTGAAGACACATCACTGCACTTTGTTGATGCTACAGTTCTACTCTCTGAATTACATGTTTTTCATTTTTAGCTGCAGTAATTGTGGTCGGAGTCCTCGTTGTGTGTGTAGCATTAGGAGCTGGAGCAGGATTCTTCTACTTAAGAAGATTAAAGGTAAATATTAATACTTACAATAATTCTGCTGTTCATTTATTATGTGATGTTTCTTCTAATGATTATTTCTTTTGAACTCAGAGAAAACGGATCATCCACCATCAGATGCTTCGGAGGAAACATTTAAAGTAAGTTTAATGAATATTCTGAACTGAGAATTACAATATTCTGCTCTAAAGAATAACCCTGTTGTCATGGAGATGCTGTAAACTACTTTATTCTTGTCACGTTGCTCTAACAGCTTCATCTCAGCTGCATCAGCAGACACATCCTAAAGCTTCAGTTTCTGAGAGTTTGTTCAAAAACCATATCGATATTAAAGTGAAAGAAAATCTGATACCGATATAACGTCCAATAAATTTATGATAAAGATTTAACAATGATTCCTAAGATGTCGTTATCAAACTTTACGGCAAAGAAATGTAACTAAGACTTGAAATTTTACAGTTTAAACATGAACTGTATTATTAATGAAAAAAATACAAAGAACTTTAATTAAAATGGCTGCAACTGGCTGAATAATCGAGTGGTGACTGAAACTTGCATCCAAACTACTTGAGGCTTCCTGAGGTCACCTGTTTCACTCCTACAGACAAAGAGTTCAGTCCTCCTCACACACAATGGAAGTGAGTGACTGACAGCTGGAGAACTAATGTTTAATATGTACTTATATGCAAGGTAATATTTATATTTATTACCATATTCAAGTCAAAGCCTTTGTAAAAACATTGTGCTGCAGTAGCAGAACTCTGCAGAACATTGTTGAACTGAGAAGATAAAGATTGAACAGATGCTGTAAATATGAATTAATATTAATGTGAATATATTGTGCATTGAACAGATAAAGTTGCACAACTGCATTTCTTTGTGTATATTTATGCTCGTGCATTCAGCCTTTAATAGAATTTACAAAATTCATAAATACGAGTGTGACTCTCCTATGTGGGTTTTTGGAAAATGTGTGTGTGTGTGTGTGTGTGTGTGTGTGTGTGTGTGTGTGTGTGTGTGTGTGTGTGTGTGGTCCCTCAAGGTTCCTGACATAATTCACAATAATATGAGGTCACTTTGACCTTTGACTTTTGACCACTGAAATCGAATCAGTTTATCTTTGAGTCCAACTGGTCAAAATGTGAAGAAATCCCCCAAAGACAGACTTGATACTTCAAAATGGCATGAACATGTTGTGTGACCTTGACCTTTGACCTTTGACCACCTGAACCAATGAGTTCCTCTGTTAGTCTGAATGAACGCTTGAACCAAATCTGAAGGATTCTCTTGAGGAGTTTTTAACATGTTCATGAGGCAAAGAGGGGATTCACCAGGGTGAGAGTCACATGATCACGTTTTGTATGAATGTTGTGTTTTCTGATTTTATTCTAACAGATATTTTCTTTAATTACAGATACAGATATGGTGAACTCTCAAAGACTCGATGTAAAGTCGTGGCCTCAGTCCTGAAGTCAGATCGCTCACTTCTGAGAGAACTGGATCTGAGTAAGAACAAGCTGAAGGATTCAGAAGTGAAGCTGCTGTGTTCTGGACTGGAGAATCCAAACTGTCGACTGGAGACTCTGAGGTCCTTAAATCCTTCTTCACTTTTCAGACTCTTTCTTATTGGGTCATTATTTATTTAAATTGTCTCAGTTCTGCTCTGCTCACTGTCCCTCAGTCATCTGTCACTCACCCAGCCTGTCAGTCACGTCCACCTCATCAACTCCATTCACCTGCACTCACCTGCTCCTGATCACTAAGAAAGTGTCAGTAAATAACATGTGGACTGAGGCTGAGCACTCGTCCTCCTCAGGTTTTCAAAATAACACACATTCTTATTGAAACATGTTGGACAGTTGATAAGTATAGAAAGAAACAGGAAGTGACTGTCAGGAGCCATCCCTACTTTAAACAGTGTTTAATTACACAAACCTGCTCAGTGACCAACACACAGAGAAGAAGCTGATGAATGAAACAATGGTCCAACATGTCTGATCTGATATTTATCTTCAGGTCACAGACTGAACTGAGGTCAGCAGCATTTTGAGAGTCTGTGTTGACATGATGACAATCCACAACAACAGGAGGACACATTCAAATATTCTTATTTCTTTATCCAGGTTGATTTTCTGCAGACTGTCAGAGATCAGCTGTTCTTCTCTGGCTTCAGCTCTGAGGTCAAACCCCTCTCATCTGAGAGAACTGGATCTGAGTAGGAACAAGCTGCAGGACTCAGCAGTGGAGGAGCTGTGTGGTTTTCTACAGAGTCCAACCTGTCGACTGGAGACTCTGAGGTCAGACATCATGTTTTAATGTCAAAGGTTCAGTCTAAATATAATGTATATATTTAAATATAAAGTATTTAATTCTCAAGTCTGTCAAAATAAAGTATTTAAATATAAATGGCTCATTCTAAAGTAAAGTAAACAACAGTTGGTACAATTCAGATGAAACTAGTGAAAACATCTCTAGAATTCTTTTCTCTTCAGTTTCTAACAATGGATCCTTTCACCTGAATCTTTCACACTGTAGATTTAAGGTCAAAGGTCAGAACATGTGTTCCTAACAGTGAACACTGACATTGCGCTGAGAGGTGTTTGTAGAATGAGCGCTGAGGACAGAGTCAGGCTCAATGTGACTGAAGTTTTAATGACAGAGAAACAATCCAATGCTGGACAATGTGTACATGTAATGTTTCTGTGGAAGCTAACCAGGACTTGTCCCGGTGGTCCTGTGGACTGACCACATGACAGCGTGCTGCGTTGGTGTTCTGGGACTGGGATCAGGGTCCAGAGTCCAAGTTGATTATATTTGATTCCTTTTATTTTAGGACCAAGTTCTTCAGCCCTGTTTCTTTTACTTTGGGTTCATTTCCAACATGAAACCCTTCCTCTGGTTTCAGGACTTACACGGGGTCGTCCATGCCTTTATCTTTTCACCACTAGATCTCTGTCCCGCCCTGTACACACGTGTTCCTCAGGCTCCCTGCACCACTTTCAACTGGTCAAACTGCTGCTCAGATCATCACCACTTCAAGAAAACATGATCATAGAACTGTTCGCCCTTTCACACATCAACTGTGTGTAACCCCAATGGGCAATAGAATATATTCAGATGTGGGCTAGTTACCAGGTTCGTACGGAGGGAAGAATAAAAGGACACACACAATGATCAACTGGAGCCACTGATTACGTTTAGATGAATTGTATTGGCTTTTAGAAAAATAATAAAATAGATTCAAGTGCAATCAGTAATATTCAATTTTCAATAATAATCAATATCCGGTAACATTAGAACAATTCAAAACAATTTCTTTTAAACACCAATAAATGGCTGCGGAATGTCCATAAGGAAAAATAAAATAAAAACAAAATAAAATCCTTGCAAGTGTTCTTTGGTTCAATGTACTTCAAGTCAAAATGTCAGGTCGTAAGTCAAAAAGTTAGTCAATGGTCACGTGTGCGCTTCAGAACGTGTTCACCTGATGGGAGGTGATGCTTCTCATACAGGTCATCCGATCCACTCCTTGGGATAAGGAGGTGTTTTCATCACTAGCTCGCCACCCCTTCGTCAAGGGGAATTCGATCCAATCTCTCAATGGTTTCAAGGGATTCCAAAAAACCTAGCCAAGACTCCGCCGAAAATAATAAAACTCCCGACGCTCATCAATTCGGTCTCACTTCGGTTCCGTTTCCTTCAACTTCCACTTCCACTGCTTTATATAGTTTTATAAACACAGTTTCTACAGTTATACTAGTTTTACGACTTCTACTAGTTTTCTCTGCTTGTCTCTCGTCTGCTCGTGTGTGGCTGCGCATCGACGACAGCTACGTGAAAAGGCGGGGCTTACTTCCCTCTACCCAATCGTAGGTCTGCATCCTTAGATACAGCCAATTAGACTCCAGTATACTCAATCACTAATGGACAGCTTAATTAACCAACAGGTAAACGATATGTGAATGCAGGGAATGGTACAGAAAGGGGAAATCGAGAAATAAGTATATATTATATGGAAATAAAATAATGATAGTAAATGATAATAAATAATAATTATAATAAACAGGGCCCAATTGTCTACAAGGTTACATCTGGAACATGTTCTGACAAGTGGGTCGGACATTTTCTGGAGCTGAAGCAGCAGCAGGAGATTGTCCGGGTCCGACTCGTTCACAGCAACAGGAACATGTAGGAACATTCAGAAGAGGGGCGGAGCCAAAACACATATCTCCATGATAACCATGGTTATGTTAAGTTATGTTAAGTTACAGGTTCACTGTGAAGGAGTTAGTGACGTCTCCAGGTGTCGTACATGTGAACGTAGTCCACTTGTTCACGTGACTCCTCAACATGTCCAGCAAGATATTTAGAGACATCTAGTGGTGAAGTTACATATTACAAACAACTGAACCCCGAGGACACGAAGACTTTCAAGCTGTTTTCAGTCATGACCTCTGTAAAATAGTGTCTGGACATTTTCTGGAGTTTGACTTTCACATATGAAGAACAGGTGGAGCAGCAGGAGGCCGGACATGACGTATAAATCCTGCTGTGGAAAAATCAGTGTTGTTGTTTACAGCTCATCCACACCGGCGTCGGCCCTCATCGCCAAAAGCTCTGGAATCTCCTCATGTTTCCAAGTTCACGTCTTCGTCTTCTACGTGTACGGCTCCTCTTCTTCATCCTGAGATATTTGAGTTCTTCCAGTGTCACGTCCGTCACGTGTTAGAAACCTCATCAACACTTCCACTCACTCTCTGTGAATCCTCTGGACATTCACCTGCTCTATTCTCACATGGACTCACTCAGAAACTTTATTAGGAGGCTGCAGGAAAAGTTCCAGAAAATGTCCAGAACAACTTGACTCAGACTTCAGGTCTGAAAACAGAGACAGTGATGTTTAGTCAAAGTCCTTTATTTTCACACATGAACTGAGTTTAATTTACAGTTAAGTTTTATTCTTTATCCAGGTTGGAGTTCTGCAGTCTGTCAGAGATCAGTTGTTCTTCTCTGGCTTCAGCTCTGAGGTCAAACCCCTCTCATCTGAGAGAACTGGATCTGAGCTACAACAACCTGCAGGACTCAGCAGTGGAGGAGCTGCTTCATCTACAGCAGAGTCGAACCTGTCGACTGCAGACTCTGAGGTCAGTAGATGGTTGGAGTCAGTTGACGCTGCTTTCATCAGTATTTTACTAAACACAGTCAGTTTCACAGATCCAGGGTCTGTGCTACCAAGCAGGATTTGTGGTTATCCGGTTAACTTCAGGTTTAGTTTTTTCAGCTCAACAGTGACTCTCCACTGTTGTGTGGTGCACACTCTCCTTAAAGGGACGGATAAGGGAAGTTTAAATCAACGTCTGGTTGGTTCAGTTGATCTCTAACTCACCCAGAACATCTCAATCTCTCCAGACTCATCCTGTCACCACAACACCAGATGAACTCAGTCAGCTTCCTGGAGACAGGTCCATGTGTTTGTATTGAGAAGTGTATTGAGGTTTCATCACAGTGTGTGTCCTCAGAGACAGCGAGTGTACTCAGAGTCGGTGTGTGTCCTCAGAGACAGTGAGACAGTGTGTGTCCTCAGAGTCAGTGACACAGTGTGTCCTCAGAGTCAGTGACACAGTGTGTCCTCAGAGACAGTTTTTGTTTTTGTGATTCCCTCACATCAGTGGATCCTCACCTCCCCTGTGATATTATTTGGAAAGTTTCTTAATTTCATGTAAACGATCTCCAGTGCGCTCTGTGCACCTGATGGCACAGTCACGTTCGCTGCAGTGATTTGATGATACACGCACAATGACTCGGCTCCGTAACTATGCTGTTAATTGGAATCTTAACGTAATTTGCTGATAGTTGTTTTATATATTTTTTAATTAAAAGGTTATTGTGGAGCAGATACCTCGCCCAAGCAAAACTAAGCTGTTGGTTTTAATGTAAATGATGAATTGGATCAATAATCTGCTTCAGTTCAACACCTCACGTCTGCATCGCCACTTTCCCGTCTCCAAAACCTCCAGTAAATCCACCTCTCAGGTGTCCACTCTGCACTTTGACATGCAGAGGACACACACTGAGCTCTTAGCGTGTTCATTCCAACACGTGAACATGAAGAGAGGAAGCTGCTCCACCTCTGAACAGGACTGAAGTCCCTGCTGCTCTTTCTACTGGATGTGCTGCATCACTGACTCACAGCTGATGAAGTGAGTCTCTATAACACTGATGTCTTCTTCTCTCAACAGGTGGGGCTGGTCTTAGTGGAGCTGAGTGTGAAGAGGACAGTGTGTGTGGATGGAGGCTGAGCTGTGTCCTGAGGATCCAGAGGCTGAAGCAGCAGCAGCTTGTGTGTAGAGCGGCTCTGACTGGGCCTTGCTGCTGGGAGACAGAGTGGAGACAGAGCTCCAGAGGAATCAGAGGAGGTTGTTGTAATATGTAACTTCACCACCAGATGGCCCTCCACACCCATTGTGTTTATTCACATGAAGAATGTGTTTATTGAATTGACATAACACAAGCAGAATAACAGAAAAACCCTCTGTAAAGAGTCACATATATGAGTTTTAAATTATTTTCCACCTTTGTCCCTCAGTATGTCTCCATGTGTGTTTAACCACATTCTGTGTTTATGCTTGTTTATGATCTTAAAGTTCCTGGATTCACGTCCCAAATTGATTTAGTTCAACACAAAGTTAAACACAATCAAATCACTTTAAGTTTAAAATCAGAGTTTTGTCTTTGACACAAAAGATCAAAACTCTGGACTCAAAAATGGGATATTTTCATTTTTGCATCAGGTGCTGTGGTTTCTTTTCTACTTTTGACCCACAGGTGGCGCTGTAGTATAACAGCAGCACATCCCAGTCAAAGCCTTTCTATTCAGTCTATGACTCAAACACATGGATCATTTCCTCTGTGACAAACCAGATGTAACGAGAAGAAAAACATCTCAGAGAGAAAAGTTCTGTTTCTACTTGTCTCTGCTTTAATGCTCAATAAACATCCTTCCACCGACTTCACTGGAATCATGACTCAGCTTTTCTTTCCTCTTCAAACAAACTGGTGGAAACATCTCGTCCTTGGTGAAGGTAAAAGAACAAAATCACCAGTTTGACATAATGGAAACAAGCAGAAGAAAAGTGAATGAGACATTTACAGTATGAAGAAGAGTCGATGAAGAGCAGAGCGTCTTTAAGTCTCTGAGGAAACTGTTTAATAAACATTTTACCATATTTAATAGAAAACTGACCCAAGGCCGTTTTATGCAAACGTAGATGAAGATTCTTGTTGTACGTTCTCGACCACCACCTCAGAACAACCACCAGGGGGAGACTGTAGCAGGCCTCTGGGAACAGCAGCATGCTGGGAAATAATTGATGATGGGAGGTTCACAGTAGAGACAAGTGACAGAAAGTGTCTGAGAGATGATGTCCTGAAGACAGTGGACTTGGGCCTGTTGTGTTGAACCGTTTGTGTTATTTTGTCGAGATCTGATGAAGTTTAGGTGAGTTTAAGTTTAGCTGAAGTTAAGGTTAATTTAAGTTTGTGTTTAGCTCAAGTTCAGGTTACATTTAACTTCTTTCTCTCCCTCAACGCATGTTTGAGGTAAACCGGAGCAGAGTGAGACATCTGTCTAACTTAGGAACATTTCTTAAATGAGAACATTTATTTGTGTTATTTGTTCTTAAAGATTTTCGAGGCTTCAGCAGCAGAGGAGTGAGAAGAGAAAAGAGTTTTTATCTGATGATTGACAAGGAAAAAACTATAGGATATCACAAGACTGAGTGAGTGTGGAAATGAGGACGGGAAAGTGTCTCCGTCTGATTTCTGTCTTTAAGAGACGAGTTGGAGCGTTCACCCAACGCTTTTGTGTTTTTAACAATGAATCAAAGTTTTCAGGTCGTTGTCGCCTCGAGACTGTGACTTGATATTTTACAGTTTAACCATGAACTGTATTATTAAGAAAATAGTTTTTATGTAAAATGTAACATCTATTAGTATCGTTCATTCTGTAAAATGAAAGTTTCTATATCAGCGAACATGAAGCAGATGTGTCTGTGAACATATGAAATAATTTCATCTATTATTTCTTTCATTTCCTGGAGGAGACGCTTGTTTCAGGTTTGTGGAGCAAAAGCAAAAGCACAAAGAAATGCATGATATAAAAAAAGAAGTTCAATGGATTCAATAAAATTAAGAGAAAAAAAAATGTCCTGATGTTTGATAGTTTCACATCTTCTGCAGTTTGTGTTTATGACTGATGAAGAATACAAATCCAGGAGATTAAGATTTCAGCAGCTCTGAATTTTCTTAACTTTGTTTACAGCTCAGACAATGAAGAAAGTGATGAGAACACAAACCATGAAAAGAAGGAAATGCTGTCTGAGACAGAAAGACAAACAAATACCTCAGGATGAAGAAGAGGATTTGTATTTTATATCTGGTACTATTTTGTATTTGAACATAATTTTATGAAACTTTACTTCATCTACTGTTTTGGCACATTTAATGTTTTTTTTAAATGTATTTTTATAAATCTGTGTGGTATCTTTCTGTATGTGACACATTTAGGGTTTTATTCATCAGGACTTCTGCTCATGACTTTGGTGACTTCTATCTTGTCCTCTAGCGCCACCTGCAGTTCCAAGCTTCCATTAATCCCCTGAAATCGAAAGAATCTGCAGATGTCTTCTCCTCTGGCTCCCCCGAGTGGTCACTGATTGTTCCAACACTTCCTGAGCTCCAGAGCCGCGGGTTGCTGACCCCTGGTCTAGATTGACTCACAGATGGTAAGTTTAACTATCGGGAGAAGTAAAGATGAAAGGTTGGAAGATAGAAGTACTAGTTATTTTGCATCAAATATTAAATCTGAACACACAGACATGACACACAGTTTTATATTCAGTGCAACTTGCACTTGTGTCTATCTGAGTAATTTGATCCTTGAAAAGACGTTTTTAACTTGAATGTTTTCACGTGTGTGATTAGGAGTTGGATCCAGTCCAGAGACTTTTCCTGGAGAAGATCAGAGAATACAATAACCTGCGCAGGTAAACACACAAAATAACTTTTGTATCATATATTTTATAATAATATTAAATTATTTGAATTTGATCAGATCTGTCTCGGAGAGAGAAAATGTAGGATGTAGATGTCCTGCTTATTTAAATGTTAAATAAGTAATTGTACCACATTGTTAAAACCGTACATGAACAGCTATGAATCCTGTTGTCTCCTCTCAGGTCGAGTGGAGGACCAGTGGAGGAGGAGTCCGATTATGAGCGTCACCTGTCAGAGGAGACAGCAAAGCTCCAGAGACTTTATGGAGGAGGAGACCTGAGCAGCTTCCCTCAGTTCACCTTCACCGGTGAGAGACACATGGAGGGAGAGAGTCAGTCCCTGTAGTGCTTTGGGAAATATTAGTGTGTTTTACCCTCAGGGCCACCGTAGTGTCAGGTCCCGGAAGGAAATGTCCCTTTCACTGCACAACACATACAGTATCAAACTAAAATAGGATAAATGAATGTTCTTATTGTGTTGTTTTCTTTCTAGAGCCCGAATTGGACCAGGACCCAAAATGATTCATGAATTCTGCCTCCTGCTCTTCATCCTCCTCTGCCTCTGTGGAGGAACTGAGGAAATGGGAGAAGAGGAATTATTTGTTGTGGTGATCTGCTGGTTAAACAAAAGGGAAAAACAATGTATGGTGCAGCAATGATAGAAAGTATTTTATTTTATTAAAGCAGAAGTTTCAAAAGACTAAGTCAGTTTTTTTTTAAGAGGTTGTGGATGTGTCACATGAGGCGACTTGAATCAGACTTTCACTTTCTACTTCTTACAGCTGATGAAAGAGAGAACAATGGTGTTCTAACTGTCTGTTAGAGTTTTCATTCATATTTAAATGTCCATGTTTGTAATTGTAAACTGTGGTTGATCATCAGACTTTAGTATGACGTCGAACTTCTGTGACCTGAGCAATGATTTGTCTAGATCAGGGTTCAGCAACCTTTACTATTAAAAGAGCCATTTCTCCTCTTCCCCCAAATAAAACTTGTCTGGAGCCACAAAATATATTTGATAACACAGCTTATAAAGTTATAAGTATAAAGTAATGTATATAGTTATACTCAGTGTTGTGCCAGTTTACACTTAAAATGAACTAGTTCACGTTCATTTGTTTCATTTTATATTCATTGGGTTGATTTAGGAGACGAACTGAAGATCATGTGTTAGTTATTATTAAGTTATTTATTTACACCGTGTTCTCTCTCTTCTCTCATCCACTGTGATCGTGTCGGGATCAGTCGCTGGAGAAGCTTTTGACTCGTTTACTGTTCGTTTGTCTTTATTACTTTAGCTTCGGTTATTAGGAGTTCACCAGGTTTCAGGCCTGTTCTACAGTTTCCAGTTGTTCGGTGAGTAAGCTCTTGTTTTCTTAACGGTGGGTGGAGCTCTGTACAGAGTCACTTTCAGTTTGTATTATGTTCACAATGGAACTTAGAGTCGTTGAGTCTACAGTCTGAACTCTGCAGAGATCGGAGCTGCAGAGTCTGAACCTCAGCTGCTCTGACTCGGTGTCATGAGTCCAACCAGCTGTTAACTCGTCTCTTCTTCCATTGATCCACATTCAGTTCTCACAGAATGAAAGACAGATGTCTGCGTTCAAGTCTCTGGTTGTGTGGATCCTCATTATGTGGACTTTCACCACAGCAGGTACGTGAAGTCTGATCTTACTCAGAAATCACAGGTTCTGTCTGAACGTAGTACTTTGTACAGACATGTTGGTTTCCATCAGACGAAGCAGGAAACATGAGAAATGATTGTGAAGGTTTATAACAACATAGAGAAACATGTTCTCACTGAGCTGGAGGTGAAACAGTTCACACCAGATGTTGGGTTATTTTATTCTTCATTGAAACTTCATCGTCAACAGACCTGAGTTGGATTTTTAAAGTGTGTGTGTGTGTGTGTGTGTGTGTGTGTGTGTGTGTGTGTGTGTGTGTGTGTGTGTGTGTGTCGGTCGAAATATCAGCTCTGTAATCTGATAATGATGTCATCCCACATGAACGTGGAAATGAAAAGCCAGCCGATCCGCGCCCATGTTAACAAACCAGTTTTGTTCAGGTCTCTCTGAGTTTCTCCGCGTTCCGCGCGACTGAAAAATAACTTTCAACACAATTTAAATTAATGTCATAAAGATAAATGATTGCATTGCTGCCTTTGCACATATCAAAATAAAAGCAGACCAGCGTTTATGTGTAGAACATTGACTGTACAGTGGATATGAAAAGTCTACACACTTCTGCTCAAATGGTAGGTTTTTGTGATGTTAAAAAATGTTAACAAGATAAATCAGTTCAGAGCTTTTCCAACCTTTAATGCGATAACATGAACAATTCAATTGGAAAAAAAAAAGAAATCTTTTAAGGGGGGAAAATAAAAAGTTAAATATTGTGGTTGGCTTAAGTGTGCACACCCTCTGATAACTGGGAATTAATCAATCACATTCAAACTCATGTTAAATAATAATCAGTACACACCTGCCATCATTTTCAGTGACTCTGATTAATCCCAAATAAAGTTCAGATGTTCTAGGAGGATTTTTCGTTTTTTTTCTTATTTACATCTTACAGGAAAAGCTCTGGTTCACAGAGACCTTCCAAAGCATCAGAGGGATCTCATTGTTGAAAGGTATCAGTCAGGAGAAGGATACAAAATAATGTTTACATTACATCACACAAACCTGGCATTTTAACATGGCTGTGTAGAAGTTTTATATCCACTGTATATAAAGAGGTTACACTCAGGATCTTTAGCACGTCTGTCCGTCCTGGGACAGATCCTCACATGTGGCTCTCTGAGGTTTCTACGTTTGTTTTATGTATTTTTACTCTTGTTGAGAGTTAAGAACAGAGGATGTCTCACCTTGTTAAGTTCTATGAGACAAATTTAGATTTGTGAATATGGGCTCTACAAATCAAATTTGATTGATTGACTTTTAGGGAGCTGTCCGTCTTTATTTACTGTCTGTGATCCAATCCGGAGAATTTAAGCAGCATATTATTCTACAGTATTTTTCACGAGTTATTATTTAGTTAAAAATGCAGGAATCTACACGAAAACACTGATATCTGAGACATGTTGTTAATGTTCCACGTCACAAAAGCTCAATCAAAACAACACCCACTTCCGTTGGTGACCCTTCACAATAAAGGTCCCATACCGGTACACTGCTCAGGATGACAGAAAACACAAATTCCCTGATAAAACCTTCACAATAAGGCAACAAAATAAATTAGCTTACATTCACACTGAGTGATGATCAACCGGTTCTGCAGCTGAGCTGCGATTATACCAGAGGTTTATACAGAGGGTTTCTTTACAAAGTGGGTGTGCGCATGAAACACACACACACACACACGCACACACATACACACACACACACACACACACACACACACACACACACACACACACACACACACACACAGGATTCTAAAAAAATTAATCTTTCTTTACGTCAAAATTTCCAGATACTGAATTCTTCTCATCGTAAAGAATGTTCAGATTTTGCTGAATCTCAGAGTAAATTTTCAAAATGAACATTTCTGTGATCAACACACAACTTTTCCAACTTGGTGTGAATCTGAGCCTCTTTTAGTTCATATCTTTGGTTTGACAGTAAATGTACGTTACACATTCGAATGCCTCGTGTGGCAGGAGGTTGTTTTTGTGAAAGCAGCTCAGATAAACTACTGTATGTTAACTGTCAACAGCCAAACAGACAGACAGTTCCATCAGGAGATTTACATTCACAATCCGTCTGTGAGCAAATGCTCTAATTGCACTTTGAAAAAAGCTTCTATTCACCACAGTTGATCCTGAACTGGTTGTTTTTTTACCCGGTGTCTCACAGATGATGAGGTCTCCTGTGTTTTAGAGGAGAGCTGCATCTTACCCTGCAGCTTTCAACCTGGTCCAGACCCAGAAATTTACTGGATGCAGGTGGAACCAGGAAACACTCGTGTCCACTCCTACTACAGTGCCAGAGACCAGTTTGCACGCCAGAGCGAGCGCTTTACAAACCGGACATCGCTGTTCACAGATCAGATCTCCAGCGGAAATGCCTCGATCAAGCTGACGGGGCTGCAGCTTCAGGACCTGGGCAAATACGAGTGCTACACCAACACCATCACTGGAGCCGGCAAGTCGTCATTTATCAACCTGAGAGCAGATGGTAAAGAAACTCACAGTGAAAACAGAACACAAATACTAGAAATGATATTTGTCTCTTATTGCTGTTACCATGTTTAACATGTGTACTGTTGGGTTGAGTTGAAGCTGATACTGAAGAATTGGACGTCTCGTTGCTTGCCGGCACCATTACCTCTTTGAAAAATGTTAGTCACTAAAGTTCAATGAATCCTGGGACAGGTTGGACGGGGACGGATCCACTCGTTGGAGCTGTCTTCAAATGCAGCCCCTGAATTGAGAGACAGCTGATGTCAGCAGCAACACATAATGGCTCATGTGTGACGTGTTAAATAATAAGCACAATATGTCAAATTAATGAATAGCTCCACAGTGCATGAGGCAAAGATGATCAATGAGTTGTTAAAGAGAAATGTTGTGTTGCAGCTCCGGTGCGTCACGTGGACATTGAGCAGGTGGAGGACAGCTTCACCTGCCGCTCAGAGGGGATCTACCCCGAGCCGCAGCTCACCTGGTCCACCAGGCCTCCGTCCAACTTGACCCTTCAGAACCAAACCACAGTGAAGGAGACGGAGCAGCAGCTCTATGAGATCAGCAGCACACTGACACTGTCAGACAGAGACACTGTTCTGATCTGCAGCATCAGCACTCACCATGGCAGGAGGAGCGCGGTGTGGTATCAACCCAGTACGTTGAATCTGCTCTATGGAACTGAACCTTTGCTTGTTTCACCTACTGCTGCATATTTATATCTGCTACTACAGATAACTTACATTTTATATCAATGATGATTCTCAATCTTGACTTTGTTTGTTTCTTTGTCTGCTGAACAGATTTCCACTAAACTAGTTGTGAGGATGGAACGTGGGCCACAGGTCACTCAGTAGAGCTCAGACCTCAACAAGGCCCACCAGTCTCCTTATGAAACCACATTGAAATTCACCAGGCCCAAGATCTGCACCAAATTTCACACACTCATAAATATCAGTCGTGTAAATTTGTCAGATTGTTTTTTCACCTTCATCAGGTATTCGCAGGGAAATCTACAGTGGCCCTGAAAGCTCAACGAACGGCAACTTAAGAAAACACATGCAAGTTGACAAAACACCAGCAAAGTAAAAAAACATTTTCATCAATTTCACAACACAACACAACACATTACAGCAACGCGCTGCACAAAGAGAAAAGCGCTGCAAATACTGGAATGAGCTGCAAAAAGCCAAACGCGCAGCAAGAAGCCAAACGCGCAGCAAGAAGAGGCCACAACACAACGGAAGTGTTTCCAGGGGACAGCTAAAAGTGATGGACACTGCTGCCACAGAAACGTCCAATACACCATAGAAATTCGGTTCCACACAGGGTTCGGCCACCCGCGGCTCTTCGGCCCCTCTGCAGTGGCTGTACAGTACAGTGTTGTGCATATGTTTAGCGAACGCTGAACTTAACGAATCAGTTTTCATATTATTAATGTGAACGTAACGATGAACGTGAGTGAACGTCACGTACATTTTTTAAATCATCACCGTATCAGGCCATCATGAAATACCAGGAGCGGGCGAGTGTGTGTGTGTGTGTGTGTGTGTGTGTGTGTGTGTGTGTGTGTGTGTGTGTGTGTGTGTGTGCGTGTGTAGTTAAGGTTTCTTAAGATTCAGATGGGTCTCTCCGAGTGAGTGGGCGGGGTTGGAGCGCCGGGGGCCTTGGAGGAGATATGAGCTCCACTGAGTGACCTTCTAGTTCAGTTCATCATTCCAAGGCCACACCCTCCTCCACATGAATCATTCTGATGATAGAAAATGTTCAGAAAGTCTCATCAGAGCCTGAAACCACATTCCGACAACGATGATATTATTTGATCCCTTTTCTTTTCAGCTTCCGTCCGTGTGTCACCGTTTAAAACAACAACAACAATCCACTGCACTGCTCCAAACACCAAACCACTGACACACTGGGTGTGGAAATTCAACCACAGGCAGATCATTGTGAACCAGACCGGGTTGGACGGCCTCCACAGCGTCTCAGAGCAGTGGAGGCAGCAGGTGGAGGATGTGTCAGCGTCAGGCAGCCTCACGCTGCACCACTTATCTTCAGATCACCAGGGAACGTTCACCTGTGAACTCAGTAGTGAAGAGGAGACGCACTTCATCAACAGCTACGTGACGATAGAGAAAGGTAAGATCCCATGAGACGAGAACTGATTGATGAAATCCTCAGAGCGACTGTCAGACCTGAGGCTCGTGCAGTGAGTCCTGGTTCCTCCTGGTGGAGCAGATCCCCCAGGGCTCCGTCCTCCAGCTCATCAGGAGCATCATGTCCACATGTTGTCAGGAGAACAGGAACGAGGAGGCCACACACACACACACACACACACACACACACACACACTACACTTTACACTGAAGACACATCACTGCACTTTCTTGATGCTACAGTTATATTCTCTGAATTACAATGTTTTTCAGGTTCAGTTGCAGCAGTTGTGGTCGGAGTCCTCGTTGTGTTTGTAGCATTAGGAGCTGGAGGATTCTTCTACTTTATAAGACTAAAGGTAAATATTAATACTTACAATAATTCTGCTGTTCATTTATTATGTGATGTTTCTTCTAATGATTATTTCTTTTGAACAAACCCAAAACCGATCATCCACAATCAGATGCTTCAGAGGATACATTTAAGGTAAGTTTACTGTTTATTCTGAACTGAGAATTACAATATTCTGCTCTAAAGAATAACCCTGTTGTCATGGAGATGCTGTAAACTACTTTATTCTGGTCACGTTGCTCTAACAGCTTCATCTCAGCTGCATCAGCAGACACATCCTAAAGCTTCAGTTTCTGAGAGTTCGTTAAAAAACCATATTGATATTAAAGTGAAAGAAAATCTGATACCGATATAACTGCCAATAAATTTATGTAAAAGATTTGACGATGATTCCTATGATGTCGTTATCAAACCTTTACGGCAAAGAAATGTAACTGAGACTTGATATTTTACACTTTAACCATGAACTGTATTATTAATAACACAAATACAAAGAAATTTAATTAAGAAATAAAAATGGCTGCAACTGGCTGAATAATCGAGTGGTGACTGAAACTTGCATCCAAACTACTTGAGGCCTCCTGAGGTCACATGTCTCACTCCTACAGACAGAGATCATTCCTTATCACACACAATGGAAGTGAGTGACTGACAGCTAGAGAACGTATGGTCAATATGTACTTATGTACAAGGTTATATTCATAATTATGACCATATTCAACTCAAAGCCTTTGTAAAACACATTGTGCTGCAGTAGCAGAACTCTGCAGAATATTGTTGAACTGAAAAGATAAAGATTGAACAGATGCTGTAAATATGAATTAATATTAATGTGAATATTGTGCATTGAACAGATAAAGTTGCACAACTGCATTTCTTTGTGTATATTTATGCTTGTGCATTCAGCCTTTAATATAAATTACAAAATACATAAATATGAGTGTGAGCCTCCTAGTTTTTTTTTTGGAAGATATCAGTGTGTGTGTGTGTGATTTCCCACCCTGCGTTTTTCATGACTTCAACAGGCCATGAACATGGTGTGACCTTGCCCTTTAACCTACTGATCTTATGAGTTCCTCTGTTAGTCTGAATTAACGCTTGAACAAATCTGAAGGATTCTCTTGAGGAGTTTTTAACATGTTCATGAGGCAAAGAGGAGATTTACCAGGGTGAGAGTCACATGATCACGTTTTGTATGAATGTTGTGTTTTCTGAGTTTATTTTAACAGATATTTTCTTTAATTACAGACTCGGTGATGGTGAACTCTCAGAGACTCACTGTGAACACGTGGCCTCAGCTCTGAAGTCAAAACGCTCACTTCTGAGAGAACTGGATCTGAGTCAGAACATCCTGCAGGAATCAAGAGTGAAGCTGCTGTGTTCTGGACTGAAGAATCCAAACTGTCAACTGGAGACTCTGAGGTCCTTGAATCCTTCTTCACTTTTCAGACTTTCTTTCTCATTGGGTCATTATTTATTTAAATTGTCTCAGTTCTGCTCTGCTCACTGTCCCTCAGTCATCTGTCACTCACCCAGCCTGTCAGTCACGTCCACCTCATCAACTCCATTCACCTGCACTCACCTGCTCCTGATCACTAAGAAAGTGTCAGTAAATAACATGTGGACTGAGGCCGAGCACTCGTCCTCCTCAGGTTTTCAAAATAAGACAAATTGTTATTGAAACACGTTGGACAGTTGATAAGTATAGAAACAAACAGGAAGTGACTGTCAGGAGCCATCCTTACTTTAAACAGTGTTTAATTACACAAACCTGCTCAGTGACCAACACACAGAGAAGAAGCTGATGAATGAAACAATGGTCCAACATGTCTGATCTGATATTTATCTTCAGGTCACAGACTGGACTGAGGTCAGCAGCATGTTGAGAGTCTGTGTTGACATGATGACGATCCACAACAACAGGAGGACACATTCAAATATTCTTATTTCTTTATTCAGGTTGTGGGGATGCAGTCTGTCAGAGATCAGCTGTTCTTCTCTGGCTTCAGCTCTGAGGTCAAACCCCTCTCATCTGAGAGAACTGGATCTGAGCTGGAACTACTTGCAGGACTCAGGAGTAAAGGAGCTGTGTGGTTTTCTACAGAGTCCAACCTGTCGACTGGAGACTCTGAGGTCAGACATCATGTTTTAATGTTAAAGGTTCAGTCTAAATATAATGTATATATTTTAATATAAAGTATTTAATTCTAAAGTCTGTCAATATAAAGTATTTAAATATATAGTATTTATTTATATAGTATGTAACTATACAATATGTAAATATAAAGTATTTAAATATAAATGGCTCATTCTAAGTAAAGAAAACAACAATTTGTACAATTCAGATGAAACTAGTGAAAACATCTCTAGGATTCTTTTCTATTCAGTTTCTAACAATGGATCCTTTCACCTGAATCTTCCACACTGGAGCTTTAAGGTCAAAGGTCAGAACATGTGTTCCTAACTGTGAACACTGATACTGAGCTGAGAGATGTTTGTAGAATCAGGCTCAATGTGACTGAAGTTTTACTGACAGAGAAACAATCCAATGCTGGACAATGTGTACATGTAATGTTTCTGTGGAAGCTAACTAGGACTTGTCCCGGTGGTCCTGTGGACTGACCACATGACAGCGTGCTACGTTGGTGTTCTGGGAATGGGCTCAGGGTCCAGAGTCCAAATTGATTATATTTGATGTCTTTTATTTTTAGGACCATGTTCTTCAGCCCTGTTTCTTCCACTTTGGGTTAATTTCCAACATGAAACCCTTCCTCTGGTTTCAGGACTGACACGGGGTCGTCCATGCCTTTATCTTTTCACCACTAGATCTCTGTCCCGCCCTGTACACACGTGTTCCTCAGGCTCCCTGCACCACTTTCAACTGGTCAAACTGCTGCTCAGATCATCACCACTTCAAGAAAACATGATCATAGAACTGCTCGCCCTTTCACACATCAACTGTGGAACATGTTCTGACAAGTGGGTCGGACATGTTCTGGAGCTGAAGCAGCAGCAGGAGATTGTCTGGGTCCGACTCGTTCACAGCAACAGGAACATGTGGGGACATTCAGACGAGGGGCGGAGCCAAAACACATATCTCCATGATAGCCATGGTTATGTTAAGTTATGTTAAGTTACAGGTTCACTGTGAAGGAGTTAGTGACGTCTCCAGGTGTCGTACATGTGAACGTAGTCCACTTGTTCACGTGACTCCTGAACATGTCCAGAAAGATATTTAGAGACATCTAGTGGTGAAGTTACATATTACAAACAACTGAACCCCGAGGACACAAGGACTTTCAAGCTGTTTTCATGAACTCTGTAAAACAGTGTCTGGACATTTTCTGGAGTTTGACTTTCACATATGAAGAACAGGTGGAGCAGCAGGAGGCCGGACATGACTTATAAATCCTGCTGTGGAAAGATCAGTGTTGTTGTTTACAGCTCATCCACACCGACGTCGGCCCTCATCACCAAACGCTCTGGAATCTCCTTGTGTTTCCAAGTTGACGTCTTCGTCTTCTACGAGTACGGCTCCTCTTCTTCATCCAGAGATATTTGAGTTCTTCCAGTTTCACGTCAGTCACGTGTTAGAAATGTAACCTGTTGGAAAAAGAAACCCAACTGTTACTAAATATGTTGGAAGAAAGTGTTACAAATATGAGAAATATGTTAGAAATATGTTCTTTCATTGAGAATTATTTTTATTTAATTTATACATTTATTATTTAATTCATAACTACATTCTTTATTTTATTCTTCATTTCATTGATCATTTCATTTGATCTCAGAGGTCTTTTTGATTCAGTAGATGGTCCTGTGAAGAAAAACTTTTCAAATTGATTTCATTGGTTCATTTCAGTTTAGCTGAGTTGCTATTGGTTAAGGCAACGCATGTCCCGCCTCCTTCACGTTAGAGACGCTGCGGTAGTGTGTGAAAAATACACAGAGAGCAGCAGGACGATAATTGAGACACAGAGGTTTTGGAGTGATGAAACTTTAAAAAATACACTTTATATTGTTAAAAGGAGGAACTGTGTAAACAGAGAAAAGTCCGGTGAACCACTGAAGCGACCCTGGGAACATCTTGTGTTTGTTTTATTATTTTATTGTCCCGGTGAGTACTATCTGTATTAGCAAATAGCTCTGTGAATTAGCTTAGCCTCGTGGTGGGTTAGCTACCGAGTGGGAACATAAAGTCACAGTGTTGTGGTATTTTTCTAATGATAGTAAAGGAAACGGGAATATGTGTGTAAAATGAGTATGCGTGCATGTTATTTACATTGTATGAACAGAGAAAGACATCATTTAGCTGAGTTTCATGGGTTATGAAGCTATATATTCTGTATATTACTGTGCTGTGGTGTGTATAGGTACGAGGTATCAGTAATCTGAGCATTTAATGGTGAACTGTGAGTGGTCTTATATTAATGGTTTTCTCACTACAAAACAGTGAAGTGGACATTTCATGTGTTAATATTGCGATGCAGCAGTTATCTTTTAACAAGTTAACAGTGAAAAGTTGCATTATACATTGATATTGATAAAATTAAACTGTACAGTTAAGAAAGGTTGAATAGATTTATATCAGTCTGTTATATTATACAGGCTGGGTTTTTTGATACCCTGAGATCCTGGACCGTGGATTTGGAGTGATTCTCTCCCTGACGAGGGGGATGGCGAGCTACCCGCGTGAGCATTTTGGATTGAGGAGGAACCTTTCCATTCTTCATTCTCTGTCCTGCCAGAGTGGTAGGGTTGTGGGGAAGGACTTCCAAGAACTTTCGAATTGAACTATTTCTTTTGGGTAAAACATTTTATTTTATTTAGGGTGCACCCGGTAAAAAAGACATTTCAAATAAGAACAAAAGTAACTGTCGGCAGTGTATGTAAACTGTTTATTTTCTATATATGTTAATACAGTGTTTTGCTTAAATCTACCTGTGTGTTCCTTTTACTCATTGCGGTGTCCAATCTCTTCTTATTACTTTGCCCTGCGAACCTAGTGTGTACTTACCTGTCAAGTGGGTTACACAGTAAAACTTGGCGAGCTAGCCAGGAGCAATTTATGAATTCACATTCATAATCAAATTAAATGGACATCTTTTGAGTAACTGGACTGTGACCGAGTGTATTTGGAAGAGAATTCAACATTTGAGGTATTTTGGTTGTATTAACCCATATCATTTTCAAGTTTATTGACATTTCAGTTTTACCTTGGTTAAACATGGATATTATTTTGACAGAGAGTGTGAAAATCCCAAATGCTGTTTTAGTTAGTGGGTTAACCAACACTGAGGTTGACAATGAAATCTTTGATTTACTCAAGCAATATGGATCTATCGCTAGGATAATCAGAGTACCTAGCGCAGACTCTGAGACCCAGGCAATTGCAGAGTTTGAACATGGCACCGCTGTGAAAGACCTTGAAGCCAACATCTTACCTTACCGAAGACCATGCACTGCCAATCCTGAAGTTATCCACCATGTTCAGAGTCTTGCCAGCGTTTACACAAGTGATGCAGGCACCAGTGCAACAAATACTTACCTTTCTGTGTTGAAAGACTTAGCTAAGTTGAGCGGCAGGGAGTTTGTAGACATCCTTCGTGAGGAGCTGGCTAGGATCAGTAAATCCATTAGAACTCAAACCCCACTTGAGGTCAGTGAAGAGCCTGTGGAAATTGAGCCACCCCTTACACAAAGTGATATCCAAGCTGCAGGCCCTAGCTTTGTCAGTGTCCCCAATGAAGTGAGTCAGGACTCTTACAAACCCCAGACTGGCATCGAGGTCAGAGATTTTCTCTCTCCAAGAGGAGAAAGAACCAGCACTTTCCACTTGGCTTCAGATCAACTCAGCACACCAGAAGTACAGCGTGTTGTGGTTGAGCACATTGTCAAGAGCAGTGAAGTTTCATCTCACATTCAATTTCCTTGTAAACTGAAACAGTTTTCTGGGCGACATCCTCAGCCAAACTTTGAAGTCGACTATGACACGTGGCGCAACAGTGTGGAGTTCTGCTTGCATGACCCATCTATCCCTGACTCCCAAATGGTGAGGAAAATTGTTGAAAGTCTTTCGGCCCCTGCTGCAAACATAGTCAAGTCATTAGGGCCTCAAGCTTCACCAAAAGAGTACCTGAACTTACTTGATTCTGCTTATGCCACTGTCGAAGATGGGGATGAGCTTTTTGCACGATTCTTGAACATCAATCAAAATGCTGGGGAGAAAGCGTCTGATTACCTGCAGCGACTTCATACAGCATTGAGATATGTGGTAAATAAAGGAGGAATCGCTGCCGGCGACTCTGACAAACAACGTCTCAAGCAATTTTGTCGTGGATGTTGGAATAGTATTCTGATCACCAGTCTTCAGCTTGAACAGCTCAGGAGTAAGCCACCATCTTTTGCAGAGCTTCTGCTCTTACTGCGAACTGAGGAGGACAAACAGGCTAACAAAACCAGCAGAATGAAGCAGCACCTTGGGTTCACAAAGCCAAAAGTCATGTCAAACATGCACGCTGCACACATGTCCTACGACGAGGATATTGTCATGCCACAGAATACAGAGGATGCCTTCTTAAACATGACCAAAGACATACAGAAACAGATTGCTGAACTTCAGGTTCAGGTGGCAAAACTCAGTGCATGTAGTTCAGAGAAACCTGTGAAAAAGAAAACAACAGTAAGTGTAAGACAGAAACAGAAGACAAAAAATACCCAGCCGGAAGGACAACTCCAGCAAATGACTGTGACAGTGAAACCGAAGCCATGGTATTGCTTCAAATGTGGTGAAGATGGGCACATTGCATCTACATGTGATAACATACCCAATCCCACCCTTGTGCAGGCCAAGAGAGCAGAGCTCCGGGAGAAGCAGCGTGCATGGGAAGCTCAGAATGGTTCACTCACCACTCGCCAGTCAAACTAGAACAGGCTTCTGTTGAGGGGAAAATGGAAGCCAAGAAACCACTATATCCCCCATCTACAGGCGAACAAAAACCCATGACTCACAGCCACAGAGTCAAACGACAAAGGGAATTGCCAAAACGTCTTGTAGGCAGCAAGTGTACAGCCAATGTAAATGTGGATGGGGTGGACTGTAGTTGTTTACTAGACACAGGGTCACAGGTCACCACGGTGGCCCAGTCCTTTTATCAGACCCATCTATCTGATCATCCTATCAAGCCCATCAGCAACATCCTTGAAGTAGAGGGAGCAAACGGCCAACCTGTGCCTTACCTGGGTTATATAGAGGTTGACCTCAAGTTCCCTAGAGCCCTTCTTGAGTCAGAGCCTGAAATTTCAACCTTGGCTTTAATCGTTCCTGACCTCCGGTCAAACAGTGGTGTCCCATTGTTGATCGGCACCAACACTTTAGATCCCCTCTATGATCAGTGTTGTGATGAGTTTTCACTTTCCCATAATTCATCCTGCTATGGCTACAGACAGGTCCTTCGCACACTACAACTGAGGAGAAAACAAGCAACAAGCGGAGAACTCGGCTTTGTGAAGCTCAGAGGAAGGGAACAAGCAGTTCTCCCAGCAAAACAAAGAGTGCTGCTTGAAGGCTATATGTGTGTCAACCTAGTCAACACAGAGAAATGTGCTCTGATTGAACAACCATCAAGATCAACTCTGCCAGGTGGCGTGTTTGTAGACTGTTGTCTCATTTCCTTGCCAGAGCATGGCTCCAACAAATTGCCTGTTCTCCTTAGAAATGAAACTGAACATGACATCATTCTACCTACCAACTGTGTCATTGCAGACCTGACTGTTGCAGATGCTGTAGTGGAGAATCACCTAATTGATGGGGATGGTCAGAAGCATGTTGTTGACTGCTCCACTCATCAAACGGAGACGTGTCCTGGAAAAAGCTTTGACTTTGGGCCCTCTCTACCTGAGAAGTGGAAGGAAAGAGTCACTCTGAAGCTCAACACCTTCTCTGATGTGTTTGCCCAGCATGACCTCGATTTTGGTCATGCGACGAAAATCCAACACCACATCAAGTTGAAAGACGAGACACCCATCAAACAGAGACCCCGTCCAATTCACCCTCGTGATTATGAAGCAGTCAAAAAGCACCTCCAAACCCTTCTTGATGCAGGCGTAATCCGAGAATCAGAGTCCCCATTTTCATCGCCAATTGTGGTGGTGAGAAAGAAGAATGGCGATGTACGCCTATGTGTGGACTATAGAAAGTTAAACTTGCAAACGATAAAAGACTCTTATGCCTTACCAAACTTGGAGGAGTCATTTTCTGCTCTCGCTGGATCCAAGTGGTTTTCAGTGATGGACTTGAAGTCTGGGTACTACCAAATTGAGATGAATGAAAGTGACAAGCCAAAAACTGCCTTTGTGTGCCCCTTTGGATTCTGGGAATTCAACCGGATGCCTCAGGGAGTCACCAATGCACCGAGCACATTTCAACGGCTCATGGAAAAGTGCATGACTGACATTCATCTGAGGGAGGTCCTGGTCTTCCTTGATGACCTAATAGTGTTTTCGGACACTCTGGAGGAGCATGAGTCTAGGCTCACCCACGTGCTCAACCGTCTCAGGGAATATGGCTTGAGGCTTTCACCTGATAAATGTAAGTTCTTTCAGACTTCAGTGCGTTATTTGGGGCATATTGTGTCCAGCGATGGAGTGAAGACCGACCCTGAAAAGGTTCAAGCCTTGAAAACCTGGCCGGGACCACAGAACTTAAAGGAACTCCAATCCTTCCTCGGATTTTCCGGTTACTACCGGAGATTTGTGAAGGATTATTCAAGGATAGTCAGGCCCTTGACCAAACTCACTGCTGGCTACCCACCACGGCGGAAAGGAGTCAAGATAGGCCTCAGTGATGGGAAATACCTCAACCCAAAAGAGCCTTTTGGTGAACGCTGGGGCACTGAGTGTCAACAAGCCTTTGAGGCGATCATACACAAACTGACATCATCTCCAGTCCTTGGTTACGCAGATCCTAAACTTCCTTACGTGCTCCACACTGATGCCAGCACGACAGGATTAGGAGCTGCTCTATATCAAGAGCAAAACGGGAAACTGCGTGTAATTGCTTATGCCAGTAGAGGACTCTCCTGCAGTGAAGCAAGATATCCAGCGCACAAGCTTGAATTCTTGGCCCTTAAATGGGCCATCACAGAGAAGTTTCATGACTATCTGTATGGAAACTCTTTCACTGTTATCACAGATAACAATCCCTTGACATACCTACTTACCACAGCCAAGCTTGATGCTGCGAGCTACCGTTGGTTAGCTGCGCTCTCAACATTCACTTTTGACATCAAGTATCGAGCTGGCAAGCAGAACATGGATGCTGATGGTCTGTCAAGGAGACATCATGGTGCGCTGGAAAATGATGCCACATCACAAGAGGAAAGCCAAAGGATTGACCAGTTCACTTCTCAGCTACTGACATCAATAAACAAGTTTGAACTGGTGACTCCAGAAATTGTCGAAGCTACTTGTCAAAGGCATACTGTGAAGCAAGATCAAGAGCTCTCACCTTTCCCTGGCTATGTTGACTCACTTGCCATTCATGCAGATGCAATTCCTGCTGTCCTTGAGGAGGATGAGTCACAGGATGGGATCCTAACAGTGCCTAAATACAGTGAGTCTGATCTCATGAAACTGCAAAGAGAAGACCCTGGCATCAGTAGTGTTATCAGTTTGGTGGAATCCGACAACTTACCTGCAGATCACACGGCAGATTCTCCTGAAGAACGGTTGATCCTGAGAGAGTGGAAACGGCTTCAACTGAAGTCAGGCCTTTTGTACAGGACACGGGAGTGTGAGGGACAAACCCTATTTCAGCTGGTACTCCCAGATGTCCTACGGCCTATTGTACTCAGGAATCTCCATGATGACATGGGACATTTAGGGATTGAACGTACCCTTGAACTCACCAGATCACGATTCTACTGGCCAAAGATGGCTGCTGATGTAGAGAGAAAAGTGAAAACATGTGAGCGATGTGTTCGAAGGAAGACCCAACCGGACAAGGCTGCCCCACTCGTGAACATCAAAACAACTAGACCAATGGAGTTGGTCTGTATGGATTTCCTTTCACTAGAGCCAGACAGCCACAACACTAAGGACATCCTCGTTATTACGGATCATTTCACTAAATATGCCGTAGCCATCCCTACCAGAGATCAGAAAGCTAGTACCGTCGCTAAAACCTTATGGGAACACTTCTTGGGCCATTATGGTTTTCCTGAACGCCTTCACAGCGACCAGGGTAGGGACTTTGAGTCTCATACCATCAAGGAGCTATGTGCATTGGCAGGTATTCGTAAGGTGAGGACAAGCCCTTACCATCCCAGGGGAAACCCTGTTGAACGGTATAACCGAACACTCCTCAGCATGCTAGGCACTCTGAAAGACAAAGAGAAGATACAGTGGCGAGACCATGTCAAACCTCTCACTCATGCTTACAATTGCACCCGAAATGATGTGACCGGGTTCTCCCCATATGAGTTAATGTTTGGGAGACAACCCCGGTTACCCATAGACTTAGCCTTTGGATTGCCAGTCAAGGGAAAAGAGTCCAGTTCACATTCTCAGTATGTAAGGAACCTGAAATCTCACCTGGAAGAAAGTTATCAGGTTGCCATCGAAAACTCTCGCAAGGTTGCAGAGAAAAACAAGAGGCGATTCGATAAAGTTGTCAGAGAATCTACACTGGCTGTCGGGGATAGAGTCCTGGTCCGTAACCTCCGCCTCCGGAACAAACATAAACTGGCCGATCGTTGGGAGCCAATGATCTATGTGGTTACCAAGCAGATGGGAGACTTACCTGTCTACTCTGTGAAACCAGAAAAGGAGGAAGGTCCCCTACGGACGCTACACAGAGACCTTTTACTTCCATGTGGATTTCTTCCTGAAACTGAGAGAGAGGAACAAAAGATGAAAAGCAGTCCAAAGAGACCTCGAACAAGGCAGCAAAGTGCCATCCAACAAGATGAAGAACCCTTTGCTTCAGACGATGATGACAAGTGTGAAAGCTGGAATGCAACTGCTGCCTTACCAGATGTCAAAGACAGGAGGTTTGTCAAAGTGTATGATATACCAAGACACAATCCATCACCCGCCCTGGGTAATCATAGTCAAAGCCCTGTAACACCTCACCCATATCAGGTCAATGCGGATTCAGACCCAGGAGCTGTAAGGCCAAGTGCTGTCCTTCAGTCTGAGAAGGAAACAGAAAACTCACCTGAAACGGAAATAGAAAACTCACCTGAAAAGGAAACAGAAAATCCATCTGAGAAGGAAAAAGCAAACTTACCTGGGATGGAAAATCAAAATGTACCTGAAAAGGAAACTCATAACTTACCTGGAGACCTACCTGATACTAGTTCAGAACCTGTGGAAGGAAGTCTTATGGAACCGGAAGCTAAAGATCATACAGAGGCAGAGATACCAACTCAAGAAGAGACAGAGGAACAAACAGAAGCAGACATTCCTGTCAGAAGATCACTCAGACAACGTGAGCCATCACGTAGGTTCCATTACCCTGAGTTGGGGAATCCCCTAGTTTCTGTTGTTACTTCTTTGTTTCAAGGATTGAGTACCGCCTTCACCAATTCTCTTAATAACAATGCCAGTAGAGATTGGTTAACAAACATTCCTTTGGAAGTGGCAGAATCAGTAGTTACCCAGCAGCCCTTTGTGCATGCAACGGGACGTGCATACATTTAAGGGGGGAGTGTGTAACCTGTTGGAAAAAGAAACCCAACTGTTACTAAATATGTTGGAAGAAAGTGTTACAAATATGAGAAATATGTTAGAAATATGTTCTTTCATTGAGAATTATTTTTATTTAATTTATACATTTATTATTTAATTCATAACTACATTCTTTATTTTATTCTTCATTTCATTGATCATTTCATTTGATCTCAGAGGTCTTTTTGATTCAGTAGATGGTCCTGTGAAGAAAAACTTTTCAAATTGATTTCATTGGTTCATTTCAGTTTAGCTGAGTTGCTATTGGTTAAGGCAACGCATGTCCCGCCTCCTTCACGTTAGAGACGCTGCGGTAGTGTGTGAAAAATACACAGAGAGCAGCAGGACGATAATTGAGACACAGAGGTTTTGGAGTGATGAAACTTTAAAAAATACACTTTATATTGTTAAAAGGAGGAACTGTGTAAACAGAGAAAAGTCCGGTGAACCACTGAAGCGACCCTGGGAACATCTTGTGTTTGTTTTATTATTTTATTGTCCCGGTGAGTACTATCTGTATTAGCAAATAGCTCTGTGAATTAGCTTAGCCTCGTGGTGGGTTAGCTACCGAGTGGGAACATAAAGTCACAGTGTTGTGGTATTTTTCTAATGATAGTAAAGGAAAACGGGAATATGTGTGTAAAATGAGTATGCGTGCATGTTATTTACATTGTATGAACAGAGAAAGACATCATTTAGCTGAGTTTCATGGGTTATGAAGCTATATATTCTGTATATTACTGTGCTGTGGTGTGTATAGGTACGAGGTATCAGTAATCTGAGCATTTAATGGTGAACTGTGAGTGGTCTTATATTAATGGTTTTCTCACTACAAAACAGTGAAGTGGACATTTCATGTGTTAATATTGCGATGCAGCAGTTATCTTTTAACAAGTTAACAGTGAAAAGTTGCATTATACATTGATATTGATAAAATTAAACTGTACAGTTAAGAAAGGTTGAATAGATTTATATCAGTCTGTTATATTATACAGGCTGGGTTTTTTGATACCCTGAGATCCTGGACCGTGGATTTGGAGTGATTCTCTCCCTGACGAGGGGGATGGCGAGCTACCCGCGTGAGCATTTTGGATTGAGGAGGAACCTTTCCATTCTTCATTCTCTGTCCTGCCAGAGTGGTAGGGTTGTGGGGAAGGACTTCCAAGAACTTTCGAATTGAACTATTTCTTTTGGGTAAAACATTTTATTTTATTTAGGGTGCACCCGGTAAAAAAGACATTTCAAATAAGAACAAAAGTAACTGTCGGCAGTGTATGTAAACTGTTTATTTTCTATATATGTTAATACAGTGTTTTGCTTAAATCTACCTGTGTGTTCCTTTTACTCATTGCGGTGTCCAATCTCTTCTTATTACTTTGCCCTGCGAACCTAGTGTGTACTTACCTGTCAAGTGGGTTACAGAAACATCAACACGTCCACTCGCTCTCTGTGAATCCTCTGGACATTCACCTGCTCTATTCTCACATGGACTCACTCAGAAACTTTATTAGGAGGCTGCAGGAAAAGTTCCAGAAAATGTCCAGAACAACTTGACTCAGACTTCAGGTCTGAAAACAGAGAGAGTGATGTTTAATCAAAGTTCTTTATTTTCACACATGATCTCATTTTAATTTACAGTTAAGTTTTTATTCTTTATCCAGGTTGGAGAGCTGCAGTCTGTCAGAGATCAGCTGTTCTTCTCTGGCTTCAGCTCTGAGGTCAAACCCCTCTCATCTGAGAGAACTGGATCTGAGCTTCAACAACCTGCAGGACTTAGCAGTGGAGGAGCTGTGTGGTTTTCTACAGAGTCCAACCTGTCAACTGGAGACTCTGAGGTCAGTTCACACTGATTCACTTTTTTAGATATCATATCTATAAAACAGCCTTTATACACAATTTATCTTATTTAATTCTAATTTAACATAATTCCTCTTCATACATAACTTGAATCCATTCATTAATTAATCTGTCACGTTTTGAATATTCAGCTACTTGTTAAAACACTGAGTTTAGTTCTTGATTTCCTAAACTGACCAGCAGGACAGAGACCGGGTCCAAATAATCTATTTTTACTGATCAGGACTCGTTTTTAGTCCAAGATGTCTGATTTCATATTTATCTTTCATGTTATGAGTCTGTGCTCACATGAATATGTGTTCGTTATTTTCACACATGAACTGGGTTTAATTTACAGTTAAGTTTTATTCTTTATCCAGGTTGAGGAGCTGCAGTCTGTCAGAGATCAGCTGTTGTTCTCTGGCTTCAGCTCTGAGGTCAAACCCCTCTCATCTGAGAGAACTGGATCTGAGAGGAAACAACCTGCAGGACTCAGCAGTGGAGGAGCTACTTGATCTACAGAAGAGTTCAACCTGTCGACTGGTGACTCTGAGGTCAGTAGATGGTTGGAGTCAGTCCACGCTGCTTTCATCAGTATTTTACTAAGCACAGTCAGTATCACAGATCCAGGGTCTGTGCTACCAAGCAGGATTTGTGGTTATCAGGTTAACTTCAGGTTTAGTTTTTTCAGTTCTACGAAGCTCGTCCACTTCTTAACGAGGTAAATCACCATGGTAACTTCTGATGAACAGCTAACCTGCTCCAGGTTAAGTTGGAGATCAACCAGTATATAAGCTCCGCCCACTGACCACAGTGACTCTCCACTGTTGTGTGGTGCACAGTCTCCTTAAAGGGACGGATAAGGGAAGTTTAAATCAACGTCTGGTTGGTTCAGTTGATCTCTAACTCACCCAGAACATCTCAATCTCTCCAGACTCATCCTGTCACCAAAACACCGGATGACCTCAGTCAGCTTCCTGAAGACAGGTCCATGTGACTTTATTGAGAAGTGATGTCAGAGGTTTCCACCACAGTGTGTGTCCTCAGAGACAGAGAGACAGTGTGTGTCCTCAGAGACAGTGAGACAGTGTGTTTCCACAGAGAAAGTGAGACAGTGTGTGTACTCAGAGTCATTGAAACAGTGTGTGTCCTCAGATACAATGACACAGTGTGTGTCCTCAGAGACAGTGAGACAGTGTGTGTCCTCAGAGACAGTGAGACGGTGTGTGTCCTCAGATACAATGACACAGTGTGTGTCCTCAGAGACAGTGAGACAGTGTGTGTCCTCAGATACAATGACACAGTGTGTGTCCTCAGATACAGTGACAAAGTGTGTGTCCTCAGATACAATGAGTCAGTGTGTGTCTTTAGAGACAGTGTGTGTCCTCAGAGACAGTGATACAGTGTGTGTCACATCCTGGGATTCAAAGGTTTCTCATCAAGAATCTTCTTCTCTTCCACTCGTCTTGTTAGTAAACAACAGATCCAGATTTCGTGGCCTCGAGTTATTTATCTCGTTCACACGTTATTATGTTGTGGTCACGTAATATATCTTTACCAAATGCCACCAGGGGGCGCTGTAACTTACACATTGACACGATCCCAGATGTTTTACCAGCTTTTCTTCCTGCATTTAGCAGCTGTGACTGAGTTTCTTTTATTCTGGATCATGTGTTTGTTCTCCTCTGATTTTATAGAACAGTTTGATCCTGGTTGTGAAATATGAGGCTCTGCTGTCAGTCAAACTGTCCATGTCTGTGATTGGTCATACTCAGTAAACCCCGCCCCTTTTATGCGCATGCTCAGACCTCGATGAGGAAAACCTGAGTAAACTTAACGAGTTGATAACCAGCGTCATGTGACCACTTAGCCTGACTGTGTCTGTCAGGTTCAGTTGAGCTGATCTCAGAAAGATCTCCTGGACATGTTGAAGTGTCTTCGTAGTTCAGGCCTCAGTGTTTCCTCAGTGAAGCTGTGAGAGGACAATGAGGACAGACGTCAGGATTGGACAGAGACACAGAGAGACAACAGTCGGCCAATCAGACGAGCCACAAGCTGCTTGGGATCATGTGATTGAGTTGACGTGAAGACGACAGTTGTTGTTGTTTTCATGTAAACAGGAAATGAAGCTGGACCACAGCTGACAGCCTCACACGACTCGTCTTCATCTGATCTGAGACAGTTTGTTCTCTCACTTCATCAGTGAAGAACTGATCAGGTGGATCTTTGTCACAGCTCTGGGATCAGTGGGACTGAAGCCTCTCCTCATCAGCATGGTAACCAGGAGCTCTTTATACAGAGCAGAACCTCTGCTGAGGTCCATCTGTCTCATCTGGTCCCAGTTTGTCAGAAGCAGATGTTCATCAACACACAGTGAAACATGGCTTCACCTGTAACAGCAGTAAATCCACCTCTCAGGTGTCCACTCTGCACTTTGACATGCAGAGGACACACACTGAGCTCTTAGCGTGTTCATTCCAACACGTGAACATGAAGCAGAGAGGAAGCTGCTCCACCTCTGAACAGGACTGAAGTCCCTGCTGCTCTTTCTACTGGATGTGCTGCATCACTGACTCACAGCTGATGAAGTGAGTCTCTGTAACACTGATGTCTTCTTCTCTCAACAGGTGGGGAACTTAGTGGAGCTGAGTGTGAAGAGGACAGTGTGTGTGGACGGAGGCTGAGCTGTGTCCTGAGGATCCAGAGGCTGAAGCAGCAGCAGCTTGTGTGTAGAGCGGCTCTGACTGGGCCTTGCTGCTGGGAGGCAGAGTGGAGACAGAGCTCCAGAGGAATCAGAGGAGGTTGTTGTAATATGTAACTTCACCACTAGATGGCCCTCCACACCGATTGAGTTTATTCACATGAAGAATGTGTTTATTGAAATGACACAACACAAGCAGAATATATAAACCCTCTGTAAAGAGTCACATATATGTATTTTTTTATTTTTTCATTCTGTTCCACCTTTGTCCCTCAATATGTCTCCATGTTGGTATAACCACATTCTGTTTATATGTTTGTTTATGATCTTAAAGTTCCTGGATTCACGTCAGAAAAATCAAATCACTTTGAGTTCAAAATCTGAGTTTTGTCTTTGACACAAAAGATCAAAAGGTTTTGGATTTAAAATGGGACGTTTTCATTTCTGCATCAGGTGCAGAGCGGTGGTGGCTTTTCTACTTTTGACCCACAGGTGGCGCTGCAGTATAACAGCAGCACATCCCAGTCAAAGCCTTTATCTTCAGTCTATGAATCAAACACATGGATCATTTCCTCTGTGACAAACCAGATGTAACAAGAAGAAAAACATCTCAGAGAGAAAAGTTCTGTTTCTACTTGTCTCTGCTTTAATGCTCAATAAACATCCTTCCACCGACTTCACTGGAATCATGACTCAGCTTTTCTTTCCTCTTCAAACAAACTGGTGGAAACATCTCGTCCTTGGTGCAGGTAAAAGAACAAAATCACCAGTTTGACATAATGGAAACAACCAGAAAAAAAGTGAATGAGACATTTACAGTATGAAGAAGAGTCGATGAAGAGCAGAGCATCTTTAAGTCTCTGAGGAAACTGTTTAATAAACATTTTACCATATTTAATAGAAAACTGACCCAAGGCCGTTTTATACAAACGTAGATGAAGATTCTCGACCACCACCTCGGAACAACCACTAGGGGGAGACTGTAGCAGGCCTCTGGGAACAGCAGCATGCTGGGAAATAATTGATGATGGGAGGTTCACAGCAGAGACAAGGGACAGAAAGTGTCGGAGAGATGATGTCCTGAAGACAGTGGACATTTTGGGCCTGTTGTGTTGAACAGTTTGTGTTATTTTGTGGAGACACTTGTCTCAACATGATGAAGTTTAGTTTAGTTGAAGTTTGTGTTAAGCTCAGGTTCAGGTTACATTTAACCTCTTTCTCTCCCTCAACGCATGTTTGAGGGAAACCGGAGCAGAGTGAGACATCTGTCTAACTTACGAACATTTCTTAATTGAGAACATTTATTTGTGTTATTTGTTCTTAAAGAGTTTCGAGGCTTCAGCAGCAGAGGAGTGAGAAGAGAAAATAGTTTTTATCTGATGATTGACAAGGAGAAAACTACAGGATATCACAAGACTGAGTGAGTGTGGAAATGAGGACGGGAAAGTGTCTCCGTCTGATTTCTGTCTTTAAGAGACGAGTTGGAGAGTGGGGGTGCAAGGAGGAATTAAAGATAATAACAGTTTAAAGATGTCTCACGTTGAATCATTGTTTCATTGAGTTTTATAGATGTTCAGGTGAGTGTAGCTTAGTTGTTGACCTCTGATATAAAAGTTCACGCAACGCAGCTTTGGTTGAAATACAGGAACTAACACGTTGTGTCGTTTTGTTCTCAGGTCAAATACTTTTGTGTTTTAAATGATGAATCAAAGTTTTCAGGCGATGTCGCCTCGAGACCTTGACTTGATATTTTACTGTTTAACCATGAACTGTATTATTAATAACACAAATACAAAGAACTTTAATTCCCCAAAAAATTATTTAGGTTAAATGTAACATCTATTAGCATCGTTCATTCTGTAAATACGAAAGTTTCTATATCATCAAACATGATGTGTCTGTGAAAGTCTGAGATAATTTCATTCGTTATTTCTTTCATTTCCTGGAGGAGACGTTTGTTTCAGGTTTGAGGAGCAAAAGCAAAAGCACAAAGAAATGCATGATATAGAAAAAGTAGTTCAATGGATTCAATAAGATTAAGAGAAAAAGAAAATGTCGTGATGTTTGATAGTTTCACATCTTCTGCAGTTTGTGTTTATGACTGATAAAGAATAAAAATCCAAAAGATTAAGATTTCAGCAGCTCTGAATTTTCTTAATTTTCTTTGCAGCTCCGACAATGAAGAAAGTGATGAGAACAAAAACCATGAAAAGAAGGAAATGCTGTCTGAGACAGAAAGACAAACAAATACCTCAGGATGAAGAAGAAGGTTTGTATTTTATATCTGGTATTGTTTTGTATTTGAACATAATTTTATGAAACTTTACTTCATCTACTGTTCTGGCACATTTAAGGTTTTTTTTAAATGTATTTTTATAAATCTGTGTGCTATCTTTCTGTATGTGACACATTTAGGATTTTATTCATCAGGACTTCTGCTCATGACTTTGGTGACTTCTATCTTGTCCTCTAGCGCCACCTGCAGTTCCAAGCTTCCATTAATCCACTGAAATCGAAATGAATCTGCAGATGTCTTCTCCTCTGGCTCCCCCGTGTGGTCACTGATTGTTCCAACACTTCCTGAGCTCCAGAGCTGCAGGTTGCTGACCCCTGGTCTAGATTGACTCACAGACGGTAAGTTTAACTATCGGGAGAAGTAAAGATGAAATGTTGGACGATAGAAGTCCAAGTTAGTTTGCATCAAATATTAAATCTGAACACACAGACATGACACACAGTTTTATATTCAGTGCAACTTACACTTGTGTGTATCTGAGTAATTAGTTCCTTACACACACATACATTTTACAGAATTTGTTTTATGGTGAAAAGACGTTTTCAACTTTAATGTTTTCATGTATGTGGTTCAGAGTTGGATCCAGTCCAGAGACTTTTCCTGGAGAAGATCAGAGAATACAACAACCTGCGCAGGTAGACACACAAAAGAAGTTTTCTATCATTTTGTTTTATTATATTAAATTATTTTAATTTGATCAGATCTGTCTAGGAGAGAGAAAATGTAGGATGTAGATGTCCTGCTTATTTAAAGGTTAAATAAGTAATTGTACCACATTGTTAATACAGTACATGAACAGCTATGAACCCTGTTGTCTCCTCTCAGGTCGAGTGGAGGACCAGTGGAGGAGGAGTCCGATCTTGAGCGTCACCTGTCAGGGGAGACAGCAAAGCTCCAGAGACTTTATGGAGGAGGAGACCTGAGCAGCTTCCTTCAGTTCACCTTCACCGGTGAGAGACACATGGAGGGAGAGAGTCAGTCCCTGTAGTGCTTTGTGAAATATTGTTGTGTTTTTACCCTCAGGGCCACCGTAGTGTCAGGTCCCGGAAGGAAATGTCCCTTTCACTGCACAACACATACAGTATCAAACTAAAATAGGATAAATTAATGTTCTTATTGTGTTGTTTTCTTTCTAGATTCCAAATTGGACCAGGACCCAAAATTATTCCTGAATTTCTGCCTCCTGCTCTTTATCCTCCTCTGCCTCTGTGGAGGAACTGAGGAAATGGGAGAAGAGGAATTATTTGTTGTGGTGATCTGCTGGTTAAACAAAAGGGAAAAACAATGTATGATGCAGCAATGATAGAAAGTATTTTATTTTATTAAAGCAGAAGTTTCAAAAGACTGAGTCAGTTTTTTTTTAAGAGGTTGTGGATGTGTCACATGAGGCGACCTGAATCAGACTTTCACTTTCTACTTCTTACAGCTGATGAAAGAGAGAACGATGGTGTTCTAACTGTCTGTTAGAGTTTTCATTTATATTTAAATGTTAATGTAAGAAATTGTAAACTGTGGTTTATCATCAGACTTTCGTATGACGTTGAACTTCTGTGACCGGAGCAATGATTTGTCTAGATCAGGGGTCAGTAACCTTTACTATCAAAAGAGCCTTTTCTCCTCTTCCCCCAAATAAAACTTGTCTGGAGCCGCAGAACATATTTGATCACACAGCTTATAAAGTTATAAGTATAAAGTAATGTACTTAGTTATACTCAGTGTTGTGCCGGTTTACACTTAAAATGAACTAGTTCACATTCATAGGTAATATTTTTAAGTTTTGAATTAAGTTCCCGGTTCCAGAACTGAACTAGTTCACTTTCATTTGTTTCATTTTATATTCATTGGGATGATTGAGGAGACGAACCGATGATCATGTGTTTAGTTATTATTAAGTTATTTATTCACACCGTGTTCTCTCACTTCTCTCATCCACTGTGATCGTGTCGTGATCAGTCGCTGGAGAAGCTTTTGACTCGTTTACTGTTCGTTTGTCTTTATGACTTTAGCTTCGGTTATTAGGAGTTCACCAGGTTTCAGGCCTGTTCTTTAGTAACAGACCTGGAGGAGCGGAGACCCGGTGGTTCGGTGAGTAAACTCTTGTTTTCTTAACGCTTGACTATTTTACTTCCATATTTGGGGGAGGGGAGCAGTTTACATAGTCACTTTCAGTTTGCATTACACAATGTTCACAGTGGAACTAAGAGTCTGTGAGTCTACAGTCTGCACTCTGCAGAGTCTGATGAAAGAAAGATGTCTGTGTTCAAGTCTCTGGTTGTGTGGATCCTCAGCATGTGGACTTTCACCACAGCAGGTACGTGAAGTCTCATCTTAGTCAGAAATCACAGGTTCTGTTTGAACGTAGGACTTTGTACAGACATGTTGGTTTCCATCAGACAAAGCAGGAAATATGAGAAATGATTGTGAAGGTTTATAACAACATAGAGAAACATGGTCTCACTGAGCTGGAGGTAAAACAGTTCACACCAGATGTTGTGTTCTTTTATTCTTCATTGAAACTTCATCGTGAACAGAACTGAACCGAGTTGGGGTTTTAAAGTGTTTGTGTGTGAATAAATATCAGCTCTGTGATTTGATAATACTGTCATCACACATGAAAGCGGAAATGAAAACCCAGCCGATCTGCGCCCATGTTAACAAACTCGTTTTGTTCAGCCACAGTTCAGAGTTTCAACACGTCTCGCGCGACTAAAAATTCCCTTTCAACACAATTTAAATTAATGTCATAAAGATAAATGATTGAATTGCTGCCTTTGCACATATCAAAATAAAAGCACACCGGCTTTTCTGTGTAGACCATAGACTGTACAGTGGATATAAAAAGTCTGCACACCCCTGTTAAAATGCCAGGTTTTTGTAATGTAAAAAAATGAGACCAAGATAAATCATGTCTGGGCTTTTCCAACCTTCAATGTGACAACATGAACAATTCAATTGGAAAAAAAATAACTGTTCCAGGAGGATTTTTCGGATATTTTCTTATTAACATCTTACAGGAAAAGCTCTGGTCCGCAGAGAGCTTCCAAAGCATCAGAGGGAACTCATTGTTGAAAGGTATCAGTCAGGAGAAGGATACTAAAGAATGTTTACATTACATCACACAAACCTGGTGTGTGTAGACTTTTTATATCCACTGTATATAAAGAGGTTACACGCAGGATCTTTAGCACGTCTGTCCGTCCTGGGACAGATCCTCACATGTGGCTCTCTGAGGTTTCTACGTTTGTTTTATGTATTTTTACTCTTGTTGAGAGTTAAGAACAGAGGATGTCTCACCTTGTTAAGTTCTATGAGACCAATTTAGATTGTGAATATGGGCTCTCCAAATCAAATTTGATTGATTGACTTTTTGGGATCCGTCTGTCTTTATTTACTGTCTGTGATCCAATCCGGAGAATTTAAGCAGCACATTATTCTACAGTATTTGCCACAAGTTATTATTTAGTTAAAAGTGCAGGAATCTGCACGAAAACACTGATATCTGAGACATGTTGTTAATGTTCCACATCAAGTCAAAGCTCAATCAAAACAACACCCACTTCCAGTTGTGACCCTTCACAATAAAGGTCCCATACCGGTACACCGCTTAGGATTACAAGAAACACAAATTCCCTGATTAAACCTTCACAATAAGGCAACTAAATAAATTAGCTTTCATTCACACTGGGTGATGATCAACCGGTTCTGCAGTTGAGCTGCGTTTCTTTTCAAAGTGGGTTAGCGAGTGTGTTATTTTGTACACACACGCGCACACACACATACACACACAGGATTCTCAAAAATAATCTTTCTTTACGTCTAAATTTCCAGATCCTAAATTCTTCTCATCACAAAGAATGTTCAAATTTTGCTGAATCTCAGAGTAAATCTTCTAAATTAACATTTCTGTGATCAACACACAACTTTTCCAACTTGGTGTGAATCTGAGCCTCTTTTAGTTCATATTTTTAATTTTACAGTAAATGTACGTTACACACCTCGTGTGGCAGGAGGTTGTTTTTGTGAAAGCAGCTCAGATAAAACTACTGTATGTGTAACTAACCCTACATGTGTTATCGTTTGTGTATGTATTGAAGTGTATTTCTGTTATTTTATTGTGAAATGTTATATGATTTTATTTTGAAACGGTTCCGGTGGAGTCGCGGACTTGCTGTTGACGGAAACTTCTAGAAAAAGGTTTTATGTTTAGCGACCCTCCAAGGAAGGACAATTTCTTACAGTGTCTCTTAAGTTATTCAAAGTTTTTATTAAGGTGTACGGTATTACAAGGACGGTTTGAATAAACAGAACATCAGTCAAAAAAGACCTTCTTTCGGAGGATCTGCTTCATGGCGCCCAACTGAATAAAACCTTAATAAAAACTTTGAATAACTTAGAGGTCAGAAGTCCAACATAATAATAATTATAAAAATAAAAATTATAAAGCTATTAATTAAGAATAGTAAAATAATTAGAAATGATACGGCTATCAATTAATAATGGTTAATTAATTAATGAAAACAATAAAATTATCAATTAAGAATGAAACAATCTGTAATTATTACTTATCGTTGCGGGGCACCACCCTGGTTACAGGGACCAACAAGTCAATCTTTAAATATCAGTCTCAAGTGATATACGTTATATTAATAATCTCAATATTCAATATTAATGATTATATAATAAACAATGAAGGGTTTTAAGTTTGAGCACAGGCTATAGTAATCCAGCTGTATTCACATACATATGTACAAATAATCACAGAAATACAAACACTTTAATTACAAAAGTATTTATTAAAAAGGGGAAATAAAGTTAATGTCATTCAATGATTCTTCATTTAACAAACTCCAATATTTCAAAGATGACAACAGCAGCAGCACTTATCACAATTGTCACATATGTAATACTGAGTATCTACGTGTGTGTGGTCGTATGTGTCTGCCTGTCTGTGTCTCGGTGTGTGTATAAGAAAGAGAAAGGGGAGTGGCTATGGCGTAATGACGAGATCACGTGGTGACGTAGTCTGGCCAAGATCAAGATGTTACGTTCAAGATGGAGGTTTATGACCTCGGTGACGACATGAGGTCGAAGACAAGATGGCGGTCAGTCGCCGGTTACACAAAGGAACTTTTTAGACAAAGAGATTTCTTATTTCCTGGTTCTGGCGCCGAATGGCGTCGAGATGAATTTAGGCTCTTTTAGTCAAGATTTAGCTGTGTAACATGAAATGTATAAGTGTAGGTCGGGAGTTGTGTAAAAACAGGTTTAGGAGGGAAGAGAGACAGAGAGAGGGAGAGAGAGAAACATCGTCTGAGACAAGCTACAGTGACTTCACCACTCAGTACACAAATTGGAGTTGTGTACTGTCATGGGAATTTCTCAATAGTCAAGCACAAGTCATTACAATGTCTTTCTGTAAGTTTATTCTACATCTGCAGATGGGCATCAATGTACAAGACCATGGAATAGATTTCATACAATGAGCAATGACATACAGGAAAAGCAACACTTTATACATCTCCAAGCCCCTCCTAGAGAGGAGATAAATGTTATCGATCAACCTCTTTCATGTTAAACAATAGGTGACCAATATCCTGTCACCTAATCTTTCCCAGACCTTTGGAATGTAGCATCTGTTTTTCAAGATCCCTTGCCCAATGTTTACAACCACAAATCCCCTGTTCTGTTAAGTCTTTGTTTGGTGACCTCGTCAGTGAGGATGTCACATAACAGGTTTGAGTGCAACCCTGACTTCTCAGGCAACATTTGTTATCTTTCGAAAACATCAAAGTAGTTCCTCATATCAATCATTGCCCTAATAGTAAAATTTCTATCACAGTACCGATCTTTTAACAGGTTAAGTCTCTGCGCAACATTAGTCGGACGATAACAGTGCTGCCGGAGGCTCTCTGTCACGGCGCGAGGCACTTTACAACATTCGACAAAGTAAACAAGGAACCGGAAGTGACGCATCGTTTCGTGGTGTTACACGGCTTAAAACAGATCAGCGATCTGCAAACAAACATACAATCAAATAAATGACATGCTAAGTATTTATACTAGTCTCTGCCCAGACAATAAAGCCTCTTACTGTGACCTTCACGGTGTTGCTTGCGTGTGGCGCGCGGATTTCCCGAAAGTCCAGTGAATCTCGTTGTTGAACCTCAGGATGCGTGCACGAACGGCGGATTCCTGGAAAACAAATGAGTGAAGTCCTGGCCTCTTAAGCGGGGCTCCGCTGGGTCTCGTGGTTGCAATGGAGGTCAGCGCTGGGCCGAATAGAGCGAATTTCTCTTGCTCTTGGAACGGTATTTAAACGTCGTTCGTCTTCTTCGACGGGATTCTTCTTCGTCCCAGCTGTGGCGCTGTTGTGGAGATCGTGAAAAAGAAAGTCTCTGAGCTCGGCCTGCGAGCGAGTTCCTGTGCGTGGCCTTTTCAAGTTAAAAACAAAAATAGTCCTATCAAAATAAAACGTCGACTGAATAAAGAAATAAAAGAAAATGGAATTAAAGATGAAAAAACAAACTTTTGTTAAAGTTGCCCCCTTTAGAGCTGGCACATCTGGAGACCCGGAAGGGCCCTGGTCGAAGTCTTTAGCAGGGAGAATGGCTGATAAACTAAAAGTTAAGGTTGCCCCTTTAGAGCTGGAACATCTGGGAGGCCCCGAAGGGGCCTGGTCGAAGTCCTTAGCAGGGAGAAATGGCTGAGATTTTTGGGGTGTCAGGGCTTTTAAATTACCTGAGAGGTCCTCCTCCTTGAGGAGTTGGTCATAGGACATTGGCAAATTGATTTGTCAGGAATCGATCTGAGTGGGCGGGGCTTGGAACTCAGTGGGGGTTCCAAGGCATTACCAGAACATTTTCCACCACCAGGGAGGAGACTCTTGGGCCTGCTGGAGAATGTTTTCCCTCCAAAAGTTTAACAACCCTTTGTTTAACCTCTTCAGGCCCAGCAAGGGTCCCTGTGTTCCTACGGGGGTCTTGAAACCTGCTGGGGCTTCTCGAAACTGCCAGGTAAAAGTACTCACTGATGGATCAGAATGTTCCACAAGGCCTTGATTTGCAGGCCTTTGTGTAGATTGTCAGTTCACTCTGGGCTCTGGCCCTACAGGAGGGAGGAAGGTCAATGTGAAAGCTTGAATTGTAGCCTCTTACACGCAGTCCAATAACTCTTTGACTCTTCACAATGGGGTTTTCTCCAAGCATAGTGATTAGTTTCAATTTTACCGGGTAGGCATCTTCTTGTAACTGATTAGCTACATCTTCATCGATGAAAGTTCTGTCACTTTGGGTGTCTAACAATGCATACACAAGCTGCTCATTAGATGGGTTTTTCGCTGTGGACACCCACACTGGGACGATCATAGAAGTGATGTCTGACTGGCCCACTCAAGTGACAATAAGTGCTGTAACCACTGTGGTATCATTAGCCGTGTTGGGAGCTGTGTTCGAACTGCATACAGTCCCCTCTCCACCTGTGTGTGCTCTATAGGTGTAATCATGGAGACAAGTAGGGTGCTTTCTCTAATTTGTATTGAGCTTCCTTTGCAGCTAATTCTGCAGCTGCATCAATTCTTTTAGCTGCAATGCTTGCAGTTTCAGAGCGGAGACTGGCACCTGACAGTGAAGCGCTACCATATTCAGAGTGAGCATAGTCATTTGCGTGTAGTTGATGAAGACGCTGCCTTTGAAAATCTGCGTCAAATTCACCATCTATTCCTGATAGACGTTCATAAATGAGTTTCAACATGTCATTAGTCACAGCTTCACATGAGTCCATTTTACGTCTCAGTTTGCTGGTGTGGCATAAACTCTCATTTCACTGTACACTTTGATGATGTCATTCATTCCTTTTTCAATGTTGTCTGCCAGTGATGCCAACTCTGCGTCTGATAAGTTGGTCTACAAGTTTTGTTTGGGATTTCTCAATAGCATTTTCCATTGTTCATAGAGGCTTAGCAGTCTTTTTTCATTTCTACTTAATTCCTCCTTTTGAAAGAGGAGCATCTTCTCTGTGGGTGTAATACACCGCCCTGAACGGCGGGTAAACTTATTAGCATCCTCCATTTTAGCTTGAAGCTTAACTAGCTGTTCTTTTTTTCTTTCAATTTCCTCCTTAAATTCCTTGTGTGACAAACCTTCATTCTCAGCTTGAAATAATAAGCCACAACGGTCCTCTATTTCCGTCCGTAGTTTATGCATTTTCTCGTTAATATCATCCATTTTAGACTTGTTGGACCATCACCAGTGTGGCTGCGTCACACCGCTCCGTGTCGTCTTTTTTCCGTCTCCTCTCTCCACAGGCAGTGTGGTGCGGCTGTGAAGGTGAATTTCTTACTGAAGCAGATCCTCCGAAAGATGGTCTTTTTTGACTGATGTTCTGTTTATTCAAACCGTCCTTGTAATACCATACACCTTAATAAAAACTTTGAACAACTTAGAGACACCGTAAGAAATTGTCCTTCTTTGGAAGGTCGCTAAACATAAAACCTTTTTCTAGAAGTTTCCGTCAACAGCAAGTCCGCGACTCCACCGGAACCATTTCAAAATAAAATCATATAACATTTTCACAATAAAATAACAGAAATACAATTCAATACATACACAAACAATAACACATGTAGGGTTAGTTACAGTATGTTAACTGTCAACAGCCAAACAGACAGACAGTTCCATCAGGATATTTACATTCACAATCCGTCTGTGAGCAAATGCTCTAATTGCACTTTGAAAAAAGCTTCTATTCACCACAGTTGATCCTGAACTGGTTGTTTTTTTTACCCGGTGTCTCACAGATGATGAGGTCTCCTGCATTTTAGAGGAGAGCAGCATTTTACCCTGCAGTTTTCCACCTGGTCCAGACCCAGTCATTTACTGGATGCAGGTGATACCAGGAAACACTCCTGTCCACTCCTACTACAGTGCCAGAGACCAGTTTGCACACCAGGGCGAACGCTTCAGAGGCCGGACATCGCTGTTCACAGATCAGATCTCCAGAGGAAATGCCTCGATGATGCTGATGGGGCTGCAGCATCAGGACCTGGGCAGATACGAGTGTTACACCAGCACCATCACTGGAGCCGGCAAGTCGTCATTTATCAACCTGAGAGCAGCTGGTAAAGAAACTCACAGTGAAAACAGAACACAAATACTATAAATGGTATTTGTCTCTTATTGCTGTTACCTTGTTTAACATGTGCACCGTTGGGTTGAGTTGAAGCTGGTACTGAAGCATTGGACATCTCGTTGCTTGCCGGCACCATTACCTCTTTGAAAAATGGTTAGTCACTAAAGTGCAATGAACCCTGGGACAGGTTGGACGGGGACGGATCCACTTGTTGGAGCTCGTTCTTCAAATGCAGCCCCTGAGTTGAGACACAGCTGATGTCAGCAGCACCACATAATGGCTCATATGTGATGTGTTAAATAATAAGCACAATATGTCAAATTAATGTAGAGCTCCACAGTGCATGAGGTAAAGATAATCAATGAGTTATAAAAGAGAAATGTTGTGTTGCAGCTCCGGTGCGTCACGTGGACATTGAGCAGGTGGAGGACAGCTTCACCTGCCGCTCAGAGGGGATCTACCCCGAGCCGCAGCTCACCTGGTCCACCAGGCCTCCGTCCAACTTGACCCTTCAGAGCCAAACCACAGTGAAGGAGACGGAGCAGCAGCTCTATGAGATCAGCAGCAAACTGACACTGTCAGACAGAGACACTGTTCTGATCTGCAGCATCAGCACTCGCCATGGCAGGAGGAGCGCGGTGTGGTATCAACCCAGTACGTTGAATCTGCTCTATGGAACTGAACCTTTGCTTGTTTCACCGACTGCTGCATATTTATATCTGCTCCTACAGATAACTTACATTTTATATCAATGCTGATTCTCAATCTTTACTTTGTTTGTTTCTTGTCTGCTGAACAGATTTCCACTAAACTAGTTGTGAGGATGGAACGTGGGTCACAGGTCACTCAGTAGAGCTCAGACCTCCACAAGGCCCAATAGTCTCCTTATGAAACCACATTGAAATTCACCAGGTCCAAGATCTGCACCAAATTTCACACACTCATAAATATCAGTCCTCTAAATTTATCAGATTGTTTTTTCATCTTCATCAGTTATTCGCAGGGAAATTAATAAAAATGGTGAAAACTCACAATGGTAATGTGAAAAATCAACAAATCCTGGATCCACACAAACATGTGATGAGTTCTTCTCTGAGCCTGACCCATAACACACCTTCCTGCTAAGTTTCATGGAAATCTGTCCAGTAGTTGTTGTGTAATGTTGCTTAAAGCCCAACAAACAAATGGAGCATTGAACAGATCCATTAGTTTTCTTTCTTTAACATTGGATCTTTCTGGACATATTTTCCCTGAGAGGACTGATGTGTGTGAGATGTGGAGCAGCTTGAATTGACTGTTGAGCCTTGGAGGAGAGATCAGCTCCACTGAGTGACCTTCTAGTTCAGTTCATCATTCCAAGGCCACACCCTCCTCCACATGAATCATTCTGATGATAGAAAATGTTCAGAAAGTCTCATCAGAGCCTGAAACCACATTCTGACAACGATGATATTATTTGATCCCTTTTCTTTTCAGCTCCCGTCCGTGTGTCATCGTTTCAAAGAACAGCAACAATCCACTGCACTGCTCCAAACACCAAACCCCCGACACACTGGGTGTGGAAATTCAACCACAGGCAGATCATTGTGAACCAGACCGGGGTCGACGGCCTCCACAGCGTCTCAGAGCAGTGGAGGCAGCAGGTGGAGGATGTGTCAGCGTCAGGCAGCCTCACGCTGCACCACTTATCTTCAGATCACCAGGGAACGTTCACCTGTGAACTCAGTAGTGAAGAGGAGACGCACTTCATCAACAGCTACGTGACGATAGACAAAGGTAAGATCCCATGAGACGAGAACTGATGATGAAATCCTCAGAGCGACTGTCAGACCTGAGGCTCGTGCAGTGAGTCCTGGTTCCTCCTGGTGAAGCAGATCCCCCAGGGCTCCGTCCTCCAGCTCATCAGGAGCATCATGTCCACATGTTGTCAGGAGAACATACAGGAACCAGGAGGCCACACACACACACACACACACACACACACACACACTACACTTTACACTGAAGACACATCACTGCACTTTGTTGATGCTACAGTTCTACTCTCTGAATTACATGTTTTTCATTTTTAGCTGCAGCAGTTGTGGTCGGAGTCCTCGTTGTGTGTGTAGTATTAGGAGCTGGAGCAGGATTCTTCTACTTTAGAAGACTAAAGGTAAATATTAATACTTACAATAATTCTGCTGTTCATTTATTATGTGATGTTTCTTCTAATGATTATTTCTTTTGAACTCAGAGAAAACGGATCATACACCATCAGATGCTTCAGAGGACACATTTAAAGTAAGTTTACTGTTTATTCTGAACTGAGAATTACAATATTCTGCTCTAAAGAATAACCCTGTTGTCATGGAGATGCTGTAAACTACTTTATTCTGGTCACGTTGCTCTAACAGCTTCATCTCAGCTGCATCAGCTGACACATCCTAAAGCATCAGTTTCTGAGAGTTTGTTCAAAAACCATCGATATTAGAGTAAAAAAAAATCTGATACCGATATAACGTCCAATAAATTTATGATAAAGATTTAACAATGATTCCTAAGATGTCGTTATCAAACTTTACGGCAAAGAAATTTAACTGAGACTTGATATTTTACAGTTTAAACATGAACTGTATTATCAATAACACAAATACAAAGAACTTTAATTTAAATGGCTGCAACTGGCTGAATAATTGAGTGGTGACTGAAACTTGCATCCAAACTACTTGAGGCCTCCTGAGGTCACCTGTTTCACTCCTACAGACAAAGAGTTCAGTCCTTATCACACACAATGGAAGTCAGTGACTGACAGCTGGAGAACTAATGTTCAATATGTACTTATATAAAAGGTAATATTCATATTTAGGACCATATTGAAGTCAAAGCCATTTGGTCAACATTGTGCTGCAGTAGCAGAACTCTGCAGAGCATTGTTTAACTGAGAAGATAAAGATTGAACAGATGCTCTAAATATGAATTAATATTAATGTGAATATTGTGCATTGAATAGATAAAGTTGCACAACTGCATTTCTTTGTGTATATTTATGCTCGTGCATTTAGCCTTTAATAGAATTTTAAAAAATTCATAAATACGAGTGTGACTCTCCTATGTGGGTTTTTGGAAAATGTGTGTGTGTGTGTGTGTGTGTGTGTGTGTGTGTGTGAGTGTGTGTGTGTGTGTGTGTGTGTGTGTGTGGTCCCTCAAGGTTCCTGACATAATTCACAATAATATGAGGTCACTTTGACCTTTGACCTTTGACCACTGAAATCGAATCAGTTTATCTTTGAGTCCAACTGGTCAACATGTGAAGAAATCCCCCAAAGACAGACTTGATACTTCAAAATGGCATGAACATGTTGTGTGACCTTGACCTTTGACCACCTGATCTAATGAGTTCCTCTGTTAGTCTGAATTAACGCTTGAACCAAATCTGAAGGATTCTCTTGAGGAGTTTTTAACATGTTCATGAGGCAAAGAGGGGATTTACCAGGGTGAGGGTCACATGATCACGTTTTGTATGAATGTTGTGTTTTCTGATTTTATTCTAACAGATATTTTCTTTATTTACAGATACGGATATCGTGAACTCTCAAAGACTCAGTGTAAAGTTGTGGCCTCAGCTCTGAAGTCAGACCGCTCACTTCTGGTAGAACTGGATCTGAGTGACAACGAGCTGCAGGATTCAAGAGTGAAGCTTCTGTGTTCTGGACTGAAGAGTCCAAACTGTCGACTGGAGACTCTGAGGTCCTTAAATCCTTCTTCACTTTTCAGACTTTCTTTTTTATTGGGTCATTATTTATTTGAATTGTCTCAGTTCTGCTCTGCTCACTGTCCCTCAGTCATCTGTCACTCACCCAGCCTGTCAGTCACGTCCACCTCATCAACTCCATTCACCAGCACTCACCTGCTCCTGATCACTAAGAAAGTGTCAGTAAATAACATGTGGACTGAGGCCGAGCACTCGTCCTCCTCAGGTTTTCAAAATAAGACACATTCTTATTGAAACACGTTGGACAGTTGATGAGTATAGAAACAAACAGGAAGTAATAGTCAGGAGCCATCCCTACTTTAAACAGTGTTTAATTACACAAACCTGCTCAGTGACCAACACACAGAGAAGAAGCTGATGAATGAAACAATGATCCAACATGTCTGATCCGATATTTATCTTCAGGTCACAGACTGGACTGAGGTCAGTAGCATGTTGAGAGTCTGTGTTGACATGATGACGATCCACAACAACAGGAGGACACATTCTAATATTCATATTTCTTTATTCAGGTTGGAGAACTGCAGTCTGTCAGAGATCAGCTGTTCTTCTCTGGCTTCAGCTCTGAGGTCAAACCCCTCTCATCTGAGAGAACTGGATCTGAGCTACAACAACCTGCAGGACTCAGGAGTGAAGGAGCTGTGTGGTTTTCTACAGAGTCCAACCTGTCGACTGGAGACTCTGAGGTCAGACATCATGTTTTTATGTTAAAGGTTCAGTCTAAATATAATAATATATTTAAATATAAAGTATTTTATTCTAAAGTCTGTTAATATAAAATAGTTAAATATAAATGGCTCATTCTAAAGTAAAGTAAACAACAATTGGTACAATTCAGATGAAACTCGTGAAAACATCTCTAAGATTCTTTTCTATTCAGTTTCTAACAATGGATCCTTTCACCTGAATCTTCCACACTGGAGCTTTAAGGTCAAAGGTCAGAACATGTGTTCCTAACAGTGAACACTGATACTGAGCTGAGAGATGTTTGTAGAATGAGCGCTGAGGACCGAGTCAGGCTCAATGTGACTGAAGTTTTACTGACAGAGAAACAATCCAATGCTGGACAATGTGTTCATGTAATGTTTCTGTGGAAGCTAACCAGGACTTGTCCCGGTGGTCCTGTGGACTGACCACATGACAGCGTGCTGCGTTGGTGTTCTGGGACTGGGCTCAGAGTCCAGAGTCCAAATTGATTATATTTGATTCCTTTTATTTTTAGGACCAAGTTCTTCATCCCTGTTTCTTTTACTTTGGGTTAATTTCCAACATGAAACCCTTCCTCTGGTTTCAGGACTTACACGGGGTCGTCCATGCCTCGATCTTTTCACCACTAGATCTCTGTCCCGCCCAGTACACACGTGTTCCTCAGGCTCCCTGCACCACTTTCAACTGGTCAAACTGCTGCTCAGATCATCACCACTTCAAGAAAACATGATCATAGAACTGCTCGCCCTTTCACACATCAACTGTGGAACATGTTCTGACAAGTGGGTCGGACATGTTCTGGAGCTGAAGCAGCAGCAGGAGATTGTCCGGGTCCGACTCGTTCACAGCAACAGGAACATGTGGGAACATTCAGACGAGGGGCGGAGCCAAAACACATATCTCCATGATAACCATGGTTTCTTTAAGTTATGTTAAGTTACAGGTTCACTGTGAAGGAGTTAGTGACGTCTCCAGGTGTCGTACATGTGAACGTAGTCCACTTGTTCACGTGAATCCTCAACATGTCCAGCAAGATATTTAGAGACCTCTAGTGGTGAAGTTACATATTACAAACAACTGAACCCTGAGGACACGAGGACTTTCAAGCTGTTTTCAGTCATGAACTCTGTAAAATAGTGTCTGGACATTTTCTGGAGTTTGACTTTCACATATGAAGAATGGGTGGAGCAGCAGGAGGCCGGACATGACGTATAAATCCTGCTGTGGAAAGATCAGTGTTGTTGTTTACAGCTCATCCACACCGACGTCGGCCCTCATCACCAAACGCTCTGGAATCTCCTCGTGTTTCCAAGTTGACGTCTTCGTCTTCTACGTGTACGGCTCCTCTTCTTCATCCTGAGATATTTATGTTCTTCCAGTGTCACGTCCGTCACGTGTTAGAAACCTCATCAACACGTCCACTTGCTCTCTGTGAATCCTCTGGACATTCACCTGCTCTATTCTCACATGGACTCACTCAGAAACTTTATTAGGAGGCAGCAGGAAAAGTTCAAGAAAATGTCCAGAACAACTTGACTCAGACTTCAGGTCTAAAAACAGAGACAGTGATGTTTAGTCAAAGTCCTTTATTTTCACACATGATCTCATTTTAATTTACAGTTAAGTTGTATTCTTTATCCAGGTTGGGGGGCTGCAGTCTGTCAAAGATCAGCTGTTCTTCTCTGGCTTCAGCTCTGAGGTCAGACCCCTCTCATCTGACAGAACTGGATCTGAGTAACAACACGCTGCAGAACTCAGGAGTGGAGGAGCTGTGTGGTTTTCTTCAGAGTTCAGATTGTCGACTGGAGACTCTGAGGTCAGTTCACTGACTTACTTTTGTAGATCTCATATCTATAATACAGCATTTATACACAATTTATCTCATTTAATTCTAATTTTACATAATTCCTTTTCATACATAATGTTACTCCATTCATTAATTAATCTGTGACAGGATTAATATTCAGCTACTTGTTAAAACATTGAGTTTAGTTCTGGATTTCCTAAACTGATCTGCAGGACACAGACCGGGTCTAATTGATATATTTGTACTGAATCAGGACTCGTCCAACATGTCTGATTTCATATTTATCTTCCATGTTATGAGTCTGAGTGACATGAATATGTGTTCGTTATTTTCACACATGAACTCAGTTTAATTTACATTTAAGTTTTATTCTTTATCCAGGTTGAGGTACTGCAGTCTGTCAGAGATCAGCTGTTCTTCTCTGGCTTCAGCTCTGAGGTCAAACCCCTCTCATCTGAGAGAACTGGATCTGAGAGGAAACGACCTGCAGGTCTCAGCAGTGAAGGAGCTGCTTCATCTACAGCAGAGTTCAACCTGTCGACTGAAGACTCTGAGGTCAGTATGGTTGGAGTCAGTCCAAGCTGCTTTCATCAGTATTTTACTAAACACAGTCAGTATCACAGATCCAGGGTCTGTGCTACCAAGCAGGATTTGTGGTCATCAGGTTAACTTCAGTTTTAGTTTTTTCAGTTCTACGAAGCTCGTCCACTTCTTAACAAGGTAAATCACCATGGTTACATCTGATGAACGGCTAACCTGCTCCAGGTTTAGTTGGAGATCAACCCGTATAGAAGCTCCGCCCACTGACCACAGTGACTCTACACTGTTGTGTGGTGCTCACTCTCCTTAAAGGGACGGATAAGGGAAGTTTAAATCAACGTCTGGTTGGTTCAGTTGATCTCTAACTCACCCAGAACATCTCAATCTCTCCAGACTCATCCTGTCACCAAAACACCAGATGAACTCAGTCAGCTTCCTGAAGACAGGTCCATGTGTCTTTATTGAGAAGTGATGTCAGAGGTTTCCACCACAGTGTGTGTCCTCAGAGACAGTGAGACAGTTTGTGTCCTCAAAGACAGTTTGTTTCCTCAGAGTCAGTGAGACAGTGTGTGTCCTTAGAGACAGTGAGACAGTGTTTATACTCAGAGACATTGTGTGTCCTCAGAGTCAGTGAGACAGTTTGTGTCCTCAGAGACAGTGTGTGTCCTCAGTGTCAGTGAGACAGTGTTTATCCTCAGAGACAGTGTGTGTCCTCAGTGTCAGTGAGACAGTATGTGTCCTCAGAGGCAGTGAGACAGTGTGTGTCCTCGGAGACAGTGTGTGTCCTCAGAGACAGTGAGATAGTGTGTGTCCTCAGTCAGTGAGACAGTTTGTGTCCTCAGAGTCAGTGTGTGTCCTCAGAGTCAGTGAGACAGTGTGTGTCCTCAGAGACAGTGAGACAGTGTGTGTCCTCGGAGACAGTGTGTGTCCTCAGAGACAGTGAGATAGTGTGTGTCCTCAGTCAGTGAGACAGTTTGTGTCCTCAGAGTCAGTGTGTGTCCTCAGAGTCAGTGAGACAGTGTGTGTCCTCAGAGGCAATGAGACAGTGTGTGTCCTCAGTGTCAGTGAGACAGTGTGTGTCACATCCTGGGATTCAAACTTTTCTCATCAAGAATCCTCTTCTCTTTTACTCGTCTTGTTAGTAAACAACAGATCCAGATTTCGTGGCCTCGAGTTATTTATCTCGTTCACACACGTTATTACGTTGTGGTCAAGTATTACATTTTTACCAGAGGCCACCAGGGGGCGCTGTAACTTACACATTGACACGATCCCAGATGTTGTACCAGCTGTTCTTCCTGCATTTAGCAGCTGTGACTGAGTTTCTTTTATTCTGGATCATGTGTTTGTTCTCCTCTGATTTTTATTATAGAACAGTTTGATCCTGGTTGTGAAATATGAGGCTCTGCTGTCAGTCAAACTGTCCATGTCTGTGATTGGTCATACTCAGTTAACCCCGCCCCTTTTATGTACAAGCTCAGATCTCGATGAGGAAAACCTGAGTTAACTTAACGAGTTGATAACCAGCGTCATGTGACCACTTAGCCTGACTGTGTCTGTCAGGTTCAGTTGAGCTGATCTCAGAAAGATCTCCTGGACATGTTGAAGTGTCTTCGTAGTTCAGGCCTCAGTGTTTCCTCAGTGAAGCTGTGAGAGGACAATGAGGACAGACGTCAGGATTGGACAGAGACACAGAGAGACAACAGTCGGCCTATCAGAAGAGCAACAAGCTGCTTGGGATCATGTGATTGAGTTGATGTGAAGACGACAGTTGTTGTTGTTTTCATGTAAACAGGAAATGAAGCTGGACCACAGCTGACAGCCTCACACGACTCGTCTTCATCTGATCTGAGACAGTTTGTTCTCTCACTTCATCAGTGAAGAACTGATCAGGTGGATCTTTGTCACAGCTCTGAGATCAGTGGGACTGAAGTCTCTCCTCATCACATGGTGACCAGGAGCTCTTTATACAGAGCAGAACCTCTGCTGAGGTCCATCTGTCTCATCTGGTCCCAGTTTGTCAGAAGCAGATGTTCATCAACACACAGTGAAACATGGCTTCACTTGTAACAGCAGTAAATCCACCTCTCAGGTGTCCACTCTGCACTTTGACATGCAGAGGACACACACTGAGCTCTTAGCGTGTTCATTCCAACACGTGAACATGAAGCAGAGAGGAAGCTGCTCCACCTCTGAACAGGACTGAAGTCCCTGCTGCTCTTTCTACTGGATGAGCTGCATCACTGATTCACAGCTGATGAAGTGAGTCTCTGTAACACTGATGTCTTCTTCTCTCAACAGGTGGAGGTCTTAGTGGAGCTGAGTGTGAAGAGGACAGTGTGTGTGGACGGAGGCTGAGCTGTGTCCTGAGGATCCAGAGGCTGAAGCAGCAGCAGCTTGTGTGTAGAGCGGCTCTGACTGGGCCTTGCTGCTGGGAGGCAGAGTGGAGACAGAGTTCCAGAGGATCAGAGGAGGTTGTTGTAATATGTAACTTCACCACTAGATGGCCCTCGCTACCGATTGTGTTTATTCTCATGAAGAATGTCTTTATTGAAATGACACAACACAAGCAGAATCTATAAACCCTCTGTAAAGAGTCACATATATAAGTTTTTTTTAAATTATTTTCCACCTTTGTCCCTCAGTGTGTCTCCATGTGTGTTTAACCACATTCTGTGTATATGTTTGTTTATGATCTTAAAGTTTCTGGATTCACGTCACAAATTGATTTAGTTCAACACAAAGTTAAACACAATCAAATCACTTTGAGATTAAAATCAGAGTTTTGTCTTTGACACAAAAGATGAAAAACTCTGGACTTAAAAATGGGATATTTTCATTTCTGCATCTGTTGCAGAGCGGTGGTGGCTTTTCTACTTTTGACCCACAGGTGGCGCTGCAGTATAACAACAGCACATCCCAGTCGAAGCCTTTATATTCAGTCTATGAGTCAAACACATGGATCATTTCTTCTGTGACAAACCAGATGTAACAAGAAGAAAAACATCTCAGAGAAAAGTTCTGTTTGTACTTGTCTCTGCTTTAATGCTCAATAAACATCCTTCCACCGACTTCACTGGAATCATGACTCAGCTTTTCTTTCCTTTTGTAAACAAACAGGTGGAAACATCTCGTCCTTGGTGCAGGTAAAAGAACAAAATCACCAGTTTGACATAATGGAGACAAGCAGAAGAAATGTGAATGAGACATTTACAATATGAAGAAGAGTCGATGAAGAGCAGAGCATCTTTAAGTCTCTGAGGAAACTGTTTAATAAACATTTTACCATATTTAATAGAAAACTGACCCGAGGACATTTCATACAAAACGTAGATGAAAATTCTTGTTGTACGTTCTTGAACCACCACCTCAGAACAACCACCAGGGGGAGACTGTAGCAGGCCTCTGGGAACAGCAGCATGCTGGGAAATAATTGATGATGGGAGGTTCACAGCAAAGACAAGGGACAAAAAGTGTCACACGACGTTCATTCACTGCATAGTTTAAGGTTTGGTTTAGGACAGGTTTAAGTTTAGGTGAGTTTAAGTTTAGTTTAAGTTTATGTTAGTTGAAGTTTGTGTTTAGCTGAGGTTCAGGTTACATTCAACCTCTTTCTCTCCCTCAACGCATGTTTGAGGTAAACCGGAGCAGAGTGAGACATCTGTCTAACTTAGGAACATTTCTTAAATGAGAATATTTATTTGTGTTATTTGTTCTTAAAGAGTTTCGAGGCTTCAGCAGCAGAGGAGTGAGAAGAGAAAAGAGTTTTTATCTGATGATTGACAAAGAGAAAACTACAGGATATCACAAGACTGAGTGTGGAAATGAGGACGGGAAAGTGTCTCCGTCTGATTTCTGTCTTTAAGAGACGAGTTGGAGCGTGGGGGTGCAAGGAGGAACTAAAGATAATAACATTTTAGAGATGGCTCACGTTGAATCATTGATTCATTTAGTTTTATAGATGTTCAGGTGAGTGTAGTTTAGTTGTTGACCTCTGATCGGAAAGTTCACGCGACGCAGCTTCGGTTGAAATACAGGAACTGTCACACTGTGTCTTTTTGTTTCTCAGGTCAAATACTTTTGTGTTTTTAACGATGAATCAAAGTTTTCAGGTCGTTGCTGCCTCGAGACTGTGACTTGATATCTTACACTTTAAACATGAACTGTATTATTAATAACACAAATTCAAAAAATTTGTATTTAGGTCAAATGTAACATCTATTAGTATCGTTCATTCTGTAAAATGAAAGTTTCTATATCAGTAAACATGAAGCAGATGTGTCTGTGAACGTCTCAGATAATTTCATCTGTTATTTCTGTCATTTCCTGGAGGAGACGTTTGTTTCAGGTTTGTGGAGCAAAAGCAAAAGCACAAAGAAATGCATGATATAGAAAAAGTAGTTCAATGAATTCAATAAGATTAAGAGAAAAATAAAATGTCCTGATGTTTGATAGTTTCACATCTTCTGCAGTTTGTGTTTATGACTGATGAAGAATAAAAATCCAGGAGATTAAGATTTCAGTCTCTCTTTGTTTACAGCTCAGACAATGAAGAAAGTGATGAGAACACGAACCATGAAAAGAAGGAAATGCTGTCTGAGACAGAAAGAAAAACAAATACCTCAGGATGAAGAAGAGGATTTGTATTTTATATCTGGTACTATTTTGTATTTGAACATAATTTTATGAAACTTTACTTCATCTACTGTTCTGGCACATTTAATGTTTTTTTTAAATGTATTGTTATAAATCTGTGTGCTATCTTTCTGTATGTGACACATTTAGGATTTTATTCATCAGGACTTCTGCTCATGACTTTGGTGACTTCTATCTTGTCCTCTAGCGCCACCTGCAGTTCCAAGCTTCCATTAATCCAATGAAATCTAAATGAATCTGCAGATGTCTTCTCCTCTGGCTCCACCGTGTGGTCACTGATTGTTCCAACACTTCCTGAGCTCCAGAGCCGCGGTTTGCTGACCCCTGGTCTAGATTGACTCACAGAAGGTAAGTTTAACTATCGGGAGAAGTAAAGATGAAATGTTGGAAGATAGAAGTACTAGTTAGTTTGAATCAAATATTAAATCTGAACACACAGACATGACACACAGTTTTATATTCAGTGCAACTTATACTTGTGTCTATCTAAGTAATTTGATCCTTGAACAGACGTTTTTAACTTGAATGTTTTCACGTGTGTGGTTCAGAGTTGGATCGAGTCCAGAGACTTTTCCTGGAGAAGATCAGAGAATACAATAACCTGCGCAGGTAAACACACAAAATAACTTTTGTATCATATATTTTATAATAATATTAAATTATTTGAATTTGATCAGATCTGTCTCGGAGAGAGAAAATGTAGGATGTAGATGTCCTGCTTATTTAAATGTTAAATAAGTAATTGTACCACTTTGTTAAAACCGTACATGAACAGCTATGAATCCTGTTGTCTCCTCTCAGGTCGAGTGGAGGACCAGTGGAGGAGGAGTCCGATTATGAGCGTCACCTGTCAGAGGAGACAGCAAAGCTCCAGAGACTTTATGGAGGAGGAGACCTGAGCAGCTTCCTTCAGTTCACCTTCACCGGTGAGAGAGACAAGGAGGGAGAGAGTCAGTCCCTGTAGTGCTTTGTGAAATATTAGTGTGTTTTTCCCCTCAGGGCCACCGTAGTGTCAGGTCCTGGAAGGAAATGTCCCTTTCACTGCACAACACATACAGTATCAAACTAAAATAGGATAAATTAATGTTCTTATTGTGTTTTTTTCCTTCTAGAGCCCGAATTGGACCAGGACCCAAAATGATTCCAGAATTTCTGCCTCCTGCTCTTCATCCTCCTCTGCCTCTGTGGAGGAACTGAGGAAATGGGAGAAGAGGAATTATTTGTTGTGGTGATCTGCTGGTTAAACAAAAGGGAAAAACAATGTATGGTGCAGCAATGATAGAAAGTATTTTATTTTATTAAAGCAGAACTTTCAAAAGTCTAAGTCTGTTTCTTTTAAGAGGTTGTGGATGTGTCAGATGAAGCGACTTGAATCAAATTTTGATTTTCTTTACTACTTACAGATGATGAAAGAGAGATCCATGGTGTTCTAACTGTCTGTTAGAGTTTTCATTCATATTTAAATGTTAATGTTAGTAATTGTAAACTGTGGTTGATCATCAGACTTTCGTATGACGTCGAACTTCTGTGACCGGAGCAATGATTTGTCTAGATCAGGGGTCAGCAACCTTTACTATCAAAAGAGCCATTTCTCCTCTTCCCACAAATAAAACTTGTCTGGAGCCTCAAAATATATTTGATAACACAGCTTATAAAGTTATAAGTATAAAGTAATGTACACAGTTATACTCAGTGTTGTGCCAGTTTACACTTAAAATGAACTAGTTCACGTTCATTTGTTTCATTTTATATTCATTGGGTTGATTTAGGAGACGAACTGAAGATCATGTGTTAGTTATTATTAAGTTATTTATTTACACCGTGTTCTCTCTCTTCTCTCGTCCACTGTGATCGTGTCGGGATCAGTCGCTGGAGAAGCTTTTGACTCGTTTACTGTTCGTTTGTCTTTATGACTTTAGCTTCGGTTATTAGGAGTTCACCAGGTTTCAGGTCTGTTCTTCAGTTTCCAGTTGTTCGATGAGTAAGCTCTTGTTTTCTTAACGGTGGGTGGAGCTCTGTACAGAGTCACTTTCAGTTTGTATTATGTTCACAATGGAACTTAGAGTCTGTGAGTCTACAGTCTGAACTCTGCAGAGTCTGAACCTCAGCTGCTCTGACTCGGTGTCATGAGTCCAACCAGCTGTTAACTCGTCTCTTCTTCCATTGATCCACATTCAGTTCTCACAGAATGAAAGACAGATGTCTGTGTTCAAGTCTCTGGTTGTGTGGATCCTCATCATGTGGACTCTCACCACAGCAGGTACGTGAAGTCTGATCTTACTCAGAAATCACAGGTTCTGTTTGAACGTAGGACTTTGTACAGACATGTTGGTTTCCATCAGACGAAGCAGGAAACATGAGAAATGATTGTGAAGGTTTATAACAACATAGAGAAACATGTTCTCACTGAGCTGGAGGTGAAACAGTTCACACCAGATGTTGGGTTCTTTTATTCTACATTGAAACTTCATCTTCAACAGACCTGAGTTGGATTTTTAAAGTGTGTGTGTGTGTGTGTGTGTGTGTGTGTGTGTGTCGGTCGAAATATCAGCTCTGTAATCTGATAATGATGTCATCCCACATGAACGTGGAAATGAAAAGCCAGCCGATCCGCGCCCATGTTAACAAACCAGTTTTGTTCAGGTCTCTCTGAGTTTCTCCGCGTTCCGCGCGACTGAAAAATAACTTTCAACACAATTTAAATTAATGTCATAAAGATAAATGATTGCATTGCTGCCTTTGCACATATCAAAATAAAAGCAGACCAGCGTTAATGTGTAGAACATTGACTGTACAGTGGATATGAAAAGTCTACACACTCCTGCTCAAATGGTAGGTTTTTGTGATGTTAAAAAATGTTAACAAGATAAATCAGTTCAGAGCTTTTCCAACCTTTAATGCGATAACATGAACAATTCAATTGGAAAAAAAAAACGAAATCTTTTAAGGGGGGAAAAAAAAGTTAAATAATGTGGTTGGCTTAAGTGTGCACACCCTCTGATAACTGGGAATTAATCAATCAAATTCAAACTCATGTTAAATAGTAATCAGTACACACCTGCCATCATTTTCAGTGACTCTGATTAATCCCAAATAAAGTTCAGATGTTCTAGGAGGATTTTTCGTTTTTTTTCTTATTTACATCTTACAGGAAAAGCTCTGGTCCGCAGAGAGCTTCCAAAGCATCAGAGAGATCTCATTGTTGAAAGCTATCAGTCAGGAGAAGGATACAAAATAATGTTTACATTAAATCACACAAACCTGGTGTGTGTAGACTTTTTATATCCACTATATATGAAGAGGTTACACCCAGGATCTTTAGCACGTCTGCCCGTCCTGGGACAGATCCTCACATGTGACTCTCTGAGGTTTCTACGTTTGTTTTATGTATTTTTCTCTTGTTGAGAGTTAAGAACAGAGGATGTCTCACCTTGTTAAGTTCTATGAGACAAATTTAGATTTGTGAATATGGGCTCTCCAAATCAAATTTAATTGATTTACTTTTTGGGAGCTCTCCGTCTCTATTTACTGTCTGTGATCCAATCCGAAATTTACTCTAAAGTATTTGTCAGGAGTTATGATTTAGTTAAAAGTGCAGGAATCTACACGACAACACTGATGTCTGAGACATGTTGTTTATGTTCCACATCAAGTCAAAGCTCAATCAAAACAACACCCACTTCCGTTGGTGACCCTTCACAGTAAAGGTCCCATACGGTACACTGCTTAGGATGACAGGAAACACAAATTCACTGACCAAACCTTCACAATAAGGCAACTACATAAATTAGCTTACATTCACACTGGGTGATGATCAACCGGTTCTGCAGCTGAGCTGCGTTTATACCAGAGGTTTATACAGAGGCTTTCTTTTGAAAGTGGGTGTGCGCGTGTGTTATTCTGTGTACACACACACACATGCACGCACGCACGCACGCACACACACAGGATTAAAAAAAAATAATCTTGAATCCTAATTTCCAGATCCTAAATTCTTCTCGTTGCAAAGAATGTTCAGATTTTGCTGAATCTCAGAGTAAATTTTCTAAATTAACATTTCTGTGATCAACACACAACTTTTCCAACTTGGTGTGAATCTGAGCCTCTTTTAGTTCATATCTTTGGTTTGACAGTAAATGTACGTCACACATTCGAAGGCCTCGTGTGGCAGGAGGTTGTTTTTGTGAAAGTAGCTCAGATAAAACTACTGTATGTTAACTGTCAACAGCCAAACAGACAGACAGTTCCATCAGGAGATTTACATTCACAATCCGTCTGTGAGCAACTGCTCTAATTGCACTTTGAAAAAAGCTTCTATTCACCACAGTTGATCCTGAACTGGTTGTTTTTTTACCCGGTGTCTCACAGATGATGAGGTCTCCTGCGTTTTAGAGGAGAGCTGCATCTTACCCTGCAGTTTTCAACCTGGTACAGACCCAGAAATTTACTGGATGCAAGTGAAACCAGGAAACACTCGTGTCCACTCCTACTACAGTGACAGAGACCAGTTTGCACGCCAGGGCGAGCACTTCAGAGGCCGGACATCGCTGTTCACAGATCAGATCTCCAGAGGAAACGCCTCCATCAGGCTGACGGGGCTGCAGCTTCAGGACCAGGGCAAATACGAGTGCTACACCAACACCATCACTGGAGCCGGCAAGTCGTCATTTATCAACCTGAGAGAAGCTGGTAAAGAAACTCACAGTGAAAACAGAACACAAATACTAGAAATGATATTTGTCTCTTATTGCTGTTACCTTGTTTAACACGTGTACTGTTGGGTTGAGTTGAAGCTGATACTGAAGCATTGGACGTCTCGTTGCTTGCCGGCACCATTACCTCTTTGAAAAATGTTAGTCATTAAAGTGCAATGAATCCTGGGACAGGTTGGACGGGGACGGATCCACTCGTTGGAGCTCGGTCTTCAAATGCAGCCCCTGATTTGAGAGACAGCTAATCAGAGGTGTCAAAAGTATTCCCATTCATTACTCAAGTAGAAGTATAGATACTAGGGTTTAAGAATACTTTTTTAGAAGTTGAAGTATCAACTCAAGCTTTTTACTTAAGTAAAAGTGTAAAAGTACTGGTTTCAAAACTTCTTAAAGTATAAAAGCAAAAGTAATGTAAGGGGAATTTTTGTATGTAAATACATTAAAGTACCATATATGTACTACTGAGCATTAACATGCGTTTCATGGAGCGGAAGACATAATAACTAGTTGCCAATAAGTATTTTAATAGTGCAAAAATCAAATTTCAGTGGAAAGTTATCAATAACCTTTATTGGAAGAGACCTTTAGACCTTTGGACTAAATCCTGTATGTACAACAACACTACCGATAGGCTTTGTTCAGCCGCAAAAGCAGCAGGTTCTCAAAGTTATTTGAGCCTATTCAGCTCTACCTGGTCTGAAGATGAGCCCTGCAACACTAAACAGTCTTTCACAGGCTGCTGAGGCCCTGCCCATTGTACACACCGCCCGTCGCTACTACCGATTGGATGGTTTAGTGAGGTCCTCGGATCGGCCCCGCCGGAGTTGTTAACGGCCCTGGCGGAGCGCCGAGAAGACGATCAAACTTGACTAAATAGAGGGAGTAAAAGTCGTAACAAGGTTTCCGTAGGTGAACCTGCGGAAGGATCATTACCGGTAGGGGAGAGCGGGGTAATGTGGGACATCGGGTAATGTGGTACACCCCCTCTATCTAGACAACGGAACACATTTGGGGTCATTTGACCAATATGTTTTCAAGCCCCTCCCTTTCCCCCCTTGCCATGAAGGAGAAGTTGGTGCTGGTGCTGTGCAAAGTATGTTTTTTCACAAAAATTTGTTTTTTGCATGTAAAAGTTAATTTTCTTGCTTTGAACTTAATCAACTGTTGTGTCAAAACAAATTGAATCAGGTAGAAAAACTTATATCATACATGTTGGTGAACTTCCAACATATAAAACCATGTGATTGATGCTAGCTGAAGATTAGCCTGAATTGCTAAGAGATGTTGTTTTTTCTAAAACGGTGGCTTCGGGGTAAAGTGAGACATGAAGCACAATTTAAGTTTAATCTTAAACATATTTTAGTTTTATATTACATTATATATGTTTTATTTTTAATGTCATAAACATAGTAGAAAAGCCATCATGCCAAGAAACTACACCAGGAAGACAACCTTGGGCCAAACACCCCTCACAGAGATGGAGAGTGCAGCCGCTGAGGTCATGCAAGAAAAGAAGTCCTTAAGAAAAGCTGGAAGGGATAGAAATATTGATAAGACAACCCTCAAAAGATTCATAAAGAAAAGAGAGAAAGGGAAAGTAAAATCAGTAGCCTGGGGTGCAGTAGCTGAGGTAAAGAGAATATTCACAGATGAGATGGAGGAGGAGCCAAACACTTGAAACAACTAGCTGACCAGTTCCATGGCCTTGCTCCAGTTAAGTGACGTGAACTGGCATTTGAATACGCAGATAAAAACTATATCCCTGTCCCTGCCAATTTGACAGAGAAACAATGTGCAGGTAAGCTAGGGTGTGCAAGAGATCACATGAATCATAATAATCATAAATGTGCTTAATTGACCAATCCCCATGATTCTGTAACTAGTCCGATATTAGTGGTTGTCAATCTAGCTGTCTGGATTTTAACTATTACAACATGTGTTGTTATGGTACTTTTAAAGTGGAAAAAGTAAGTGGACCACTTTACACCATAGCTTGGGTGAAGTGGGACACAAGACCACTTTTTTAAAAACAATCATATTTTCACTGTCCTTTGTCCTGAAGACATTCTGATCATTTCCATTGCTAGAAAACATCCTGAATTAATGGGAAATGTGTACTGATATATAATTTTAGCTCCTCTAGAGGGGAGCAAATGTAAGAAATGTCCCACATTACCCCGCTCTCCCCTACAGCCTGATTCGACTGCATGGCCCCCAAAACCCCCCCACAGGTGCTTAGGGTCTCGCACTGCACCCCAGGGCCAGCGTGTCTCCCGAGGCCGGGGTTGTGTTGGTGTGGCATGCGAGTGCTCTCCCACCTACCCCCCCACTCCTTCTATTATTCTGTCTCCTCCACTTCGTCTGAGCACTGTCCACGACCGTGCGGTGCCTGCTCAGATGGCCGACGGACCTGACAGCGAGGATCGTCAGCGGAGGCGGGAGGATGACGGATGCTGAGAGGACGGTGCCGCACGCCGCAGCTCTGGCTTTGCTCTCCTCTTTTTCGGAACCCTCCAGTGCGGTTGTGTGGCGGCCCCTCGGCCTGGCCGTCATCCCGCGCGTGCGGCGGGCACCCAACTCAAACTTTACAAAAAAAAAAAATGTTGTGTGTGTTTTTGAACGATGACAAACCTGAATGAAAACAGGCCAAAATGAAAAAGTAGTAACGATGCTATTTTTAAAATGTAAGGAGTAGACAGTACAGATATTTGCGTGAAAATGTAAGGAGTAGAAGTAAAAAGTCGTCTGAAAAATAATACTCCAGTAAAGTATAGACACCGAAAAATTCTACTTAAGTATGGTAACGAAGTATTCGTACTTCGTTACTTGAAACCTCTGCAGCTAATGTCAGCAGCACCACATATTGGCTCATATTTAAAGTGTTAAATAATAAGCACAATATGTCAAATTAATGTAGAGCTCCACAGTGCATGAGGCAAAGATGATCAATGAGTTATAAAAGAGAAATGTTGTCTTGCAGCTCCGGTGCGTCACGTGGACATTGAGCAGGTGGAGGACAGCTTCACCTGCCGCTCAGAGGGGATCTACCCCGAGCCGCAGCTCACCTGGTCCACCAGGCCTCCGTCCAACTTGACCCTTCAGAGCCAAACCACAGTGAAGGAGACGGAGCAGCAGCTCTATGAGATCAGCAGCACAGTGACACTGTCAGACAGAGACACTGTTCTGATCTGCAGCATCAGCACTCGCCATGGCAGGAGGAGCGCGGTGTGGTATCAACCCAGTACGTTGAATCTGCTCTATGGAACTGAACCTTTGCTTGTTTCACCTACTGCTGCATATTTATATCTGCTCCTACAGATAGCTTACATTTTATGTAAATGCTGATTCTCAATCTTTACTTCGTTTGTTTCTTTGTCCGCTGAACAGATTTCCACTAATCTAGTTGTGAGGATGGAACGTGGGCCACAGGTCACTCAGTAGAGCTCAGACCTCCACAAGGCCCAAGAGTCTCCTTATGAAACCACATTGAAATTCACCAGGTCCAAGATCTGCACCAAATTTCACACACTCATAAATATCAGTCCTCTAAATTTGCCAGATTGTTTTTTCACCTTCATCAGTTATTCGCAGGGAAATCAATGAAAATGGTGAAAACTCACAATGGAAATGTGAAAAACAACAAATCCTGGATCCACACAAACATTTGATGAGTTCTTCTCTGAGCCTGACCCATAACACACCTTCCTGCCAAGTTTCATGGAAATCTGTCCAGTAGTTGTTGTGTAATGTTGCTTAAAGCCCAACAAACAAATGGAACATTGAACAGATCCATTAGTTTTCTTTCTTTAACATTGGACCTTTCTGGACATTTTCCCTGAGAGGACTGATGTGTGTGAGATGTGGAGCAGCTTGAATTGACTGTTGGGCCTTGGAGGAGATATCAGCTCCACTGAGTGACCTTCTAGTTCAGTTCATCATTCCAAGGCCACACCCTCCTCCACATGAATCTTTCTGATGATAAGAAAATGTTCAGAAAGTCTCATCAGAGCCTGAAACCACATTCTGACAACGATGATATTATTTGATCCCTTTTCTTTTCAGCTCCCATCCCTGTGTCACCGTTTAAAACAACAGCAACAATCCACTGCACTGCTCCAAACACCAAACCCCCGACACACTGGGTGTGGAAATTCAACCACAGGCAGATCATTGTGAACCAGACCGGGGTCGACGGCCTCCACAGCGTCTCAGAGCAGTGGAGGCAGCAGGTGGAGGATGTGTCAGCGTCAGGCAGCCTCACGCTGCACCACTTATCTTCAGATCACCAGGGAACGTTCACCTGTGAACTCAGTAGTGAAGAGGAGACGCACTTCATCAACAGCTACGTGACGATAGAGAAAGGTAAGATCCCATGAGGAGAGAACTGATGATGAAATCCTCAGAGCGACTATCAGACCTGAGGCTGGTGCAGTGAGTCCTGGTTCCTCCTGGTGGAGCAGATCCCCCAGTGCTCCGTCCTCCAGCTCATCAGGAGCATCATGTCCACATGTTGTCAGGAGAACACACAGGAACAAGGAGGCCACACACACACACACTACACTTTACACTGAAGACACATCACTGCACTTTGTTGATGCTACAGTTCTACTCTCTGAATTACATGTTTTTCAGGTTCAGTTGCAGCAGTTGTGGTCGTAGTCCTCGTTGTGTTTGTAGCATTAGGAGCTGGAGCAGGATTCCTCTACTTTACAAGACTAAAGGTAAATATTAATACTTACAATAATTCTGCTGTTCAGTTTATTATGGGATTTTGTCTTTTAACTATTATTTCTTTTGAACGAACCCAAAACGGATCATCCACCATCAGATGCCTCAGAGGACACATTTAAAGTAAGTTTACTGTTTATTCTGAACTGAGAATTACAATATTCTGCTCTAAAGAATAACCCTGTTGTCATGGAGATACTGTAAACTACTTTATTCTGGTCACGTTGCTCTAACAGCTTCATCTCAGCTGCATCAGCAGACACATCCTAAACCATCAGTTTCTGAGAGTTCGTTAAAAAACCATATCGATATTAGAGTGAAAGAAAATCTGATACCGATATAACGGCCATAAATTTATGATAAAGATTTGACAATGATTCTTAAGATGTCGTTATCAAACCTTTACGGCAAAGAAATGTAACTGAGACTTGATATTTTACAGTTTAACCATGAACTGCATTATTAATAACACAAATACAAAGAACTGTAATTAAAATGGCTGCAACTGGCTGAATAATCGAGTGGTGACTGAAATTAGCATCTAAACTACTTGAGGCCTCCTGAGGTCACCTGTCTCACTCCTACAGACACAGAGTTCAGTCCTTATCACACACAATGGAAGTGACTGACTGACAGCTGGAGAACTTATGTTCAATATGTACTTATATACATGGTAATATTCATATTTAGGACCATATTCAAGTCAAATCCTTTGTAAAAAACATTGTGCTGCAGTAGCAGAACTCTGCAGAACATTGTTGAACTGAGAAGATAAAGATTGAAGAGATGCTGTAAATATGAATTACATGATCATGTTTTGTATGAATGTTGTGTTTTCTGATTTTATTCCAACAGATATTTTCTTTAATTACAGACTCGGTGAAGGTGAACTCTCAAAGATTCGGTGTGAAGACGTGGCCTCAGCTCTGAAGTCAGACCCCTCACTTCTGAGAGAACTGGATCTGAGTAAAAACGAGCTGCTGGATTCAGAAGTGAAGCTGCTGTGTTCTGGACTGGAGAGTCCAAACTGTCGACTGGAGACTCTGAGGTCCTTAAATCCTTCTTCACTTTTCAGACTTTCTTTCTTACTGGGTCATTATTTATTTTAATTGTCTCAGTTCTGCTCTGCTCACTGTCCCTCAGTCATCTGTCACTCACCCAGCCTGTCAGTCAGGTCCACCTCATCAACTCCATTCACCTGCACTCACCTGCTCCTGATCACTAAGAAAGTGTCAGTAAATAACATGTGGACTGAGGCCGAGCACTCGTCCTCCTCAGGTTTTCAAAATAAGACACATTCTTATTGAAACACGATGGACAGTTGATAAGTATAGAAACAAACAGGAAGTGACAGTGAGGAGCCATCCCTACTTTAAACAGTGTTTAATTACACAAACCTGCTCAGTGACCAACACACAGAGAAGAAGCTGATGAATGAAACAATGGTCCAACATGTCTGATCTGATATTTATCTTCAGGTCACAGACTGAACTGAGGTCAGCAGCATGTTGAGAGTCTGTGTTGACATGATGACGATCCACAACAACAGGAGGACACATTTTAATATTCATATTTCTTTATCCAGGCTGTGGCGCTGCAGTCTGTCAGAGATCAGCTGTTCTTCTCTGGCTTCAGCTCTGAGGTCAAACCCCTCTCATCTGAGAAAACTGGTTCTGACTGACAACAACCTGCAAGACTCATCAGTGGAGGAGCTGTGTGGTTTTCTACAGAGTCCAACCTGTCGACTGGAGAATCTGAGGTCAGACATCATGTTTTAATGTTAAAGGTTCCGTCTAAATATAATGTATATATTTAAATAAAAAGTATTTTATTCTAAAGTCTGTCAATATAAAGTAGTTAAATATATAGTATTTATTTATAAAGTATGTAAGTATACAATATGTAAATATAAAGTATGTCAATTTAAAGTATTTAAGTATACAATATGTAAATATAAAGTATGTCAATATAAAGTATTTAAATATAAAGTATTTAAATATAAATGGCTCATTCTAAAGTAAAGTAAACAACAGTTGGTACAATTCAGATGAAACTCGTGAAAACATCTCTAGGATTCTTTTCTCTTCAGTTTCTAACAATGGATCCTTTCACCTGAATCTTCCACACTGGAGCTTCAAGGTCAAAGGTCAGAACATGTGTTCCTAACAGTGAACACTGATACTGAGCTGAGAGATGTTTGTAGAATGAGCGCTGAGGACCGAGTCAGGCTCAATGTGACTGAAGTTTTACTGACAGAGAAACAATCCAATGCTGGACAATGTGTACATGTAATGTTTCTGTGGAAGCTAACCAGGACTTGTCCCGGTGGTCCTGTGGACTGACCACATGACAGCGTGCTGTGGTGGTGTTCTGGGACTGGGCTCAGGGTCCAGAGTCCAAGTTGATTATATTTTATTCCTTTTATTTTTAGGACCATGTTCTTCAGCCCTGTTTCTTCCACTTTGGGTTAATTTCCAACATGAAACCCTTCCTCTGGTTTCAGGACTTACACGGGGTCGTCCATGACTTTATCTTTTCACCACTAGATCTCTATCCCGCCCTGTACACACGTGTTCCTCAGGCTCCCTGCACCACTTTCAACTGGTCAAACTGCTGCTCAGATCATCACCACTTCAAGAAAACATGATCATAGAACTGCTCGCCCTTTCACACATCAACTGTGGAACATGTTCTGACAAGTGGGTCGGACATTTTCTGGAGCTGAAGCAGCAGCAGGAGATTGTCCGAGTCCGACTCGTTCACAGCAACAGGAACATGTGGGAACATTCAGACGAGGGGCGGAGCCAAAACACATATCTCCATGATAACCAGTTGACTCTGAGGTCCTTAAATCCTTCTTCACTTTTCAGACTTTCTTTCTTATTCGGTCATTATTTATTTAAATTGTCTCAGTTCTGCTCTGCTCACTGTCCCTCAGTCATCTGTCACTAACCCAGCCTGTCAGTCACGTCCACCTCATCAACTCCATTCACCTGCACTCACCTGCTCCTGATCACTAAGAAAGTGTCAGTAAATAACATGTGGACTGAGGCCGAGCACTCGTCCTCCTCAGGTTTTCAAAATAAGACACATTCTTATTGAAACACTTTGGACAGTTGATAAGTATAGAAACAAACAGGAAGTGACTGTCAGGAGCCATCCCTACTTTAAACAGTGTTTAATTACACAAACCTGCTCAGTGACCAACACACAGAGAAGAAGCTGATGAATGAAACAATGGTCCAACATGTCTGATCTGATATTTATCTTCAGGTCACAGACTGGACTGTGGTCAGCAGCATGTTGAGAGTCTGTGTTGACATGATGACGATCCACAACAACAGGAGGACACATTTTAATATTCATATTTCTTTATCCAGGTTGGAGAGATGCAGACTGTCAGAGATCAGCTGTTCTTCTCTGGCTTCAGCTCTGAAGTCAAACCCCTCTCATCTGAGAGAACTGGCTCTGAGTGGAAACGACCTGCAGGACTCATCAGTGGAGGAGCTGTGTGGTTTTCTACAGAGTCCAACCTGTCGACTGGAGACTCTGAGGTCAGACATCATGTTTTAATTTTAAAGGTTCAGTCTAAATATAATGTATATACTTAAATATAAAGTATTTTATTCTAAAGTCTGTAAATATAAAGTACTTAAATATATAGTATTTATTTATAAAGTATTTAAGTATACAATAAGTAAATATAAAGTATGTCAATATAAAGTATTTAAATATAAAGTATTTAAATATAAATGGCTCATTCTAAAGTACAGAAAACAACAGTTGGTACAATTCAGATGAAGCTAGTGAAAACATCTCTTGGATTCTTTTCTCTTCAGTTTCTAACAATGGATCCTTTCACCTGAATCTTCCACACTGGAGCTTTAAGGTCAAAGGTCAGAACATGTGTTCCTAACAGTGAACACTGATACTGAGCTGAGAGATGTTTGTAGAATGAGCGCTGAGGACCGAGTCAGGCTCAATGTGACTGAAGTTTTACTGACAGAGAAACAATCCAATGCTGAACAATGTGTACATGTAATCATCAAGCGATGAGAAGAGGAAGCGAAACTTTCTAACGCAGACATCGAGGTGTTTGTTAGTGAGGTGAAAAGCGACTTCATGGGACAGCAGTGATGTCACTAATAAAGAAAACACACTGATACTCTGCCGCTGCTGCTGTTGATAACACAATGTGTGAGATCAGAAATCGCTGAACCCTCGCTTCCTCCTCGTCCTTCCATTCACGTGCACACATCGCGCAGAATCCCGCACCACTGTCACGGCAGTATTTATTTATTTAGAACATCGGATCGATTCCCTCACACCCCCTGGGATATTATTGGGAAAGTTTCTTCATTTCTTGTAAGTGATCTCCAGTGCGCTCTGTGTACCTGATGGCACAGTCACGTTCACTGCAGCGATTTGATGATACACGCACAGTGTTAGAAGATATTATGAAAAACTATTCATGACTCGGCTTCTTAACTCCGGTGTTAAATCGAATCTGAACGTAATTTGCTTTAAGTTGTTTTATTTATTTTTTAAATTAAAAGGCTTGTGTGGAGCAGATATGTCGCGCGAGCAAAACTAAGCTTTTGGTTTTAATGTAAATGATGAAGTGGATCAATAATCTGCTTCAGTTCAACACCTCACATCTGCTTCGCCACTTTCCCGTCTCCAAAACGTTCATACGCATGGGTCAGAGATTGCTAAGAAATACGCACATTTTCCCGTCAAGTTCGTTTTTATAAATGCCGACGTTGGCGTGAGCAGTGGCATACGCATGTTTCAGGCCCCGTTTTGTGCGTACGCAACGGTTTTAAATGAGACCCCAGGACTTGTCCCGGTGGTCCTGTGGACTGACCACATGACAGCGTGCTGCGTTGGTGTTCTGGGACTGGGCTCAGGGTCCAGAGTCCAAGTTGATTATATTTGATTCTTTTTATTTTTAGGACCAAGTTCTTCAGCCCTGTTTCTTTTACTTTGGGTTCATTTCCAACATGAAACCCTTCCTCTGGTTTCAGGACTTACACGGGGTCGTCCAGGCCTTTTATCTTTTCACCACTAGATCTCTGTCCCGCCCTGTACACACGTGTTCCTCAGGCTCCCTGCACCACTTTCAACTGGTCAAACTGCTGCTCAGATCATCACCACTTCAAGAAAACATGATCATAGAACTGCTCGCCCTTTCACACATCAACTGTGGAACATGTTCTGACAAGTGGGTCGGACATGTTCTGGAGCTGAAGCAGCAGCAGGAGATTGTCCGGGTCCGACTCGTTCACAGCAACAGGAACATGTGGGAGCATTCAGACGAGGGGCGGAGCCAAAACACATATCTCCATGATAACTATGGTTATGTTAAGTTATGTTAAGTTACAGGTTCACTGTGAAGGAGTTAGTGACGTCTCCAGGTGTCGTACATGTGAACGTAGTCCATTTGTTCATGTGTAAGACTCCTGAACATGTCCAGAAAGATATCTAGAGACATCTAGTGGTGAAGTTACATATTACAAACAACTGAACCCCGAGGACACGAGGACTTTCAAGCTGTTTTCAGTCATGAACTCTGTAAAATAGTGTCTGGACATTTTCTGGAGTTTGACTTTCACATATGAAGAACAGGTGGAGCAGCAGGAGGCCGGACATGACGTATAAATCCTGCTGTGGAAAGATCAGTGTTGTTGTTTACAGCTCATCCACACAGGCGTCGGCCCTCATCACCAAAAGCTCTGGAATCTCCTCGTGTTTCCAAGTTGACGTCTTCGTCTTCTACGTGTACGGCTCCTCTTCTTCATCCTGAGATATTTGAGTTCTTCCAGCTTCACGTCCTTCACGTGTTATAAACCTCATCAACACGTCCACTCGCTCTCTGTGAATCCTCTGGACATTCACCTGCTCTATTCTCACATGGACTCACTCAGAAACTTTATTAGGAGGCTGCAGGAAAAGTGCCAGAAAATGTCCAGAACAACTTGACTCAGACTTCAGGTCTGAAAACAGAGAGAGTGATGTCACAGACTGAACTGAGGTCAGCAGTATGTTGAGAGTCTGTGTTGACATGATGACGATCCACAACAACAGGAGGACACATTCTAATATTCATATTTCTTTATCCAGGTTGATGAGCTGCAGTCTGTCAGAGATCAGCTGTTCTTCTCTGGCTTCAGCTCTGAGGTCAAACCCCTCTCATCTGAGAGAACTGGATCTGAGTCAAAACAAGCTGCAGGACTCATCAGTGAAGGAGCTGTGTGGTTTTCTACAGAGTCCAACCTGTCGACTGGAGACTCTGAGGTCAGACATCATGTTTTAATGTTAAAGGTTCAGTCTAAATATAATGTATATATTTAAATATAAAGTATTTAATTCTAAAGTCTGTCAATATAAAGTATTTAAATATAAATGGCTCATTCTAAAGTAAAGTAAACAACAGTTGGTACAATTCAGATGAAACTCGTGAAAACATCTCTAGGATTCTTTTCTCTTCAGTTTCTAACAATGGATCCTTTCACCTGAATCTTCCACACTGGAGCTTTAAGGTCAAAGGTCAGAACATGTGTTCCTAACAGTGAACACTGACACTGAGCTGAGAGATGTTTGTAGAATGAGAGCTGAGGACCGAGTCGGGCTCAATGTGACTGAAGTTTTACTGACAGAGAAACAATCCAATGCTGGACAATGTGTACATGTAATGTTTCTGTGGTAGCTAACCAGGACTTGTCCCGGTGGTCCTGTGGACTGACCACATGACAGCGTGCTGCGTTGGTGTTCTGGGACTGGGATCAGGGTCCAGAGTCCAAGTTGATTATATTTGATTCTTTTTATTTTTAGGACCAAGTTCTTCAGCCCTGTTTCTTCCACTTTGGGTTCATTTCCAACATGAAACCCTTCCTCTGGTTTCAGGACTTACACGGGGTCGTCCATGCCTTTATCTTTTCACCACTAGATCTCTGTCCCGCCCTGTACACACGTGTTCCTCAGGCTCCCTGCACCACTTTCAACTGGTCCAACTGCTGCTCAGATCATCACCACTTCAAGAAAACATGATCATAGAACTGCTCGCCCTTTCACACATCAACTGTGGAACATGTTCTGACAAGTGGGTCGGACATTTTCTGGAGCTGAAGCAGCAGCAGGAGATTGTCCGGGTCCGACTCGTTCACAGCAACAGGAACATGTGGGAGCATTCAGACGAGGGGCGGAGCCAAAACACATATCTCCATGATAACTATGGTTATGTTAAGTTATGTTAAGTTACAGGTTCACTGTGAAGGAGTTAGTGACGTCTCCAGGTGTCGTACATGTGAATGTAGTCCATTTGTTCATGTGTAAGACTCCTGAACATGTCCAGAAAGATATCTAGAGACATCTAGTGGTGAAGTTACATATTACAAACAACTGAACCCCGAGGACACGAGGACTTTCAAGCTGTTTTCAGTCATGAACTCTGTAAAATAGTGTCTGGACATTTTCTGGAGTTTGACTTTCACATATGAAGAACGGGTGGAGCAGCAGGAGGCCGGACATGACGTATAAATCCTGCTGTGGAAAGATCAGTGTTGTTGTTTACAGCTCATCCACACCGGCGTCGGCCCTCATCACCAAAAGCTCTGGAATCTCCTCGTGTTTCCAAGTTGACGTCTTCGTCTTCTACGTGTACGGCTCCTCTTCTTCATCCTGAGATATTTGAGTTCTTCCAGCTTCACGTCCTTCACGTGTTATAAACCTCATCAACACGTCCACTCGCTCTCTGTGAATCCTCTGGACATTCACCTGCTCTATTCTCACATGGACTCACTCAGAAACTTTATTAGGAGGCTGCAGGAAAAGTTCCAGAAAATGTCCAGAACAACTTGACTCAGTCTTCAGGTCTGAAAACAGAGACAGTGATGTTTAGTCAAAGTCCTTTATTTTCACACATGAACTCAGTTTTATTTACATTTAAGTTTTATTCTTTATCCAGGTTGAGGAGCTGCAGACTGTCAGAGATCAGCTGTTCTTCTCTGGCTTCAGCTCTGAGGTCAAACCCCTCTCATCTGAGAGAACTGGTTCTGAATGGAAACAAGCTGCAGGACTCAGCAGTGGAGGAGCTGTGTGGTTTCCTCCAGAGTCCAACCTGTCAACTGGAGACTCTGAAGTCAGCTCACACTGATTCACTTTTTTAAATATCATATCTATAAAACAGCCTTTATACACAATTTATCTTATTTAATTCTAATTTAACATAATTCCCCTTCATACATAACTGGAATCCATTCATTAATTAATCTTTCACGTTTTGAATATTCAGCTACTTATTAAAACACTGAGTTTAGTTCTGGATTTCCTAAACTGATCTGCAGGACAGAGACCGGGTCCAAATAATCTATTTGTACTGAATCAGGACTCGTTTTTAGTTCAACATGTCTGATTTGATATTTATCTTTCATGTTATGAGTCTGTGCTGACATGAATATGTGTTCGTTATTTTCACACATGAACTGGGTTTAATTTACAGTTAAGTTTTATTCTTTATCCAGGTTGAGGAGCTGCAGTCTGTCAGAGATCAGCTGTTCTTCTCTGGCTTCAGCTCTGAGGTCAAACCCCTCTCATCTGAGAGAACTGGATCTGAGTGATAACGACCTGCAGTACTCAGCAGTGAAGGAGCTGCTTGATCTAAAGCAGAGTTCAACCTGTCGACTGAAGACTCTGAGGTCAGTAGATGGTTGGAGTCAGTCCACGCTGCTTTCATCAGTATTTTACTAAACACAGTCAGTATCACAGATCCAGGGTCTGTGCTACCAAGCAGGATTTGTGGTTATCAGGTTAACTTCAGGTTTAGTTTTTTCAGTCCTACGAAGCTCGTCCACTTCTTAACGAGGTAAATCACCATGGTAACTTCTGATGAACGGCTAACCTGCTCCAGGTTAAGTTGGAGATCATCCCGTATAGAAGCTCCGCCCACTGACCACAGTGACTCTACACTGTTGTGTGGTGCACACTCTCCTTAAAGGGACGGATAAGGGAAATTTAAATCAACGTCTGGTTGGTTCAGTTGATCTCTAACTCACCCAGAACATCTCAATCTCTCCAGACTCATCCTGTCACCAAAACACCAGATGCACTCAGTCAGCTTCCTGGAGACAGGTCCATGTGTTTCTATTGAGAAGTGATGTCAGAGGTTTCATCACAGTGTGTGTCCTCAGAGACAGTGAGACAGTGTTTATCCTCAGAGACAGTGAGACAGTGTTTGTCCTCAGAGTCAGTGAGTGTCCTCAAAATCATAGATCAATAAAATCTATATCAGCTGATCAGACATCACTGAACCCTCCATTCTTCCTCATCCTTCCACTTCGCAGGTACACATCGCACCTATCCCCGCACCACTGTCAGGGCAGTATTTATTTATTTAGAGCATTGGACCGATTCCCTCACATCAGTGGATCCTCACCTCCTCTGTGATATTATTTGGAAAGTTTCTTAATTTCATGTAAGTGATCTCCAGTGCGCTCTGTGCACCTGCTGGCACAGTCACGTTCGCTGCAGTGATTTGATGATACACGCACAATGACTCGGCTCTGTAACTCTGCTGTTAATTGGAATCTTACCGTAATTTGCTGATAGTTGTTTTATATATTTTTTAATTAAAAGGTTATTGTGGAGCAGATACCTCGCCCAAGCAAAACTAAGCTGTTGGTTTTAATGTAAATGATGAGTTGGATCAATAATCTGCTTCAGTTCAACACCTCACGTCTGCATCGCCACTTTCCCGTCTTCAAAACCTCCAGTAAATCCACCTCTCAGGTGTCCACTCTGCACTTTGACATGCAGAGGACACACACTGAGCTCTTAGCGTGTTCATTCCAACATGTGAACATGAAGCAGAGAGGAAGCTGCTCCACCTCTGAACAGGACTGAAGTCCCTGCTGCTCTTTCTACTGGATGTGCTGCATCACTGACTCACAGCTGATGAAGTGAGTCTCTGTGACACTGATGTCTTCTTCTCTCAACAGGTGGGGGAGGTTTTAGTGAAGCTGAGTGTGAAGAGGACAGTGTGTGTGGACGGAGGCTGAGCTGTGTCCTGAGGATCCAGAGGCTGAAGCAGCAGCAGCTTGTGTGTAGAGCGTCTCTGACTGGGCCTTGCTGCTGGGAGGCAGAGTGGAGACAGAGCTCCAGAGGAATCGTAATGTGTTGTTGTAATATGTAACTTCACCACTAGATAGCCCTCCACACCAACTGTGTTTATTAACATGAAGAATGTGTTTATTAAATTGACATTGACAGAATAACAGAAAAACCCTCTGTAAAGAGTCGCATATATGAGTTTTTTAAAAGTTATTTTCCACCTTTGTCCCTCAGTGTGTCTCCATGTGTGTTTAACCACATTCTGTGTATATGTTTGTTTATGATCTTAAAGTTCCTGGATTCACGTCACAAATTGTTTTAGTTCAACACAAAGTTAAACACAATCAAATCACTTTGAGTTTAAAATCAGAGTTTTGTCTTTGACACAAAAGATCAAAACTCTGGACTCCAAAATGGGACGTTTTCATTTTTGCATCAGGTGCAGAGCAGTGGTGGCTTTTCTACTTTTGACCCACAGGTGGCGCTGCAGTATAACAGCAGCACATCCCAGTCAAAGCCTTTATATTCAGTCTATGAATCAAACACATGGATAATTTCCTCTGTGACAAACCAGATGTAACGAGAAGAAAAACATCTCAGAGAGAAAAGTTCTGTTTCTACTTGTCTCTGCTTTAATGCTCAATAAACATCCTTCCACCGACTTCACTGGAATCATGACTCAGCTTTTCTTTCCTCTTCAAACAAACTGGTGGAAACATCTCGTCCTTGGTGCAGGTAAAAGAACAAAATCACCAGTTTGACATAATGGGAACAACCAGAAGAAATGTGAATGAGACATTTACAATATGAAGAAGAGTCGATGAAGAGCAGAGCATCTTTAAGTCTCTGAGGAAACTGTTTAATAAACATTTTACCATATTTAATAGAAAACTGACCCGAGGACGTTTTATACAAAACGTAGATGAAGATTCTTGTTGTACGTTCTTGACCACCACCTCAGAACAACCACCAGGGGGAGACTGTAGCAGGCCTCTGGGAACAGCAGCATGCTGGGAAATAACTGATGATGGGAGGTTCACAGCAGAGACAAGGGACAGAAAGTGTCTCAGAGATGATGTCCTGAAGCCAGTGGACATGTTGGGCCTGTTGTGTTGAACCGTTTGTGTTATTTTGTCGAGACCTGATGACGTTTAGGTGAGTTTAAGTTTGTGTTTAGCTCAGGTTCAGGTTACATTTAACCTCTTTCTCTCCCTCAACGCATGTTTGAGGGAAACCGGAGCAGAGTGAGACATCTGTCTAACTTACGAACATTTCTTAAATGAGAATATTTATTTATGTCATTTGTTCTTAAAGTGTTTCGAGGCTTCAGCAGCAGAGGAGTGAGAAGAGAAAAGAGTTTTTATCTGATGATTGAGAAAACTACAGGATATTACAAGACTGAGTGTGGAAATGAGGACGGGAAAGTGTCTCCGTCTGATTTCTGTCTTTAAGAGACGAGTTGGAGCGTGGGGGTGCAAGGAGGAATTAAAGATAATAACATTTTAGAGATGTCTCACGTTGAATCATTTATTCATTTAGTTTTATAGATGTTCAGGTGAGTGTAGTTTAGTTGTTGACCTCTGATCGGAAAGTTCACGCGACGCAGCTTCGGTTGAAATACAGGAGTCTTTTTGTTTCTCAGGTCAAATACTTTTGTGTTTTTAACGATGAATCAAAGTTTTCAGGTCGTTGTCGCCTCGAGACTGTGACTTGATATCTTACAGTTTAAACATGAACTGTATTATTAATAACACAAATTCAAAAAATTTGTATTTAGGTCAAATGTAACATCTATTAGCATCGTTCATTCTGTAAAATGAAAGTTTCTATATCAGTAAACATGAAGCAGATGTGTCTGTGAACGTCTCAGATAATTTCACCTGTTATTTCTGTCATTTCCTGGAGGAGACGTTTGTTTCATGTTTGTGGAGCAAAAGCAAAAGCACAAAGAAATGCATGATATAGAAAAAGTAGTTCAATGAATTCAATAAGATTAAGAGAAAAATAAAATGTCCTGATGTTTGATAGTTTCACATCTTCTGCAGTTTGTGTTTATGACTGATGAAGAATAAAAATCCAGGAGATTAAGATTTCAGTCTCTCTGAATTTTCTTAACTTTGTTTACAGCTCAGACAATGAAGAAAGTGATGAGAACACGAACCATGAAAAGAAGGAAATGCTGTCTGAGACAGAAAGACAAACAAATACCTCAGGATGAAGAAGAGGATTTGTATTTTATATCTGGTACTATTTTGTATTTGAACATAATTTTATGAAACTTTACTTCATCTACTGTTCTGGCACATTTAATGTTTTTTTTAAATGTATTGTTATAAATCTGTGTGCTATCTTTCTGTATGTGACACATTTAGGATTTTATTCATCAGGACTTCTGCTCATGACTTTGGTGACTTCTATCTTGTCCTCTAGCGCCACCTGCAGTTCCAAGCTTCCATTAATCCAATGAAATCTAAATGAATCTGCAGATGTCTTCTCCTCTGGCTCCACCGTGTGGTCACTGATTGTTCCAACACTTCCTGAGCTCCAGAGCCGCGGTTTGCTGACCCCTGGTCTAGATTGACTCACAGAAGGTAAGTTTAACTATCGGGAGAAGTAAAGATGAAATGTTGGAAGATAGAAGTACTAGTTAGTTTGAATCAAATATTAAATCTGAACACACAGACATGACACACAGTTTTATATTCAGTGCAACTTATACTTGTGTCTATCTAAGTAATTTGATCCTTGAACAGACGTTTTTAACTTGAATGTTTTCACGTGTGTGGTTCAGAGTTGGATCGAGTCCAGAGACTTTTCCTGGAGAAGATCAGAGAATACAACAACCTGCACAGGTAAACACACAAAATAACTTTTGTATCATATATTTTATAATAATATTAAATTATTTGAATTTGATCAGATCAGTCTCGGAGAGAGAAAATGTAGGATGTAGATGTCCTGCTTATTTAAATGTTAAATAAGTAATTGTACCACTTTGTTAAAACCGTACAAGAACAGCTATGGATCCTGTTGTCTCCTCTCAGGTCGAGTGGAGGACCAGTGGAGGAGGAGTCCGATTATGAGCGTCACCTGTCAGAGGAGACAGCAAAGCTCCAGAGACTTTATGGAGGAGGAGACCTGAGCAGCTTCCTTCAGTTCACCTTCACCGGTGAGAGAGACAAGGAGGGAGAGAGAGTCAGTCCCTGTAGTGCTTTGGGAAATATTAGTGTGTTTTTCCCCTCAGGGCCACCGTAGTGTCAGGTCCCGGAAGGAAATGTCCCTTTCACTGCACAACACAAACAGTAAAATAGGATAAATGAATGTTCTTATTGTGTTATTTTCTTTCTAGAGCCCGAATTGGACCAGGACCCAAAATGATTCCTGAATTTCTGCCTCCAGCTCTTCATCCTCCTCTGCCTCTGTGGAGGAACCGAGGAAACGGGAGAAGAGGAATTCTTTGTTGTGGTGATCTGCTGGTTAAACAAAAGGGAAAAACAATGTATGGTGCAGCAATGATAGAAAGTATTTTATTTTATTAAAGCAGAAGTTTAAAAAGACTAAGTCTGTTTTTCTTTTAAAAGGTTGGGGATGTGTCACATGAGGTGACCTGAATTGGACTTTGACTTTCTACTACTTACAGATGATGAAAGAGAGAACAATGGTGTTCTAACTGTCTGTTAGAGTTTTCATTAATATTTGAAAGTAAATGTTAGTAATTGTAAACTGTGGTTGATCATCAGACTTTAGTATGACATCGACCTTCTGTGACCTGAACAATGATTTGTCTAGATAAGGGGTCAGCAACCTTTACTATCAAAAGAACCATTTCTCCTCTTCCCCAAAAAATTTCTGGAGCCGCAAAATATATTTGATAACACAGCTTATAAAGTTATAAGTATAAAGTAATGTACACAGTTATACTCAGTGTTGGACCGGTTTACACTTAAAATGAACTAGTTTAAAGTTCTGTTCATGCAGATGAAAATGAACTAGTTCACATTCATATATAATATTTTTAAATTTTGAATTAAGTTCTCCGTTCCAGAACTGAACTAGTTCACTTTCATTTGTTTCATTTTATATTCATTCGGATGATTTAGGAGACGAACCGAGGATCATGTGTTTAGTTATTAATAGATGGTAGGGGAGAGCGGGGTAATGTGGGACATTTCTTACATTTGCTCCCCTCTAGAGGAGCTAAAATGATATATCAGTCAAATTTACACATTTCCAATTAATTCAGGATGTTTCCTAGCAATGGAAATGATCAGAATGTCTTCAGGACAAAGGGCAGAGAAAATATGATTGTTTTTAAAAAAGTGGTCTTGTGTCCCACTTCACCCAAGCTATGGTGTAAAGTGGTCCACTTACTTTTTCCACTTTAAAACTACCATAACAACACGTGTTGTAATAGTTAAAATCCTGACAGCTAGATTGACAACCACACATTCCAAAACTAATATCGGACTAGTAACAGAATCATGGGGATTGGTCAATTAAGCACATTTATGATTATTATGATTCATGTGATCTCTTGCACGCCCTAGCTTACCTGCACATTGTTTCTCTGTCCAATTGGCAGGGACAGGGATATTGTTTTTCTCTGCGTATTCAAATGCCAGTTCACGGCACTTAACTGGAGCAAGGCCATGGAACTGGTCAGCTAGTTGTTTCAAGTGTTTGGCTCCTCCTCCATCTCATCTGTGAATATTCTCTTTGCCTCAGCTACTGCCCCCCAGGCTACTGATTATACTTTCCTTTCTCTTTTTTCTTTATGAATCTTTTGATATTTCTATCCCTTCTAGCTTTTCTTAAGGACTTCTTTTCTTGCATGACCTCAGCGGCTGCACTCTCCATCTCTGCGAGGGGTGTTTGGCCCCAGGTTGTCTTCCTGGTGTAGTTTCTTGGAATGATGGCTTTTCTACAATGTTTATGACATTAAAAATAAAACATATATAATGTAATATTATACTAAAATATGGCTAAGACTTAACTTAAATTGTGCTTCATGTCTCACTTTACCCCGAAGCCACCGTTTTAGAAAAACAACATCTCTTAGCAATTCAGGCTAATCTTCAGCTAGCATCAACCACATGGTTTTATATGTTGGAAGTTCACCAACATGTATGATATAAGTTTTTCTACCTGATTCAATTTGTTTTGACACAATAGTTGATTAAGTTCAAAACAAGAAAATTTACATTTAAATGCAAAAAACACATTTTTGTGAAAAAAAATACGTTCCACAGCACCAGCACCAACTTCTCATTCATGGCAAGGGGGAAAGGGAGGGGCTTGAAAACATAATGGTCAAATGACCACACATGTGTTCCATTGCCTAGATACAGGCTATGTCTCACATTACCTGATGTCCCACATTTCTCCCCTACTAAATTTCTTGATGTTTATAAGCTTCGCCCCCGGGCGGAGTGATCTGTCTGAAAGAGGGTGCATCCAGAAAGAGAAAGTACAGAAACACACAACACAGTGTGAGTCGGTGAGTTGGTGAATAAATGCAGCAGCTGCTCCAGGAAAGCTGAAGTGTGTTTGTTAGGTTCAAATCAACCTGATATCTGAAACATGTCCTGGATGTGTTGACCTCGAGGTCAAGCTCCTCTTTATTTACACCGTGTTCTCTCACTTCTCTCATCCACTGTGATCGTGTCGGGATCAGTCGCTGGAGAAGCTTTTGACTCGTTTACTGTTCGTTTGTCTTTATGACTTTAGCTTCGGTTATTAGGAGTTCACCAGGTTTCAGGCCTGTTCTTCAGTAACAGACCCGGAGGAGTGGAGACCCGGTGGTTCTGTGAGTAAACTCTTGTTTTCTTAACGCTTGACAGGTTTTTACATGTGGGTGTGGAGCACTTTACAGAGTCACTTTCAGTTTGCATTATGTTCACAGTGGGACTTAGAGTGTGTGAGTCTACAGTCGGAACTCTGCAGAGATCGGAGCTGCAGAGTCTGAACCTCAGCTGCTCTGACTCGGTGTCATGAGTCCAACCAGCTGTTAACTCGTCTCTTCTTCCATTGATCCACATTCAGTTCTCACAGAATGAAAGACAGATGTCTGTGTTCAAGTCTCTGGTTGTGTGGATCCTCATCATGTGGACTTTCACCACAGCAGGTATGTGAAATCTCATCTTACTCAGAAATCACAGGTTGTGTTTGAACGTAGTACTTTGTACAGACATGTTGGTTTCCATCAGACGAAGCAGGACACATGAGAAATGATTGTGAAGGTTTATAACAACATAGAGAAACATGTTCTCACTGAGCTGGAGGTGAAACAGTTCACACCAGATGTTGGGTTCTTTCATTCCTCATTGAAACTTCATCGTCAACAGAACTGAACTGGGTTGGGGTTTTAAAGGTGTGTGTGTGTGTGTGTGTGTGTGTGTGTGTGTGTGTGTGTGTGTGTGTGTGACAATCTCAGCCCTGTAACACTCAAACACTGACGATGATGTAAGATTATATTTTCCAATGTTTAAAAAGAAACAAAAATCATCACATTAAAATTAAGTTACCAAATTCATTTTAATGATAAAAACATTAATCTGTGAAGAAGTTGAGAGGAAACAGTTTCTGTTGTTCCAAGTGGAAACTTGCAGAACCAGATTGACTTCGTTCCACAAACGTTCCAGAGGAAACACGTGATGATGCCTAAGTTTATAATTTGTCACTGAATCAAACAACACATGCTTTATAAAACCCAATCAGATGATGCTAACTTTGGATTCTATAATTCTATATATAGTATATCTATATTTTTATTCCATTTGATGATGTCGTCATCATGATTTTTTACCATATGATGACGATTGATTGGTTAATGTCAATAAGCTGTAAATTGTGTCTCTAATGTTATTGGTTGTTTTGTGTATTTGATATTAAGCGTGACACCGTTACATGGTGTGCTTTTGGGCATTCAATGCATTTGGTGATCAGATTATTACAAATATTAATATTAAATAATAACTTGAATTGATTAAAGTTCCCTCAGGGCACCACCCTTCAAAAGAAGGGAAAAGATAGACAATTTATTGATTAAGTCTCATGAAAGAACTAACTACAAATTTGGAACTCTGATTAATAATTCAATTAATAACTATAACCAAAATTACCATATAGATAGTTAGCTAAATTGAATGATATAGTATAGAGGTTGGAAAATTCACACTTATGCAACATTAATGAAAAAACATTTGTTGAAGAAAAACCTTCATGATGAAGATAATAAAAGTATAAAAACACAAACTACTGAAGGTTTCCTTACTATATAAAGGTAGGTGTGTGTTTGTGTGTGTGTGTGTGTGTGTGTGTGGGAGAGAATAAATATCAGCTCTGTAATCTGATAATGATGTCATCCCACATGAACGTGGAAATGAAAAGCCAGCCGATCCGCGCCCATGTTAACAAACCAGTTTTGTTGTATCTCCGAGTTTCTCCGCGTTCCGCGCGACTGAAAAATAACTTCATCACAATTTGAATTAATGTCATGAAGATAAATGATTGCATTGCTGCCTTTGCACATATCAAAATAAAAGCACACCAGCGTTTATGTGTACACCATCGACTGTACCGTAGATATAAAAAGTCTACATAACCCTGTTAAAATGGTAGGTTTTTGTAATGTAAAAAAATGAGACCAAGATGAATCATGTCTGAGCTTTTCCAACCTTTAATGTGATAACATGAACAATTCAATTGGAAAAAAAAAAAAATCTTTTAGGGGGGAAATAAAAAGTTAAATAATGTGGCTGGCTTAAGTGTGCACACCCTCTTATAACTGGGAGTTAATCAATCACATTCAAACTCAGGTTAAATATATGGATTTTCCGCATATTTTCTTATTTACATCTTACAGGAAAAGCTCTGGTCCGCAGAGAGCTTCCAAAGCATCAGAGGGATCTCATTGTTGAAAGGTATCAGTCAGGAGAAGGGTACAAAATAATGTTTACATTACATCACACAAACGTGGTTTGTGTGTAGAATTTTTATATCCACTGTATATAAAGAGGTTACACGCAGGATCTTTAGCACGTCTGCCCGTCTTGGGACAGATCCTCACATGTGACTCTCTGAGGTTTCTACGTTTGTTTTATGTATTTTTACTCTTGTTGAGGGTTAAGAACAGAGGATGTCACACCTTGTTAAGTTCTATGAGACAAATTTAGATTGTGAATATGGGCTCTACAAATCAAATTTGATTGATTGACTTTTTGGGAGCTGTCAGTCTTTATTTACTGTCTGTGATCCAATCCAAACTTTATTCTACAGTATTTGTCACGAGTTATTATTTAGTTAAAAGTGCAGGAATCTACACGACAACACTGATGTCTGAGACATGTTGTTCATGTTCCATATCAAGTCAAAGCTTAATCAAAACGACCACCACTTCCCCTGGTGACCCTTCACAATAAAGGTCCCTTACAGGTACACTGCTTAGGATGACAGGAAACACAAATTCCCTGATAAAACCTTCACAATAAGGCAACTAAATAAATTAGCTTACATTCACACTGGGTGATTATCAACCGGTTCTGCAGCTGAGCTGCGTTTATACCAGAGGTTTATACAGGTTTATACATTTGAAAACTCTTTTCAAAGTGGGTTAGCGAGTGTGTTATTTTGTACACACACACACACACACAGGATTCTAAAAAAATGTATCTTTCTTTACGTCTAAATTTTCCAGATCCTAAATTCTTCTCATCGCAAAGAATGTTCAGATTTTGCCGAATCTCAGAGTAAATTTTCTAAATGAACATTTCTGTGATCAACACACAATTTTTCCAACTTGGTGTGAATCTGAGCGTCTTTTAGTTCATATCTTTAACTTAAAACTTTGAATAACTTAGAGACACCATAAGAAATGTTCCTTCCTCGGAGGGTCGCTAAACATAAAACCTTTTTCTAGAAGTTTACGTCAACAGCAAGTCCGCGACTCCACCGGAACCGTTTCAAAATGAAATCATATAACATTTTCACAATAAAATAACAGAAATACACTTCAATACATACACAAACAATAACACATGTAGGGTTAGTTACACTCCCACCAAATTATGAGTGTTTTGTAAAATGACAATAAAACCGAATAATTTCACATCAACTATATCATTGCATTTGCAATCATAGCTTGAGTAGCTTCTAACAGAATAACTAACTTTTGCACTGGACGTTCCAACACAAAGTTTACCAGAGTGTTTAACCTTTATATTCAAGTTCTTATCTCCCACTGAGATTCTTTGGGTCTCTGGCGGTCTCCTGAGTTTGAGACAAGCCACACTTTGACAGAGGAATGATGAAACTGCTCTACTCATACCAGGAATCCAATAGCCACTGGATCTGATGTTGTTCATGGTGAAACCTTTTCCCTGATGCTTTACTCTTTTGTGGCTACGAGCCATTCTTAGTGATGTCACATGCTGTTCTTTGGGAATGACAATTGGGTGCTTGAAAGAGTCAAAGAAAGTTGAATGGCAGAGTTTTCCTCCCACCTTGAGAAGCCCATCCGTGTCAAGAAATAGATCAAGCTGGTGCGCATTGTTGTGATGTGGCAGTTGGCTTCCTTTGCTCAACAGCTTTATTTCCTTCCCATAGGCCTTGCTTTGCACATTCAGAAGTATAAAATGTTCAGCACGTTCCTGTTCACTCACTGTGGAAGGAGCATGTGATCTGATCTTCTTAGCTCGCCGTTGAATGCGGGCCACAGCCTTGGAGCATTTTTGGACCATGCAAAACACTTAGAAAAACGATCTCCAAGACTCTTTGATTCTGTGGTTTTTGTCAGCAGGGTCTGTGCCTTTCTGACTTCTGGATCTCCTATTGACAGACTTAGCACCCTATCCTTCCGTGTTGGTAATTCTTGAATTCCATCGTGGGCTTCCTTCTTGATATCACCTCTCTCAAAGATGTCTTTCTTGTATTTTTCATCTTTCTCTAACTTTCGTCTTACATTACTTTGTCGGATTTCAGCGAGCCTTTTGCTATCAGGTAAGTGTGGCCATTGCTTGAATGGCAGAGGCATCTCATAATGTCCCTTTTCACTTTTCCTTATGCTTCCTTTAAGTTTTCCAAGGAATATGAGATCCTCTTGTGAAACAGTCTTGTCTTTTCCTTTCGTGTCTTTAGAGTCTGACTCCAGGATGCTTATAATGTCCATTGGCGTAACTGGAGGAAGCTCCTTAATGTTGACTCTGTGACACAGGCTGGATTCTGTTTCATCCAGGAATGGGGGTTGAACCTCCAACAAAGCTCCACCCTAATTCTGTAAGGATTGCATAGGGCTCGTTATCTTTTCCAGATAACACTTGTCTGGGCGCTAATGTTCTTGGACAGTTGTATCCGATCAGAAGTCCTATATCGCAATCAAGGAGAGGTGGCATTTCATCGACAATTCCCTCTAGATGAGACCATTTCTTTGCTGTTTCATGCGTGGGTATATGATTATGGTTCACTGGAATGTGGTCTTTACTGTAGGAGGGAGGAAAGTCAATGTGAAAGCTTGAATTGTAGCCTCTTACACGCAGTCCAATAACTCTTTGACTCTTCACAATGGTGTTTTCTCCAAGCATAGTGGTTAGTTTCAATTTTACCGGGTAGGCATCTGCTTGTAACTGATTGGCTACATATTCATCGATGAAAGTGCTGTCACTTTGGGTGTCTAACAATGCATACACAAGCTGCTCATTAGATGGGTTTTTCGCTGTGGACATCCAAACTGGGACGATCATAGAAGTGATGTCTGACTGGCCCACTCTAGTGACAATAAGTGCTGTAACCACTGTGGTATCATTAACCGTGTTTGGAGCTGTTTTTTTTTTTTTAAGTCTGGGCACCTCTGCAACTGATGCTTATCATCTTTGCAACACATGCAGGGGGGTTTGGATCTCACACTGTTTAATGTGATGATCTCTTGGATTGCTTGGGCCAACTGAGACACATCAGTCTGAGGTGCTGGTGCAACAATGTGAGGGTTCTGCTGGTGATCAGAGGGGATGGAAATGCTTGCTCTGTTGCTTTGCTGGGCGGGCTGAATATCTGTTTCCGTTCTGATTTCTCTGTCGTAGATCATCAGTCTGGCACGAGCAGCCTCCATCTCCTTTTCTGACTGTAGACGCTCAAATTCAGACCTCTGCATGTCCAATTGCTCTTCCATTGTTCTTATTTTCTCCTTTTGCCTTAATTCAACTTTACATTAATTTGTATTGAGCTTCCTTTGCAGCTAATTCTGCAGCTGCATCAATTCTTTTTGCTGCAATGCTTGCAGTTTCAGAGCGGAGACTGGCACCTGACAGTGAAGCGCTACCATATACAGAGTGAGAATAGTCATTTGCATGTAGTTGATGAAGACGCTGCCTTTGAAAATCTGCGTCAAATTCACCATCTATTCCTGATAGACGTTCATAAAGGACTTTCAACATGTCATTAGTCACAGCTTCACATGAGTCCATTTTACGTCTCAGTTAATTTGCTGGTGTGGCATGCACTCTCATTTCACTGTACACTTTGATGATGTCATTCATTCCTTTTTCAATGTTGTCTGCCAGTCATGCCAACTCTGCATCTGATGAGTTGATTTCCAAGTTTTGTTTGGGATTTCTCAATAGCATTTTCCATTGTTCATAGAGGCTTAGCAGTCTTTTTTCATTTCTACTTAATTCCTCCTTTTGAAAGAGGAGCATCTTCTCTGTGGGCGCACTACACCGCTCTGAACGGCGGGTAAACTTATTAGCATCCTCCATTTTAGCTTGAAGCTTAGCTAGCTGTTCTTTTTTTCTTTCAATTTCCTCCTTAAATTCCTTGTGTGACAAACCTTCATTCTCAGCTTGAAATAATAAGCCACAACGGTCCTCTATTTCCGTCCGTAGTTTATGCATTTGCTCATTAATATCATCCATTTTAGCCGTGTTAGACCATCACCAGTGTTGCTGCTTCTAACCGCTCAGTGCCGTGTTTTGTTGCTGCGTCACACCGCTCCGTGTCGTCTTTTTTCCGTCTCCTCTCTCCACAGGCAGTGTGGTGCGGCTGTGAAGGTGAATTTCTTACTGAAGCAGATCCTCCGAAAGATGGTCTTTTTTGACTGATGTTCTGTTTATTCAAACCGTCCTTGTAATACCGTACACCTTAATAAAAACTTTGAATAACTTAGAGACACCGTAAGAAATTGTCCTTCCTCGGAGGGTCGCTAAACATAACACCTTTTTCTAGAAGTTTCCGTCAACAGCAAGTCCGCGACTCCACCGGAACCGTTTCAAAATAAAATCATATAACATTTTCACAATAAAATAACAGAAATACACTTCATTACATACACAAACAATAACACGTGTAGGGTTAGTTACAGTATGTTAACTGTCAACAGCCAAACAGACAGACAATTAACAATCACAATTTACAATCCGTCTGTGAGCAAATGCTCTAATCTCACTTTGAAAAAAGCTTCAATTCACCACAGTTGATCCTGAACTGGTTGTTTTTTTACCCGGTGTCTCACAGATGATGAGGTCTCCTGCGTTTTAGAGGAGAGCTGCATCGTACCCTGCAGTTTTCCACCTGGTCCAGACCCAATCATCCACTGGATGCAGGTGATACCAGGAAACACTCCTGTCCACTCCTACTACAGTGACAGAGACCAGTTTGCACACCAGGGCGAACGCTTCAGAGGCCGGACATCGCTGTTCACAGATCAGATCTCCAGAGGAAATGCCTCGATGATGCTGATGGGGCTGCAGCATCAGGACCTGGGCAGATACGAGTGCTACACTAGCACCATCACTGGAGTCGGCAAGTCGTCATTTATCAACCTGAGAGCAGCTGGTAAAGAAACTCACAGTGAAAACAGAACACAAATACTAGAAATGATATTTGTCTCTTATTTACGGTGGCCCTGAAAGCTCAACGAACGGCAACTTAAGAAAACACATGCAAGTTGACAAAACACCAGCAAAGTAAAAAAACATCTTCATCAATTTCACAACACAACACAACACATTAAGGCAACGCGCTGCAAAAAGAGAAACGCGCAGCAAATACCGGAACGCGTTGCAAAAAGCCAAACGCGCAGCAAGAAGCCAAACGCGCAGCAAGAAGCCAAACGCGCAGCAAGAAGAGGCCACAACACAACGGAAGTGTTTCCAGGGGACAGCTAAAAGTGATGGACACTGCTGCCACAAAAACGTCCAATACACCATAGAAATTCGGTTCCACACAGGGTTCGGCCACCCGCGGCTCTTCGGCCCCTCTGCAGTGGCTGTACAGTACAGTGTTGTGCATATGTTTAGCGAACGCTGAACTTAACGAATCAGTTTTCATATTATTAACGTGAACGTAACGATGAACGTGAGTGAACGTCACGTACATTTTTTAAATCATCACCGTATCAGGCCATCATGAAATACCAGGAGCGGGCGAGTGTGTGTGTGTGTGTGTGTGTGTGTGTGTGTGTGTGTGTGTGTGTGTACGTGTGTCCCCCGGCGCTCCGACCCCGCCCACTCACTCGGAGAGAGCCACAGTGAGCTCTGATCACGGAAGATGATCCGATCTAGAGACATGTCGTCTTCTCCTGTTAAACTGAATAAACAGCGCTAACAAGCAAGCCCCTGTTTGTGAGGCAATATATTGTCCATAGTGTGCAGGGGTAGGAAACCTTTACTATCAAAAGAGCGAGTGGGCGGGGTCGGAGCCCCGGGACCCGGGACCTATATACAGTCTATGCCCGGGACCGGAGCACTCGCTACACACACACACATACACACACACAAACACACACACACAACCACACACACACACACACACACACACACACACACACACACACGCACTCGCCCGTTCCTGGTATTTCATGATGGCCTGATACGGTGATGTACGTGACGTTCACTCACGTTCACGTCTCATCGTTACGTTCACGTTAATAATATGAAAACTGATTCGTTAAGTTCAGCGTTCGCTAAACATCTGCACAACATTGTACTGTACAGCCACTGCAGAGGGGCCGAAGAGCCGCGGGTGGCCGAACCCTGTGTGGAACCGAATTTCTATGGTGTATTGGACGTTTTTGTGGCAGTAGTGTCCATCACTTTTAGCTGTCCCATGGAAACACTTCCGTTGTGTTGTGGCCTCTTCTTGCTGCGCGTTTGGCTTTTTGCAACGCGTTCCGGTATTTGCAGCGCTTTTTTTTCTTTTTGCAGCGCGTTGCTGTAATGTGTTGTGTTGTGTTGTGAAATTGATGAAGATGTTTTTTTACTTTGCTGGTGTTTTGTCAACTTGCATGTGTTTTCTTAAGTTGACGTTCGTTGAGCTTTCAGGGCCACCGTACTTATTGCTGTTACCTTGTTTAACATGTGTACCGTTGGGCTGAGATGAAGCTGATACTTAAGCATTGGACGTCTCGTTGCTTGCCGGCACCATTACCTCTTTGAAAAATGGTTAGTCACTAAAGTGCAATGAATCCTGGGACAGGTTGGACGGGGACGGTTCCACTCGTTGGAGCTCGGTCTTCAAATGCAGCCCCTGAATTGAGACACAGCTAATGTCAGCAGCAACACATAATGGCTCATATGTGACGTGTTAAATAATAAGCACAATATGTCAAATTAATGTAGAGCTCCACAGTGCATGAGGCAAAGATGATCAATCAGTTATAAAAGAGAAATGTTGTCTTGCAGCTCCGGTGCGTCACGTGGACATTGAGCAGGTGAAGGACAGCTTCACCTGCCGCTCAGAGGGGATCTACCCCGAGCCGCAGCTCACCTGGTCCACCAGGCCTCCGTCCAACTTGACCCTTCAGAACCAAACCACAGTGAAGAGGACGGAGCAGCAGCTCTATGAGATCAGCAGCACACTGACACTGTCAGACAGAGACACTGTTCTGATCTGCAGCATCAGCACTCGCAGTGGCAGGAGGAGCGCGGTGTGGTATCAACCCAGTACGTTGAATCTGCTCTATGGAACTGAACCTTTGCTTGTTTCACCTACTGCTGCATATTTATATCTGTTCCTACAGATATCTTACATTTTATGTCTATACCTAGATAAGGCCCAACAGTCTCCTTATGAAACCACATTGAAATTCACCAGGGCCAAGATCTACACCAAATTTCACACACTCATAAATATCAGTCCTCTAAATTTGTCAGATTCTATCTTCATCTTCATCATTTAATCACAGGGAAATCTATGAAAATGTTGAAAATCATCCTCCCTCACAATGGTAATGTGAAAAAACAACAAATCCTGGATCCACACAAACATTTGTTGAGTTCTTCTCTGAGTCTGACCCATAACACACCTTCCTGCCAAGTTTCATGGAAATCTGTCCAGTAGTTGTTGTGTAATGTTGCTTAAAGCCCAACAAACAAATGGAACATTGAACAGATCCATTAGTTTTCTTTCTTTAACATTGGACCTTTCTGGACATTTTCCCTGAGAGGACTGATGTGTGTGAGATGTGGTGCAGCTTGAATTGACTGTTGGGCCTTGGAGGAGATATCAGCTCCACTGAGTGACCTTCTAGTTCAGTTCATCATTCCAAGGCCACACCCTCTTCCACATGAATCATTCTGATGATAGAACATGTTCAGAAAGTCTCATCAGAGCCTGAAACCACATTCTGACAACGATGATATTATTTGATCCCTTTTCTTTTCAGCTCCCGTCCGTGTGTCACCGTTTAAAACAACACAAACAATCCACTGCACTGCTCCAAACACCAAACCCCCGACACACTGGGTGTGGAAATTCAACCACAGGCAGATCATTGTGAACCAGACCGGGGTGGACGGCCTCCACAGCGTCTCAGAGCAGTGGAGGCAGCAGGTGGAGGATGTGTCAGCGTCAGGCAGCCTCACGCTGCACCACTTATCTTCAGATCACCAGGGAACGTTCACCTGTGAACTCAGTAGTGAAGAGGAGACGCACTTCATCAACAGCTACGTGACGATAGACAAAGGTAAGATCCCATGAGACGAGAACTGATTGATGAAATCCTCAGAGCGACTGTCAGACCTGAGGCTCGTGCAGTGAGTCCTGGTTCCTCCTGGTGGAGCAGATCCCCCAGAGCTCCATCCTCCAGCTCATCAGGAGCATCATGTCCACATGTTGTCAGGAGAACAGGAACGAGGAGGCCACACACACACACACACACACACACACACACACACACACACACACACACACACACACACACACACACACACACACACACATACACTACACTTTACACTGAAGACACATCACTGCACTTTGTTGATGCTACAGTTCTACTCTCTGAATTACATGTTTTTCAGGTTCAGTTGCAGCAGTTGTGGTCGGAGTCCTCGTTGTGTTTGTAGCATTAGCAGCTGGAGCAGGATTCCTCTACTTTACAAGACTAAAGGTAAATATTAATACTTACAATAATTCTGCTGTTCATTTATTATGTGATGTCTCTTCTAATGATTCTTTATTTTGATCATCCACCATCAGATGCTTCAGAGGACACATTTAAAGTAAGTTTACTGTTTATTCTGAACTGAGAATTACAATATTCTGCTCTAAAGAATAACCCTGTTGTCATGGAGATACTGTAAACTACTTTATTGTTGTCACGTTGCTCTAACAGCTTCATCTCAACTGCATCAGCAGACACATCCTAAACCATCAGTTACTGAGAGTCATTCAAAAACCATATCGATATTAGAGTGAAAGAAAATCTGATACCGATATAACGGCCAATAAATTTATGAAAAAGATTTGACAATGATTCCTAAGATGTCGTTATCAAACCTTTACGGCAAAGAAATGTAACTGAGACTTGAAATTTTACAGTTTAACCATGAACTGTTTTATTAATAACACAAATACAAAGAACTTTAATTAAAATGGCTGCAACTGGCTGAATAATCGAGTGGTGACTGAAATTTGCATCCAAACTACTTGAGGCCTCCTGAGGTCACCTGTCTCACTCCTACAGACAACGAGTTCAGTCCTTATCACACACAATGGAAGTGAGTGACTGACAGCTGGAGAACTAATGTTCAATATGTACTTATATAGAAGGTAATATTCATATTTAGGACCATATTCAAGTCAAATCCTTTGTAAAAAACATTGTGCTGCTGCAGCAGAACTCTGCAGAACATTGTTGAACTGAGAAGATAAAGATTGAACAGATGCTGTAAATATAAATTACATGATCACGTTTTGTATGAATGTTGTGTTTTCTGATTTTATTCCAACAGATATTTTCTTTAATTACAGAGTCGGTGAAGGTGAACTCTCAAAGATTCGGTGTGAAGACGTGGCCTCAGCTCTGAAGTCAGATCGCTCACTTCTGACAGAACTGGATCTGAGTGACAACGAGCTGCTGGATTCAGAAGTGAACCTGCTGTGTTCTGGACTGAAGAGTCCAAACTGTCGACTGGAGACTCTGAGGTCCTTAAATCCTTCTTCACTTTTCAGACTTTCTTTCTTCTTGGGTCATTATTTATTTAAATTGTCTCAGTTCTGCTCTGCTCACTGTCCCTCAGTCATCTGTCACTCACCCAGCCTGTCAGTCACGTCCACCTCATCAACTCCATTCACCTGCACTCACCTGCTCCTGATCACTAAGAAAGTGTCAGTAAATAACATGTGGACTGAGGCTGAGCACTCGTCCTCCTCAGGTTTTCAAAATAAGACACATTCTAATTGAAACACGTTGGACAGTTGATGAGTATAGAAACAACAGGAAGTGACTGTCAGTAGCCATCGCTACTTTAAACAGTGTTTAATTACACAAACCTGCTCAGTGACCAAACACAGAGAAGAAGCTGATGAATGAAACAATGGTCCAACATGTCTGATCTGATATTTATCTTCAGGTCACAGACTGGACTGAGGTCAGCAGCATGTTGAGAGTCTGTGTTGACATGATGACGATCCACAACAACAGTAGGACACATTCTAATATTCATATTTCTTTATCCAGGTTGAAGAGCTGCAGTCTGTCAGAGATCAGCTGTTCTTCTCTGACTTCAGCTCTGAGGTCAAACCCCTCTCATCTGAGAGAACTCGATCTGAGTGTCAACTACCAGCTAGACTCAGGAGTGGAGGAGCTGAGTGGTTTTCTACAGAGTCCAACCTGTCGACTAGAGACTCTGAGGTCAGATATCATGTTTTAATGTTAAAGGTTCGGTCTAAATATGATGTATATATTTAAATATAAAGTATTTAATTCTAGAGTCTGTTAATATATAGTACTTAAATATATAGTATGTAAATATATAGTATTCATTTATAAAGTATTTAAATATACTAAATGTAAATATAAAGTATGGTAATATAAAGTATTTAAATAGAAAGTATATAAATATAAATGGCTCATTCTAAGTAAAGAAAACAACAGTTGGTACAATTCAGATGAAACTAGTGAAAACATCTCTAGGATTCTTTTCTCTTCAGTTTCTAACAATGGATCCTTTCACCTGAATCTTCCACACTGGAGCTTTAAGGTCAAAGGTCAGAACAGGTGTTCCTAACAGTGAACACTGATACTGAGCTGAGAGATGTTTGTAGAATGAGCGCTGAGGACCGAGTCAGGATCAATGTGACTGAAGTTTTACTGACAGAGAAACAATCCAATGCTGGACAATGTGTACATGTAATGTTTCTGTAGAAGCTAACCAGGACTTGTCCCGGTGGTCCTGTGGACTGACCACATGACAGCGTGCTGCGTTGGTGTTCTGGGACTGGGCTCAGGGTCCAGAGTCCAAGTTGATTATATTTGATTCCTGTTATTTTTCGGACCAAGTTCTTCAGCCCTGTTTCTTCCACTTTGGGTTCATTTCCAACATGAAACCCTTCCTCTGGTTTCAGGACTTACACGGGGTCGTCCATGTCTTTATCTTTTCACCACTAGATCTCTGTCCCGCCCAGTACACACGTGTTCCTCAGGCTCCCTGCACCACTTTCAACTGGTCAAACTGCTGCTCAGATCATCTCCACTTCAAGGAAACATGATCATAGAACTGCTCGCCCTTTCACACATCAACTGTGGAACATGTTCTGACAAGTGGGTCGGACATTTTCTGGAACTGAAGCAGCAGCAGGAGATTGTCCGGGTCCGACTCGTTCAAAGCAACAGGAACATGTGGGAACATTCAGATGAGGGGCGGAGCCAAACACATATCTCCATGATAACCATGGTTTCTTTAAGTTATGTTAAGTTACAGGTTCACTGTGAAGGAGTTAGTGACGTCTCCAGGTGTCGTACATGTGAACGTAGTCCACTTGTTCACGTGTACGACTCCTGAACATGTCCAGAAAGATATCTAGAGACATCTAGTGGTGAAGTTACATATTACAAACAACTGAACCCTGAGGACACAAGGACTTTCAAGATGTTTTCAGTCATGAACTCTGTAAAATAGTGTCTGGACATTTTCTGGAGTTTGACTTTCACATATGAAGAATGGGTGGATCATCAGGAGGCCGGACATGACGTATAAATCCTGCTGTGGAAAGATCAGTGTTGTTGTTTACAGCTCATCCACACCGACGTCGGCCCTCATCACCAAACGCTCTGGAATCTCCTCGTGTTTCCAAGTTGACGTCTTCGTCTTCTACGTGTACGGCTCCTCTTCTTCATCCTGAGATATTTACGTTCTTCCAGCTTCACGTCCGTCACGTGTTATAAACCTCATCAACACGTCCACTCGCTCTCTGTGAATCCTCTGGACATTCACCTGCTCTATTCTCACATGGACTCACCCAGAAACTTTATTAGGAGGCAGCAGGAAAAGTTCCAGAAAATGTCCAGAACAACTTGACTCAGACTTCAGGTCTGAAAACAGAGACAGTGATGTTTAGTCAAAGTCCTTTATTTTCACACATGATCTCATTTTAATTTACAGTTAAGTTTTTATTCTTTATCCAGGTTGGAGTTCTGCAGTCTGTCAGAGATCAGCTGTTCTTCTCTGGCTTCAGCTCTGAGGTCAAACCCCTCTCATCTGAGAGAACTGGATCTGAGCTTCAACAACCTGCTGGACTTAGCAGTGGAGGAGCTGTGTGGTTTTCTACAGAGTTCAACCTGTCAACTGGAGACTCTGAGGTCAGTTCACACTGATTCACTTTTTTAAATATCATATCTATAAAACAGCCTTTATACACAATTTATCTTATTTAATTCTAATTTAACATAATTCCCCTTCATACATAACTGGAATCCATTCATTAATTAATCTTTCACGTTTTGAATATTCAGCTACGTATTAAAACACTGAGTTTAGTTCTGGATTTCCTAAACTGATCTGCAGGACAGAGACCGGGTCCAAATAATCTATTTGTGCTGAATCAGGACTCGTTTTTAGTCCAACATGTCAGATTTCATATTTATCTTCCATGTTATTAGTCTGTGCTCACATGAATATGTGTCTGTTATTTTCACACATGAACTCAGTTTAATTTACAGTTAAGTTTTATTCTTTATCCAGGTTGAAGTTCTGCAGTCTGTCAGAGATCAGCTGTTCTTCTCTGGCTTCAGCTCTGAGGTCAAACCCCTCTCATCTGAGAGAACTGGATCTGAGTAACAACAACCTGCAGGACTCAGCAGTGAAGGAGCTGCTTGATCTACAGCAGAGTTCAACCTGTCGACTGGAGACTCTGAGGTCAGTAGATGGTTGGAGTCAGTCCACGCTGCTTTCATCAGTATTTTACTAAACAAGTCAGTATCACAGATCCAGGGTCTGTGCTACCAAGCAGGATTTGTGGTTATCAGGTTAACTTCAGGTTTAGTTTTTTCAGTTCTACGAAGCTCGTCCACTTCTTAACGAGGTAAATCACCATGGTAACTTCTGATGAACGGCTAACCTGCTCCAGGTTAAGTTGGAGATCAACCCGTATAGAAGCTCCGCCCACTGACCACAGTGACTCTACACTGTTGTGTGGTGCACACTCTCCTTAAAGGGACGGATAAGGGAAGTTTAAATCAATGTCTGGTTGGTTCAGTTGATCTCTAACTCACCCAGAACTTCTCAATCTCTCCAGACTCATCCTGTCACCAAAACACCAGATGACCTCAGTCAGCTTCCTGGAGACAGGTCCATGTGTTTCTATTGAGTAGTGATGTCAGAGGTTTCCACCACAGTGTGTGTCCTCAGTGTCAGTGAGACAGTGTGTGTACTCAGAGACAGTGTTTGTCCTCAGAAGTGAGACAGTGTGTGTCCTCAGAATTGAGACAGTGTGTGTCCTCAGAGACAGTGAGACAGTGTGTGTCACATCCTGGGTTTTTTTCCATCGTTTCTCATCTAGAATCTTCTTCTCTTCCACTCGTCTTGTTAGTAAACAACAGATTCAGATCTCGTGGTCTCGAGTTATTTATTTCATTCACACAGGTTATTATGTCGTGGTCACGTAATATAATTTTACCAGATGCCACCAGGGGGCACTGTAACTTACACATTGAAACGATCCCAGATGTTTTACCAGCTGTTCTTCCTGCATTTAGCAGCTGTGACTGAGTTTCCTTTATTCTGGATCATGTGTTTGTTCTAATCAGATTTTTATTATAGAACAGTTGGATCCTGGTTGTGAAATATGAGGCTCTACTGTCAATCAAACTGTCCATGTCTGTGATTGGTCATACACAGTAGACCCCGCCCCTTTTATGTACAGGCTCAGATCTCGATGAGGAAAACCTGAGTTAACTTAACGAGTTGATAACCAGCGTCATGTGAACACTTAGCCTGACTGTGTCTGTCAGGTTCAGTTGAGCTGATCTCAGAAAGATCTCCTGGACATGTTGAAGTGTCTTCGTAGTTCAGGCCTCAGTGTTTCCTCAGTGAAGCTGTGAGAGGACAATGAGGACAGACGTCAGGATTGGATAGACACACAGAGAGACAACAGTCGGCCAATCAGACGAGCCACAAGCTGCTTGGGATCATGTGATTGAGTTGATGTGAAGATGACAGTTGTTGTTGTTTTCATGTGAACAGGAAATGAAGCTGGACCACAGCTGACAGCCTCACACGAGGGACAGAGACGTGACGTCTTCATCTGATCTGAGACAGTTTGTTCTCTCACTTCATCAGTGAAGAACTGATCAGTTGGATCTTTGTCACAGCTCTGAGATCAGTGGGACTGAAGCCTCACCTCATCAGCATGGTAACCAGGAGCTCTTTATACAGAGCAGAACCTCTGCTGAGGTCCATCTCTCTCCTCTGGTCCCAGTTTGTCAGAAGCAGATGTTCATCAACACACAGTGAAACATGGCTTCACCTGTAACAGCAGTAAATCCACCTCTCAGGTGTCCACTCTGCACTTTGACATGCAGAGGACACACACTGAGCTCTTAGCGTGTTCATTCCAACACGTGAACATGAAGCAGAGAGGAAGCTGCTCCACCTCTGAACAGGACTGAAGTCCCTGCTGCTCTTTCTACTGGATGTGCTGCATCACTGACTCACAGCTGATGAAGTGAGTCTCTGTGACACTGATGTCTTCTTCTCTCAACAGATGGAGCTGAGTGTGAAGAGGACAGTGTGTGTGGACGGAGGCTGAGCTCTGTCCTGAGGATCCAGAGGCTGAAGCAGCAGCAGCTTGTGTGTAGAGCGGCTCTGACTGGGCCTTGCTGCTGGGAGGCAGAGTGGAGACAGAGCTCCAGAGGAATCAGAGGAGGTTGTTGTAATATGTAACTTCACCACTAGATGGCCCTCCACACCGATTGTGTTTATTCACATGAAGAATGTGTTTATTGAATTGACATAACACAAGCAGAATAACAGAAAAACCCTCTGTAAAGAGTCGCATATATGAGTTTTTTTTAAATTATTTTCCACCTTTGTCCCTCAGTATGTCTATATGTGTGTTTAACCACATTCTGTGTTTATGTTTGTTTATGATCTTAAAGTTCCTGGATTCACGTCACAAATTGATTTAGTTCAACAAAAAGTTAAACACAATCAAATCACTTTGAGTTTAAAATCAAAGTTTTGTCTTTGACACAAAAGATCAAAACTCTGGACTCAAAAATGGGATATTTTCATTTTTGCATCAGGTGCAGAGCAGTGGTGGCTTTTCTACTTTTGACCCACAGGTGGCGCTGCAGTATAACAGAAGCACATCCCAGTCAAAGCCTTTCTATTCAGTCTATGAATCAAACACATGGATAATTTCCTCTGTGACAAACCAGATGTAACGAGAAGAAAAACATCTCAGAGAGAAAAGTTCTGTTTGTACTTGTCTCTGCTTTAATGCTCAATAAACATCCTTCCACCGACTTCACTGGAATCATGACTCAGCTTTTCTTTCCTCTTCAAACAAACTGGTGGAAACATCTCGTCCTTGGTGAAGGTAAAAGAACAAAATCACCAGTTTGACATAATGGAAACAAGCAGAAGAAAAGTGAATGAGACATTTACAGTATGAAGAAGAGTCGATGAAGAGCAGAGCATCTTTAAGTCTCTGAGGAAACTGTCTAATAAACATTTTACCAAATTTAATAGAAAACTGACCCGAGGACGTTTTATACAAACGTAGATGAAGATTGTTGTTGTACGTTCTCGACCACCACCTCAGAACAACCACCAGGGGGAGACTGTAGCAGGCCTCTGGGAACAGCAGCATGCTGGGAAATAATTGATGATGGGAGGTTCACAGTAGAGACGAGTGACAGAAAGTGTCTCAGAGATGATGTCCTGAAGACAGTGGACTTGGGCCTGTTGTGTTGAACCGTTTGTGTTATTTTGTCGAGATCTGATGAAGTTTAGGTGAGTTTAAGTTTAGCTGAAGTTAAGGTTAATTTAAGTTTGTGTTTAGCTCAAGTTCAGGTTACATTTAACCTCTTTCTCTCCCTCAACGCATGTTTGAGGGAAACCGGAGCAGAGTGAAACATCTGTCTAACTTACGAACATTTCTTAAATGAGAACATTTATTTGTGTTATTTGTTCTTAAAGATTTTCGAGGCTTCAGCAGCAGAGGAGTGAGAAGAGAAAAGAGTTTTTATCTGATGATTGACAAAGAGAAAACTACAGGATATCACAAGACTGAGTGAGTGTGGAAATGAGGACGGGAAAGTGTCTCCGTCTGATTTCTGTCTTTAAGAGACGAGTTGGAGCGTTCACCCAACGCTTTTGTGTTTTTAACAATGAATCAAAGTTTTCAGGTCGTTGTCGCCTCGAGACAGTGACTTGATATTTTACAGTTTAACCATGAACTGTATTATTAAGAAAACAGTTTTTATGAAAAATGAAAAATCTATTAGCATCGTTCATTCTGTAAAATGAAAGTTTCTATATCAGCGAACATGAAGCAGATGTGTCTGTGAACGTCTCAGATAATTTCATCTGTTATTTCTTTCATTTCCTGGAGGAGATGTTTGTTTCAGGTTTGTGGAGCAAAAGCAAAAGCACAAAGAAATGCATGATATAAAAGAAGTAGTTCAATTGATTTAGTAAGATTAAGAGAAAAATAAAATGTCCTTATGTTTGTTAGTTTCACATCTTTTGCAGTTTGTGTTTATGATTGATGAAGAATAAAAATCCAGGAGATTAAGATTTCAGCAGCTCTGAATTTTCTTAACTTTGTTTACAGCTCAGACAATGAAGAAAGTGATGAGAACACAAACCATGAAAAGAAGGAAATGCTGTCTGAGACAGAAAGACAAACAAATACCTCAGGATGAAGAAGAGGATTTGTATTTTATATCTGGTACTGTTTTGTATTTGTACATATTTTTATGAAACTTTACTTCAACGACTGTTCTGGCACATTTAATGATTTATTAAAATGTATTTTTACAAATCTGTGTGTTATCTTTCTGTATGTGACACATTTAGGATTTTACTCATCAGGGGATGAAAAGCTTAAATACAGAACAGAGGATGACTGCTCATGACTTTGATGAACTTCTATCTTGTCCTCTATCGCCACCTGCAGTTCCAAGCTTCCATTTATCCACTGAACTCTAAATGTATCTACAAATGTCTTCTCCTCTGGCTCCACCGTGTGGTCACTGATTGTTCCAACACTTCCTGAGCTCCAGATCCGCGGGTTGCTGACCCCTGGTCTAGATTGACCCACAGATGGTTAGTTTAACTATCAGGAGAAGTAAAGATTAGATGGTAGAAGAAAGAAGTACAAGTTAGTTTGAATCAAATATTAAATCTGAACACACAGACGTGACACACAGTTTTATATTCAGTGCAACTTACACTAGTGAGTATCTGAGTAATTAGATCCTTACACACGCAGAAATTTAGAATTTTACAGAATTTGTTTTATAGTGAAAAGACGTTTTTAACTTTAATGTTTCCATGTGTGTGGTTCAGGGTTGGATCCAGTCCAGAGACTTTTCCTGGAGAAGATCAGAGAATACAACAACCTGCGCATGTAGACACACAAAAGAAGTTTCCCATCATATTGTTTTATTATATTAAAAGGAGCTTGAGTAATTTGATCAGATCTGTCTAGGAGAGAGAAAATATAGGATGTAGATGTCCTGCTTATTTAAATGTTAAATAAGTAATTGTACCACATTGTTAAAACCATACATGAACAGCTATGAATCCTGTTGTCTCCTCTCAGGTCGAGTGGAGGACCAGTGGAAGAGGAGTCTGATTATGAGCGTCACCTGTCAGAGGAGACAGCAAAGCTCCAGAGACTTTATGGAGGAGGAGACCTGAGCAGCTTCCTTCAGTTCACCTTCACCGGTGAGAGAGTCATGGAGGAAGAGAGAGTCAGTCCCTGTAGTTTTTTGGGAAATATTGTTGTGTTTTTCCCCTCAGGGCCACCGTAGTGTGAGGTCCTGGAAGGAAATGTCCCATTCACTGCACAACACATACAGTATCAAACTAAAATAGGATAAATTAATGTTCTTATTGTGTTGTTTTCTTTCTAGAGCCCGAATTGGACCAGGACCCAAAATGATTCATGAATTTCTGCCTCCTGCTCTTCATCATCCTCTGCCTCTGTGGAGGAACTGAGGAAATGGGAGAAGAGGAAATTATTTGTTGTGGTGATCTGCTGGTTAAACAAAAGGGAAAAACAATGTATGGTGCAGCAATGATGGAAAGTATTTTATTTTATTAAAGCAGAAGTTTCAAAAGTCTAAGTCTATTTTTTTTAAGAGGTTGGGGACGTGTCACATGAGGCGACCTGAATCGGACTTTCACTTTCTACTACTTACAGATGATGAAAGAGAGAACCATGGTGTTCTAACTGTCTGTTAGAGTTTTCATTCATATTTAAATGTAAATGTTAGTAATTGTAAACTGTGGTTGATCATCAGACTTTAGTATGACATCGAACTTCTGTGACCTGAGCAATGATTTGTCTCGATCAGGGGTCAGTAACCTTTACTATCAAAAGATCCATTTCTCCTCTTCCCCCAAATAAAACTTGTCTGGAGCCTCAAAATATATTTGATAACACGGCTTATAAAGTTATAAGTATAAAGTAATGTACACAGTTATACTCAGTGTTGTGCCAGTTTACACTTAAAATGAACTAGTTTAAAGTTCTGTTCATGCAAATGAAAATGAACTAGTTCACATTCATATGTAATATTTTTAAATTTTGAATTAAAGTCTTGTTTACAGGACTAAACTAGTTCATTTGTTTCATTTTATATTCATTGGGATGATTTAGGAGACGAACTGACGATCATGTGTTTAATTATTAATCGATGGTATAAATTTCTTAATGATTATAAGCTTCGCCCCGAGGTGGAGTGATCTGTCTGAAAGAGGGTGCAGCCAGAGGGTCAAAGTACAAAATCACACAACACAGTGTGAGTCGTTGAGTTGGTGAATAAATGCAGCAGCTGCTCCAGGAAAGCTGAAGTGTGTTTGTTAGGTTCAAATCAACCTGATATCTGAAACATGTCCTGGATGTGTTGACCTCGAGGTCAAGCTCCTCTTTATTTACACCGTGTTCTCTCACTTCTCTCATCCACTGTGATCGTGTCGGGATCAGTCGCTGGAGAAGCTTTTGACTCGTTTACTGTTCGTTTGTCTTTATGACTTTAGCTTCGGTTATTAGGAGTTCACCAGGTTTCAGGTCTGTTCTTCAGTAACAGAGACGGGGGAGTGGAGACCCGGTTGTTCCGTGAGTAAACTCTTGTTTTCTTAACGCTACGTCACTTTCGGTTTGCATTACACAATGTTCACAGTGGAACTTAGAGTGTGTGAGTCTACAGTCTGAACTCTGCAGAGTCTGAACCTCAGCTGCTCTGACTCGGTGTCATGAGTCCAACCAGCTGTTAACTCGTCTCTTCTTCCATTGATCCACATTCAGTTCTCACACAATGAAAGACAGATGTCTGTGTTCAAGTCTCTGGTTGTGTGGATCCTCATCATGTGGACTCTCACCACAGCAGGTACGTGAGGTCTCATCTTTCTACATAGAGTTCGTGACAGTGTAGAGGTTGGAAAAATTCACACTTATGCAACATTAATGAAAAACATTTGTTGAAGAAAAACATTTACGATGAAGATAATAAAAGTAGAAAAACGCAAACTACTGAACATTTCCTTACTATATAAAGATGTGTGTGTGAGTAGTATATGTGTGTGTGTGTGTGTGTGTGTCGATGTGAGTCAGTGAGCTTTCAAAATGGCGGCTGGCCACTATAAAGATAACTGACCCCCCTGGAGGCGGGAGTCAGAAAGATGTGTGGGTAGATGTGTGTGTGTGTCTGTTGGTGCCAGGTTAGAGGAAGTAGCTCGTTGCATGCAGAGAAAGACTGGGAAGAGCATAACATAACTAACATTAACTTTCAAATAACTTATAACCAAAATATCACAGCAACACAAATCAAATTTATAAACATCACCTGGAATCAAATAAACAGACTTTGCTTTGCCTAGTATATTTATTAAGCCCAGCTTTTCTTCTGAGTCAAGGTGGAGGGAATTATGAACAATTCCAGATACAAGTCAATTTTGGTACAAAACCTTCAGACTTCAGTTAGAAAGATGAAGATGAAAAGGAATTTCACCTTTTAGCACGACAACGACCCAGCACATATCCAAATCACCAGGAGAAGCTTCAAGTTTTAGACTTGGAGCCTTTTGCAAAGAAGAGTGGGCAAATAATACAAAGTCAAGAAGTTCCATGCTAATAGATTCCTACATAAAAAAACAAGCGCTGTAATAACATAAAAGGGGCTTCAACAAAGTATTAATTTAAGGGTGAGCATATTTATGCAACCAGGTTATTGTAAGTTTAAATTTTTCCCCCTAAATGATTTGTTTGTTTTTTGTTATAAAAGCATTCAGTGAGTATTTTAACAGCACATTATTCTACAGTATTAGTCACCAGTTATAATTTAGATAAAGTGCAGGAATCTTCACGAAAACACCGATATCTGCTTACAATCATATTTAAGTTGTTTATGTGCCTCTTTAAAAACGGTGACTTCAAGTGTGTTAAGCACTATAATAATAATATCTATGCAGAACAAAAATAGTCAAAGTCAAATGAGTTTAAATGTTTATTCAGTAACACAAAAGTCAAATTAATCAAATTAAAAGTTTAATTATTCTGTTGACAATATAATTGTAATTAAACTAATACATTAAGTGCAAAGACTATGTGCAGTGTGATAATATGTATTTAGCACAGTGAATATTGTTAAGAGGGTCAGGGTATATTCAAACATCTGGGTTTTAATGCCTGCTCCTTTAATAGTCGCCTCTTTTTAGATTTGAAGTCAGATCATTTCTGTCGCTGCAGTTTCTTCTCAACGGATTTTATTTTCTCAAAGAGTCACGAGACCTACGAGTCTGAAATAAAGTTAAATAAAGTTAAATAAAGTTAAATTGAATCGACCTCTGGCTCTTGAGAGCTGGTGATCATATATTTCATCGCCCTTGCCAAAGAAGTCACAGTAAAATAAGAACTGAACAATGTGGACTTGAACCAGGAGACATGTTGTTTATGTTCCACATCAAGTCAAAGCTCAATCAAAACAACCACAGCTTCCGCTGGTGACCCTTCACAGTAAAGGTCCCCTACGGTACACTGCTTTGGAAATTCACTGACCAAACCTTCACAATAAGGCAACTAAAACAATTAGCTTACATTCACACTGGGTGATGATCAACCGGTTCTTCAGCTGAGCTGTGATTATACCAGAGGTTTATAAAGAGGGTTTCTTTTGAAAGTGGGTTTGCGCGTGAGTTATTCTGTGTACACACATGCACACACGTACACACACACACGTACACACACACACACACACACACACACACACACACACACACACACACACACACACACACACACACTCTCACAGGATTCCCAAAAAATGTATCTTTCTTTACATCTAAATTTCCAGATCCTAAATTCTTCTCATCCAAAGAATGTTCAGTTTTGCTGAATCTCAGTAAATTTTCAAAAGAACATTTCTGTGATCAACAAACAACTTTTCCAACTTGGTGTGAATCTGAGCCTCTTTTAGTTCATATCTTTGGTTTGACAGTAAATGTACGTTACACATTTGAATGCCTCGTGTGGCAGGAGGTTGTTTTTGTGAAAGCAGCTCAGATGAAACTACTGTATGTTAACTGTCAACAGCCAAACAGACAGACAGTTCCATCAGGATATTTACATTCACAATCCGTCTGTGAGCAAATGCTCTAATTGCAGTTTGAAAAAAGCTTCTATTCACCACAGTTGATCCTGAACTGGTTGTTTTTTTACCCGGTGTCTCACAGATGATGAGGTCTCCTGCGTTTTAGAGGAGAGCTGCATCTTACCCTGCAGTTTTCAACCTGGTACAGACCCAGTCATCCACTGGATGCAGGTGAAACCAGGAAACACTCGTGTCCACTCCTACTACAGTGCCAGAGACCAGTTTGATCTCCAGAGTGGGCGCTTCAGAGGCCGGACATCGCTGTTCACAGATCAGATCTCCAGAGGAAACGCCTCCATCAGGCTGACGGGGCTGCAGCTTCAGGACCTGGGCAGATACGAGTGTTACACCAGCACCATCACTGGAGTCCATGAGGAGTCATTTATCAACCTGAGAGCAGATGGTAAAGAAACTCACAGTGAAAACAGAACACAAATACTAGAAATGGTATTTGTCTCTTATTGCTGTTACCTTGTTTAACATGTGTACTGTTGGGTTGAGTTGAAGCTGATACTTAAGCATTGGACGTCTCGTTGCTTGCCGGCACCATTACCTCTTTGAAAAATGTTAGTCACTAAAGTGCAATGCATCCTGGGACAGGTTGGACGGGGACGGATCCACTCGTTGGAGCTCGGTCTTCAAATGCAGCCCCTGAATTGAGACACAGCTGATGTCAGCAGCACCACATAATGGCTCATATGTGACGTGTTAAATAATAAGCACAATATGTCAAATTAATGAAGAGCTCCACAGTGCATGAGGCAAAGATGATCAATGAGTTATAAAAGAGAAATGTTGTCTTGCAGCTCCGGTGCGTCACGTGGACATTGAGCAGGTGGAGGACAGCTTCACCTGCCGCTCAGAGGGGATCTACCCCGAGCCGCAGCTCACCTGGTCCACCAGGCCTCCGTCCACCTTGACCTTTCAGAACCAAACCACAGTGAAGGAGACGGAGCAGCAGCTCTATGAGATCAGCAGCACAGTGACACTGTCAGACAGAGACTCTGTTCTGATCTGCAGCATCAGCACTCGCCATGGCAGGAGGAGCGCGGTGTGGTATCAACCCAGTACGTTGAATCTGCTCTATGGAACTGAACCTTTGCTTGTTTCACCTACTGCTGCATATTTATATCTGCTCCTACAGATAACTTACATTTTATATCAATGCTGATTCTCAATCTTTACTTTGTTTGTTTCTTTGTCTGCTGAACAGATTTCCACTAAACTAGTTGTGAGGATGGAACGTTGGCCACAGGTCACTCAGTAGAGCTCAGACCTCCACAAGGCCCAACAGTCTCCTTATGAAACCACATTGAAATTCACCAGGTCCAAGATCTGCACCAAATTTCACACACTCTTAAATATCAGTCCTCTAAATTTGTCAGATTGTTTCTTCACCTTCATCAGTTATTCGCAGGGAAATCAATGAAAATGTTGAAAAACATCCTCTCTCACAATGGTAATGTGAAAAACAACAAATCCTGGATCCACACAAACATTTGATGAGTTCTTCTCTGAGCCTGATCCATAACACACCTTCCTGCCAAGTTTCATGGAAATCTGTCCTATAGCAGTGGAGGAGATATCAGCTCCACTGAGTGACCTTCTAGTTCAGTTCATCATTCCAAGGCCACACCCTCCTCCACATGAATCATTCTGATGATAGAAAATGTTCAGAAAGTCTCATCAGAGCCTGAAACCACATTCTGACAACGATGATATTATTTGATCCCTTTTCTTTTCAGCTCCCGTCCGTGTGTCACCGTTTAAAACAACAACAACAATCCACTGCACTGCTCCAAACACCAAACCACTGACACACTGGGTGTGGAAATTCAACCACAGGCAGATCATTGTGAACCAGACCGGGGTCGACGGCCTCCACAGGGTCTCAGAGCAGTGGAGGCAGCAGGTGGAGGATGTGTCAGCGTCAGGCAGCCTCACGCTGCACCACTTATCTTCAGATCACCAGGGAACGTTCACCTGTGAACTCAGTAGTGAAGAGGAGACGCACTTCATCAACAGCTACGTGACGATAGAGAAAGGTAAGATCCCATGACACGAGAACTGATTGATGAAATCCTCAGAGCGACTGTCAGACCTGAGGCTCGTGCAGTGAGTCCTGGTTCCTCCTGGTGGAGCAGATCCCCCAGGGCTCCGTCCGCCAGCTCCTCAGGAGTCATGAGACCACATGTAGTCAGGAGAACACACAGGAACGTGGAGGCCACACACACACACACACACACTACACTTTACACTGAAGACACATCACTGCACTTTCTTGATGCTACAGTTCTACTCTCTGAATTACATGTTTTTCAGGTTCAGTTGCAGCAGTTGTGGTCGGAGTCCTCGTTGTGTTTGTAGCATTAGGAGCTGGAGCAGGATTCTTCTACTTTAGAAGACTAAAGGTAAATATTAATACTTACAATAATTCTGCTGTTCATTTATTATGTGATGTCTCTTCTAATGATTATTTATTTTTATCATCCAAAATCAGATGCTTCAGAGGACACATTTAAAGTAAGTTTACTGTTTATTCTGCTCTAAAGAATAACCCTGTTGTCATGGAGATGGTGTAAACTACGTTGCTCTAACAGCTTCATCAGCTGACACATCCTAAACCATCAGTTTCTGAGAGTTCGTTCAAAAACCATTTTATCGATATTAGAGTGAAAGAAAATCTGATACCGATATAAAGGCCAATAAATTTATGAAAAAGATTTGACAATTCCTAAATAGTGTGACCCAATAGTGTGTGTGTGTGTGTGTGTGTGTGTGTGTGTGTGTGTGTGTGTGTGTGTGTGTGTGTGTGTGTGTGTGTGTGTGTGTGCGCGCGTTTTGGATGAGTCCCTCCAAGTTCCTGACATGTTGCATTCACAATATGAGGTCACTGTAACCTTTGACCTTTGACCAGGCCATGAACATGTTGTGTGACCTTGACCTTTGACCCTTGACTGCCTGATCTAATGAGTTCCTCTGTTAGTCTGAATGAACGCTTGAAGCAAATCTGAAGGATTCTCTTGAGGAGTTTTTAACATGTTCATGAGGCAAAGCGGGGATTTACCAGGGTGAGGGTCACATGATCACGTTTTGTATGAATATTGTGTTTTCTGATTTTATTCTTATAGATATTTTCTTTAATTACAGACTCGGTGGTTATGAACTCTCAGAGACTGACTGTGAAGTCGTGGCCTCAGCTCTGAAGTCAGATCTCTCACTTCTGGTAGAACTGGATCTGAGAGACAACGAGCTGCTGGATTCAGAAGTGAAGCTGCTGTGTTCTGGACTGGAGAATCCAAACTGTCGACTGGAGTCTCTGAGGTCCTTAAATCCTTCTTCACTTTTCAGACTTTCTTTCTTATTGGGTCATTATTTATTTAAATTGTGTCAGTTCTGCTCTGCTCACTGTCCCTCAGTCATCTGTCACTCACCCAGCCTGTCAGTCACGTCCACCTCATCAACTCCATTCACCTGCACTCACCTGCTCCTGATCACTAAGAGAGTGTCAGTAAATAACATGTGAACTGAGGCCGAGCACTCGTCCTCCTCAGGTTTTCAAAATAAGACACATTCTTATTGAAACACGTTGGACAGTTGATAAGTATAGAAACAAACAGGAAGTGACTGTCAGGAGCCATCCCTAATTTAAACAGTGTTTAATTACACAGACCTGCTAAGTGACCAACACACAGAGAAGAAGCTGATGAATGAAACAATGGTCCAACATGTCTGATCTGATAATTATCTTCAGGTCACAGACTGAACTGAGGTCAGCAGCATGTTGAGAGTCTGTGTTGACATGATAACGATCCACAACAACAGGAGGACACATTCAAATATTCATATTTCTTTATCCAGGTTGGAGAGATGCAGGCTGTCAGAGATCAGTTGTTCTTCTCTGGCTTCAGCTCTGAGGTCAAACCCCTCTCATCTGAGAGAACTGGATCTGAGCTTCAACAACCTGCAGGACTCAGCAGTGAAGGAGCTGAGTGGTTTTCTACAGAGTCCAACCTGTCGACTGGAGACTCTGAGGTCAGACATAGTGTTTTAATGTTGAAGGTTCAGTCTAAATATAATGTATATATTTAAATATAAAGTCTTTAATTCTAAAGTCTGTAAATATAAAGTAGTTAAATATATAGAATTTATTCATAAAGTATGTAAGTATACAATATGTAAATATAAAGTATGTCAATATAAAGTATTTAAATATAAAGTATCTAAATATAAATGGCTCATTCTAAAGTACAAGAAAACAACAGTTGGTACAATTCAGATGAAACTAGTGAAAACATCTCTAGGATTCTTTTCTATTCAGTTTCTAACAATGGATCCTTTCACCTGAATCTTCCACACTGGAGCTTTAAGGTCAAAGGTCATATCATGTGTTCCTAACAGTGAACACTGACACTGAGCTGAGAGATGTTTGTAGAATGAGCGCTGAGGACCGAGTCAGGCTCAATGTGACTGAAGTTTTACTGACAGAGAAACAATCCAATGCTGGACAATGTGTACATGTAATGTTTCTGTGGAAGCTAACCAGGACTTGTCCCGGTGGTCCTGTGGACTGACCACATGACAGCGTGCTGTGGTGGTGTTCTGGTACTGCAGCATGTTGAGAGTCTGTGTTGACATGATGACGATCCACAACAACAGGAGAACACATTCAAATATTCTTATGTCTTTATCCAGGTTGATTCTCTGCAGTCTGTCAGAGATCAGCTGTTCTTCTCTGGCTTCAGCTCTGAGGTCAAACCCCTCTCATCTGAGAGAACTGGATCTGAGTGACAATGACCTGCTGGACTCAGGAGTGGAGGAGCTGTGTGGTTTTCTACAGAGTCCAACCTGTCGACTGGAGACTCTGAGGTCAGACATCATGTTTTAATGTTAAAGGTTCAGTCTAAATATAATGTATATATTTAAATATAAAGTATTTAATTCTAAAGTCTGTCAATATAAAGTATTTAAATATAAATGGCTCATTCTAAGTAAAGAAAACAACAGTTGATACAATTCAGATGAAACTAGTGAAAACATCTCTAGGATTCTTTTCTCTTCAGTTTCTAACAATGGATCCTTTCACCTGAATCTTCCACACTGGAGCTTTAAGGTCAAAGGTCAGAACATGTGTTCCTAACAGTGAACACTGATACTGAGCTGAGAGATGTTTGTAGAATGAGCGCTGAGGACCGAGTCGGGCTCAATGTGACTGAAGTTTTACTGACAGAGAAACAATCCAATGCTGGACAATGTGTACATGTAATGTTTCTGTGGAAGCTAACCAGGACTTGTCCCGGTGGTCCTGTGGACTGACCACATGACAGCGTGCTGTGTTGGTGTTCTGGGACTGGGCTCAGGGTCCAGAGTCCAAGTTGATTATATTTGATTCCTTTTATTTTTAGGACCAAGTTCTTCAGCCCTGTTTCTTTTACTTTGGGTTCATTTCCAACATGAAACCCTTCCTCTGGTATCAGGACTGACACGGGGTCGTCCATGCCTTTATCTTTTCACCACTAGATCTCTGTCCCGCCCTGTACACACGTGTTCCTCAGGCTCCCTGCACCACTTTCAACTGGTCAAACTGCTGCTCAGATCATCACCACTTCAAGAAAACATGATCATAGAACTGCTTGCCCTTTCACACATCAACTGTGGAACATGTTCTGACAAGTGGGTCAGACATTTTCTGGAGCTGAAGCAGCAGCAGGAGATTGTCCGGGTCCGACTCGTTCACAGCAACAGGAACATGTGGGAACATTCAGATGAGGGGCGGAGCCAAAACACATATCTCCATGATAACTATGGTTATGTTAAGTTATGTTAAGTTACAGGTTCACTGTGAAGGAGTTAGTGACGTCTCCAGGTGTCGTACATGTGAACGTAGTCCACTTGTTCACGTGACTCCTGAACATGTCCAGAAAGATATTTAGAGACATCTAGTGGTGAAGTTACATATTACAAACAACTGAACCCCGAGGACACAAGGACTTTCAAGCTGTTTTCATGAACTCTGTAAAATAGTGTCTGGACATTTTCTGGAGTTTGACTTTCACATATGAAGAACAGGTGGAGCATCAGGAGGCCGGACATGACGTATAAATCCTGCTGTGGAAAGATCAGTGTTGTTGTTTACAGCTCATCCACACCGACGTCGGCCCTCATCAACAAAAGCTCTGGAATCTCCTCGTGTTTCCAAGTTGACGTCTTCATCTTCTACGTGTACGGCTCCTCTTCTTCATCCAGAGATATTTGAGTTCTTCCAGTTTCACGTCAGTCACGTGTTAGAAACCTCATCAACACGTCCACTCGCTCTCTGTGAATCCTCTGGACATTCACCTGCTCTATTCTCACATGGACTCACTCAGAAACTTTATTAGGAGGCTGCAGGAAAAGTTCCAGAAAATGTCCAGAACAACTTGACTCAGACTTCAGGTCTGAAAACAGAGACAGTGATGTTTAGTCAAATCCTTTATTTTCACACATGAACTCAGTTTAATTTACAGTTAAGTTTTATTCTTTATCCAGGTTGATTCTCTGCAGACTGTCAGAGATCAGCTGTTCTTCTCTGGCTTCAGCTCTGAGGTCAAACCCCTCTCATCTGAGAGAACTGGATCTGACCTTCAACGACCTGCAGGACTCAGCAGTGGAGGAGCTGTGTGGTTTTCTACAGAGTTCAACCTGTCGACTGGAGACTCTGAGGTCAGTTCACTGACTTGCTTTTGTAGATCTCATATCTATAATACAGCATTTATACACAATTTATCTTATTTAATTCTAATTTTACATAATTCCTTTTCATCCATAATGTTACTCCATTCATTAATTAATCTGTGACAGGATTAATATTCAGCTACTTGTTAAAACATTGAGTTTAGTTCTGGAGTTCCTAAACTGATCTGCAGGACACAGACCGGGTCTAATTGATATATTTGTACTGAATCAGGACTCGTGTTTAGTCCAACATGTCTGATTTCATATTTATCTTCCATGTTATGAGTCTGAGTGACATGAATACGTGTTCGTTATTTTCACACATGAACTCAGTTTAATTTACATTTAAGTTTTATTCTTTATCCAGGTTGAGGTACTGCAGACTGTCAGAGATCAGCTGTTCTTCTCTGGCTGCAGCACTGAGGTCAAACCCCTCTCATCTGAGAGAACTGGATCTGAGTCAAAACGACCTGCAGGACTCAGCAGTGAAGGAGCTGCTTGATCTAAAGCAGAGTTCAACCTGTCGACTGGAGACTCTGAGGTCAGTAGATTGTTGGAGTCCAGTTCACGCTGCTTTCATCAGTATTTTACTAAACACAGTCTATATCACAGATCCAGGGTCTGTGCTACCAAGCAGGATTTGTGGTTATCAGGTTAACTTCAGGTTTAGTTTTTTCAGTCCTACGAAGCTCGTCCACTTCTTAACGAGGTAAATCACCATGGTAACTTCTGATGAACGGCTAACCTGCTCCAGGTTAAGTTTGAGATCAACCCGTATAGAAGCTCCGCCCACTGACCACAGTGACTCTCCACTGTTGTGTGGTGCACACTCTCCTTAAAGGGACGGATAAGGGAAGTTTAAATCAATGTCTGGTTGGTTCAGTTGATCTCTATCTCACCCAGAACATCTCAATCTCTCCAGACTCATCCTGTCACCAAAACACCAGATGACCTCAGTCAGCTTCCTGAAGACAGGTCCATGTGTTTGTATTGAGTAGTGATGTCAGAGGTTTCCACCACAGTGTGTCCTCAGACACAGTGAGACAGTTTGTGTCCTCAGAGACAGTTAGATTTAAATCAACGTCTGGTTGGTTCAATTGATCGTCAGAGACAGCGAGACAGTGTGTGTCTTCTTCTCTTCCACTCGTCTTGTTAGTAAACAACAGATCCAGATTTCGTGGCCTCGAGTTATTTATCTCGTTCACACGTTATTATGTCGTGGTCACGTAATATATCTTTACCAAATGCCACCAGGGGGCGCTGTAACTTACACATTGACACGATCCCAGATGTTTTACCAGCTGTTCTTCCTGCATTTAGCAGCTGTGACTGAGTTTCTTTTATTCTGGATCATGTGTTTGTTCTCCTCTGATTTTATAGAACAGTTTGATCCTGGTTGTGAAATATGAGGCTCTGCTGTCAGTCAAACTGTCCATGTCTGTAATTGGTCACACACAGTAAACCCCGCCCCTTTTATGCGCATGCTCAGACCTCGATGAGGAAAACCTGAGTTAACTTAACGAGTTGATAACCAGCGTCATGTGACCACTTAGCCTGACTGTGTCTGTCAGGTTCAGTTGAGCTGATCTCAGAAAGATCTCCTGGACATGTTGAAGTGTCTTCATAGTTCAGACCTCAGTGTTTCCTCAGTGAAGCTGTGAGAGGACAATGAGGACAGACGTCAGGATTGGATAGACACACAGAGAGACAACAGTCGGCCAATCAGACGAGCCACAAGCTGCTTGGGATCATGTGATTGAGTTGATGTGAAGATGACAGTTGTTGTTGTTTTCATGTGAACAGGAAATGAAGCTGGACCACAGCTGACAGCCTCACACGAGGAACAGAGACGTGACGTCTTCATCTGATCTGAGACAGTTTGTTCTCTCACTTCATCAGTGAAGAACTGATCAGGTGGATCTTTGTCACAGCTCTGAGATCAGTAGGACTGAAGCCTCTCCTCATCAGCATGGTAACCAGGAGCTCTTTATACAGAGCAGAACCTCTGCTGAGGTCCATCTGTCTCATCTGGTCCCAGTTTGTCAGAAGCAGATGTTCATCAACACACAGTGAAACATGGCTTCACCTGTAACAGCAGTAAATCCACCTCTCAGGTGTCCACTCTGCACTTTGACATGCAGAGGACACACACTGAGCTCTTAGCGTGTTCATTCCAACACGTGAACATTAAGCAGAGAGGAAGCTGCTCCACCTCTGAACAGGACTGAAGTCCCTGCTGCTCTTTCTACTGGATGAGCTGCATCACTGACTCACAGCTGATGAAGTGAGTCTCTGTAACACTGATGTCTTCTTCTCTCAACAGGTGGAGGTGATCTTAGTGGAGCTGAGTGTGAAGAGGACAGTGTGTGTGGACGGAGGCTGAGCTGTGTCCTGAGGATCCAGAGGCTGAAGCAGCAGCAGCTTGTGTGTAGAGCGGCTCTGACTGGGCCTTGCTGCTGGGAGGCAGAGTGGAGACAGAGCTCCAGAGGAATCAGAGGAGGTTGTTTTAATAAGTAACTTCACCACTAGATGGCCCTCGCTACCGATTGTGTTTATTCACATGAAGAATGTGTTTATTGAAATGACACAACACAAGCAGAATATATAAACCCTCTGTAAAGAGTCACATATATGTGTTTAAGTTTCCTTTATTCTGTTCCACCTTTGTTCCTCAGTATGTCTCCATGTGTGTAGAGCCACATTCTGTGTATATATGTTTGTTAGTCTCTGGGTATTGTAACATATTTAATCGAAAACTGACCCGAGGACGTATTATACAAACGTAGAAGAAGATTATTTTTGTACGATCTCGACCACCTCCTCAGAACAACCACAAGAGGGAGACTGTAGCAGGCCTTTAATATCCGGTAATGTTTTTTGTATTTGTTCATATTTTTATGAAACTTTACTTCATCGACTGTAATGGCACAATAGATGTTTTATTAAAATATATTTTTATAAATCTGTGTGGTATCTTTCTGTGAGTTTTACACAATTATCCAACCTTACACTCAAGGAGTAGAACATGGGCCCAGATCTGCACCACTATAAGCACAATGTCAGCTTCACACTTTTTGCAAAACAATACACACAGTGATCTGCAAAACACTAAAAACACTTGTATACATTAGACACAGAAAGATATCATGATGTCACTTCCTTGCAATTCCTAAGCACTGCCTTTCAAATGACCACCCCTATGGGCCAATTGGTTAAACACACGATCAGGTGTTTAAACACATGATTGCTTAATTTCAGACACACCAATCAGGTTTAAGCACTTTAAAAATGCATAAGCTGAGTTCACCTGTTTCAACCAAAATGGAGCTTGTGCTCAAAAAAGAAGAAGAGTGAGGGTGAGAGGGGGAATCCACGGAGGAGGAGAAGGCTGCGGCTGCAGTATCAGTATGTGGAGGTGTTTATTGTTCACTTTAGCACTGTAATGTTGCATACTGCACACATAACTTTCATAATGTAAATGTACTGTATTCCAGACCTATGCTGAACTACACAATCTTGTCTTTCACTGTATTTCTGAGAGTTTTACAGATGGATGAGGAAATCCCACAGGAATTCATATAAATAGATGAGGCAGAGTTCAACCTGACAAAAGCAAGGAGAGGCAGAAATATCATTGGCCACGGGGCTATAATCCATGTCCCAGGGCAACGTGGGGGTAACATCACCCTTTGTGCTTCCATTTCACAGGATGGGGTCCTCCTCCATCACACCAATATGTTCCCTTACAACACACCTCACATTCTCACATTTTTGTGCCGATTGCACAACATCAACACAGCAGTAAACCAAATGCACAAGATGCAATACACTGTCATCTGGGACAATGGGTCATTCCACCGCTCTGCTCTGGTCCAGAACTGGTTTCAACACCATCAGCAGTTTACAGTACCATACCTTCCACCATACTCTCCGTCTCTAAACCCAATCAAAGAGTTTTCTCGGCATGGCCGTGGAGGGTTTACGATCTCTGGCCCCAGGCTCAGGTTCCCCTCATTGAAACCTGAACTGGATACAGAATTTTCTGCTTGTCTGATATTTGTCGAGCTTACATTGTTATGCACACTCCTGTAGTAGCATGAAAACTGGGACATGTTTTATTGTGATTCTCCATGTTGACATGTTGACAGATTTGGGATATGGAGAGAAATAAATTCTGTTTTCATGAGTCTGCAGTATTGGTCTTGTGTAGTGTTATGGCTCATTTATTGTCTATTTGCACTTTCTCCTTGTACTTCACTTACAGTACTCTAATCACTGAGAACTGGAATCGAACAATCGAAAAAAACTGTAAATACAGAACAGAGGATGACTGCTCATGACTTTGGTGACTTCTATCTTGTCCTCTAGCGCCACCTGCAGTTCCAAGCTTCCATTTATCCACTGAAATCTAAATTAATCTACAAATGTCTTCTCCTCTGACTCCACCATGTGGTCACTGGTTGTTCCAACACTTCCTGAGATCTTGTTTCCTTCAGGCGACAGAATTACTATTTTCTTTTATCCTCTTTCACTGGATCATTTCCTCCTTTACTTATAGCCCTCACCCTCTTACAGACTTCATTAATTCATCTCAACAAACACTTTCTTCTTTTCTCCGACACGTTTCTTTTAGTCACATTTTCTTTGGACAAAATAAACTCACATCGATGTTCACAGGGTTTGTGTCTCCTCCTCTGTCGCTCCATCCCTCCATCATCTCTCCCAGCTGTCATCCCTTCCTCAACAGACAAGTGCTGATGACATCATCATGTTTCCTTCCTCGTTGTTTTTTACTCTTTATTTCAACTTAATTAGCGAAATTAAATCATCACCAGAAATGACATCATGATCAGAGAGAAGAAGAAACACTGAATATACAGGATGTTGCAAAAACAATATATTCAACACAAACATACATAGTATATATATTTATATAGATATATTTACATTTTAACAGCACATTATTCAACAGTATTTGTCACCAGTTATAATTTAGATAAAAGTGCTACACGGAAAAAACTGATATCTTCATATGCTGCTTATAAACGGTGACATTCAAGTGTGTTGAACATTAGCATTAGCATTATAATAATAATATATGCAGAACAAAAATCAAATCAAAGATGTCCGCTGAGTTTAAATGTTTATTGAAACCACACAATTGAAATTAAAATACCAGTTTAATTATTAGTTATTCTGTTGTCCACTTTTAATTCAAGAAACACACAACTATGCACCTTGACCCAAAAATATTATAGAGGCAACAAACTCTAAATTGACTCACAGCAGGGACTCAACTTGTTTCATTCTCACGACAGAAACTTGGGACTTAGGTTTCGATTTACTCCCACCAGGGCTGATGCTTTCTGAACGACAATGTGTGTGACCTGCGATTACAGCATCATTACCCAGTGTTCCCAGCCTCAGTGAACAGCAGATGAAGCTCCCAGGTCTTCACCTCTCTAAGTGGATTCCATTTACATTCCTGCTTCATCCTTTCATTTCCCTCTCCCAGTGGAATTAATTCGCAGTATTTGACTGCACACGCTCTCTCCATCGCTGCTGGATATGGTGACAGAGCCAATCTTTGCCAAGTCAACCCCCCCCCCCCCCCCCCCCACACACACACCCTCCTCAGTCACGACTTTGTAATAAATACACTATGAGTCACAACCACAGATTGCTTGCACACACACACACACACACACACACACACACACACAAAATAAGCGCAGCACCAGACTACATTATAAAAGCAGGCACAAATAAAACTTCTATCCCGTTTCCCTTTTATCTTGACAGAGTTATCACCCATTTGATCAATAAATCAATGTGAATGCTGTTTATGAACAATTCGGCCGCATGAATTCACACGATGGAGCAGAACGGAGCCCAGGAGAGCAGAGTTAACGGTCACGTTCATCCACATCCAGATGTGCTCATCAGGATGCTCTCGCTGCTGACGTCATCCGGTTTGAGGCGGTCTCTCAGATTGCCTGTTCAGAATAGTTGTGTCTGTATGTGTGTGTGTCTGTGTGTGTATGCGTGGGTGCGTGCGTGTCGCCCCAATCACGCCGCTCGTCACCACCCGTTACAACCGAGACACACACGCGCTCCTCGCACACACGCCGCCATCCTTGCGTGCAAGACACACTTGGTGCGTTAGCCTGCTAGCTAACGAGCTAACGAGCTAACGAACGTCTTGACCAAGCGGCGTCGCGTCGGTTTCACCCGGGTTTCCCCCCCCCTTTTTCCTCGTGATGTTCACGGGTCTCCACCGTTGAGGTACCGGGATTATCTGCTTCTGCTCCCCCCGCTCCTCGGCTGACCGGGAGCCGCCATGGAGTGCCGCGTGCTGTCCATACAGAGCCATGTAGTCCGGGGATATGTGGGCAACAAGAGCGCCTCGTTCCCGTTACAGGTAAATACACCCGAGCATGCACCCAATGTCGGACAGTTAATTGCATCCATTACCAGCTCGTACACATGCACCTGCTAACCGGTCGTCTCGCTAAGCCCCCGGCGGTACGAGCTGGGTTCGTGTGTGTCGCTGACACGTTTCATCCCCGCTGTTATTCTGAGTGGGTCGGGGCATCAATGACGGTGCTGTGGAAAAAGCCCGAAATAGCCTGGTAGCACCGGGGATGTGAGAGGAGAACAGCCGAGGACAGGTGTCGTTTTTCCCCTCAAACACACACACACAACATGGATGATGAACACAACAAGAAGCGACGTTTTCATCTATGTTTAATCATTTAATCTCATTTTAATGTTTGTTATAACGGTGTTATAAACACTACATGTCAATGAGGCTGTCCGATAATGGATGGAGGTGTTTTGTCCCCCAAAGCTTTATTGTCCACCAGGAGCAAACCAACCCATTAACTGAGGGTGAATCATGTCAGACGGTATTAAAGCCTTGTTCGCCCGCTAGATGTTTCCCAGATGTGTGATCCTGGAGCACCTGGTGTTAATCAAATGACCCCTACCTGGTGGAGTGGCTGGCGATGGCGGTACCCAGGAAGGTTTGACACCCACAGGTCGAAGTGAAGCACACACTGACCGGCAGGGAGCTCAGGATAATCTCAGGGATCATAGGGAGATCTGTGCCCAGATGTTAACCAGTCGTAGCTGTGCAGGTTCCCCTGGTTCCCATCATTTGCTCAAGACAGCGAAGGGCATCTACACAGCTGTAGTGGTAATGGTGTGTGTGGGAACATCTGGACGTACACACCTCAGTATACATCATACGTGCAGTTGATGGATAAGTAATCAGGACAGATGTTTACTGCTTTGAGTTGTCTGGTTATCCATCTTTCCTGCAGACCAGACAGCTGTACTGGTTTCTCCAAGGTGATCGATAGAAGTTACATGTGCATGTTACAAAAGGTGGTGACATCACAAACTTCCCACCACTAAGTTGTCTTCGGTGAAACCAGCCTTTTGTTTACCTTCATCGAAGAGGTTATGCTTTGTATAGATTTATTATGGTGTTATTGATCAACTTGGATGATTACCTGGCTGACAGCAGGACTGGGGGGGGGGGTTGGTCCCTTGTTTGCAGGTAAACAGTCGGTTGCCAGTTTACTCCTCGTGTTTGTGATGGTCAGTTAGACGGATTCGTCTCCACTGTTCTGTGTTGGCAAAATGCATTTGGCGATATGGCCCAAAATGATATCAAGATACAAAATGTATATTTGATTGTGATAATAATAATAGTAAATGTCAATTATGATTTATTAAGTGTAAGGAATCATTATGCTCTTGAGTGAAGGTTTTGGTTTTAAATTCTTCTTCATCTGCAGAAACAAACACTTGTAAATGACAAATGTACGATTGTATGATTCAAATCTTCGTCAGAATGGGCTTATTTCAGCGAGCAAGGTTCTCTCCTGTAGCAAAGAGGATTTTCAAAATGGCAATAGGCCGGAAGTGGAATGGGAGTAGAAAGCCACCTGAAACAGGCTCCCAGTGCCGGGCTCATACCCTCAGTCTCCATCCTGGGATTCACACGAATGATCCTGTGAGAGAGAGAGAGGGGGAGAGAGAGAGAGAGAGAGGTAGCCGGGCAATGAGGAGCCGAATGTTGTGAATATCTGAAGCGATGGTGTGACGGACCCCTACAGTCATAAATATACATTTATATTATCATCACACAGACTAGAGGCCACTCTGTTCAGCTCTACTCGTCAGACCACTGTGATATAACTATCACATCTTATTGTAACGTTATATACATAAACACCTCAGACACTTAAAGCTGTAAATCACTGCTTAGTTCCTATGGTCCATCAGTGAGCTGGAAAGTGACGAATCATGTACTGATGCTTTACATTGTGTTATTGGTTAACTTGTCGGTTAAATGTTAAACCAACCGATCGCTCAGGTTGTTCAGCACAGTTTGAAAATTGGAAAATGATTTTCAGTTTGTCTTTCATTCCCCCTGCAGACGAGGTTCTGTTTTCGTCTGTGAGTTTGCAGGATAACGCAAAAACTACAAAACTGATAAGGAAGGCTGCAAATGGGACTAATTCATAAAATTTTTGAGCAGATCCAGGTTTTATTTTCTACTTTCTTAAACATTGTTAGATAGAGAATTCTCTCTCATAGAATAAGTCATGTTTCTTTGTGAAAAGGGACTGTCTGGGCTCGACGGAGGTGTTTTCTCCTTTTATTTCTTGTTTTTATTTTGGTAATAAACATTAACTGACTCCCGCCCCTGGAGGAAAGGGAGGGCTGCAGTTCATCAGTCTATTAACCTGGACTGTGAAGCACTTGCCGATGAAGAACTGTTGAGCACAGCGTCTGAGTGGCTCAACATGTGTCTTGCTCTTTAGTTTAATAATAGGAACAAATGACTTTGGCGTTGAGTCATTACCTCGATCAACAGTCGTAATGAAGCTCTTACCTAAAGGTTCAGTTTACAGAGTGCTTGATGGGAGCCTCCAGAGCCCAAAAAAGAGCAGGTGCATCCAGAACAAGCCGGTGAATTGATATCGTGTGAAGGGCCACGGAGGTTATCGGCTCCTTCTGGCCGTGAGTGAGATCATCATTTCCCTTTTATGATCCCTAATGTCGACCGTGGGATGATACCAGTGATTGCTTCGGGGCTGTAATTGCTGAACGACAAAGCTGGTGATTGTTGCAGCTTAATATTTTCCTGGAGCAGCTGCGTGTGGCACAGAGTATTGATGCTGAAGCTGTAGAGGGAGAGAGAGAGAGAGAGAGAGACGCTACAGAACATGTCCCGTCATCCTGAAAGACTTGTGAGAAGTGCTGAGTCTATTTTTAGCTGGCAGAGGCCGGGATGTATTTTGCGGACGTCCTAATGGCTGCTGGGCTTTGATGCATGTCACTCAAGATTCAGCCGCTAATGTTCAACTATCGTACGGATGACCAAGGTCTGTTTGTCCTAAAGGCGCTTGTAAAAACAATGTTTACAAATGCAGCACAGTAGAGATTCCAAAATGTGTTAATAGCAATATGGATTTTAATAAGTGGATCTTAATTGATCTCTGGGGTAAACATCTATGGTTAAAATAATGGATGATAATAATTATCACGGTGAGAATAAGATTATGAACTTTATTTATATAGCAATTTCCAAAAGCAGGTTTACATTGTGCTTATAATAATATTTTACTTAATTAAGTTAGCTAAAGTTTATTTAACATAGGAGTCAATGGATAAAACATATAATTGAGAAGCATTGGAGAAATCAGTCTAAATAATATCATACACATGTTCGAGTAGTTATTTTGAATAATAATAATAAATCTTTCATCAAATTATTTTCAGCCAAAGATGAACTAGATGTTGAATAATGACGTAAACACACGTTTATGTTCATGTCAGATCCAGAGAGAGAGACAGTTTAATGGGTTTTAAATATCGATTTTGAATACTGAACAGAAAGCCCACTGGTCCATGTGGGAGCTGCTCTCATTTTTCAGAGTAACAACCATGATTCAGCCGGTGCGGAAGATCAGGGATAAGATGATGATGAGGACAATGATGAGGACAATGATGAGGACAATGATGAGGACGATGATGAGGACGATGATGAGGACGATGATGAGGACAATGATGATGATGATGATGATGATGATGTCAGCGAGCGTGGAGGGCATCCCTTTCTCTCTCTGCTGTCAGGACGGAGGATCTCAGGCCTGTCAGGCGGCATGGAGACGGAGCTGTGAAGAAGCAGGGCTGCGATTGGCTGCTCCAGGATTCCTCCTAATGACGCCACTGAAGATGGAGACAGGCGGCCTTGGAGCCAGACTGAATAGATTCAGCTCTCACATAGAAACTAAATTTAACCGTGAGCGCTTCCTTCAGGCACCGTGTAAAATGGGCTTCTTTTTTTCAGCTTTATTTTTGTCTTCATCAGATGAAGAGTTTCAGATTATTTAGCGATGTTAGCACGAGGGTCTGTTCTAATTCTGCTTCAGATCTTTATATCTCAACAGTGAAATGAAAGGTCATTCTTCAGCTTTATGTCATGTGTATTGCTTTAGCAAATGTGAGCATGGACACTCAAGCTAAGATGGTGGTCAGGATTTAAGTGCTATACATGAGCATTGTATCTTAACATAAATCATTCGACTGTATAGAAAGATGGACGACATGTCTCCACTTCCTCCCACTATCCAGAAAGGAAGCCAAACTATCCCAGGTACCATCTTGCACTGATGACATTATTTGGACCCAGATTCTACACATAACCAATCACGAGTCGGTCTCAGCTGTCAATCATGTTTCACACTGTATAGCATCAAAAGTAAAACTACCTTAATGTGCACTTTGATTTTAGTTCATCTCCCATCCAAGAACATGGAGGATATGGGGTTTATGCCCGATCCTGCAGGCAGCCACCCGGTAGAGATCCGGATAATTTGGCTTCACTTTTGGGAGCCGTCATGTCGTCCATCTTCATTTATAGTCTGATATAATCATTGAGAACATGTTAATTGTCTCAAACAGTTGGTACAAGTAGAGCAGCAAGTGGAATGTTTGGTCTGAGCAACACTGACATTAAGTTGAATAAGGTCCAAATTAAACGTGAAGGTACAGAAGGACTCAGTGAATATAGTGTTTGTGTTGACTCGGATCTGATCAGCATGTGTTGTGACACATGCTAATTGAAGAAACTCGTCTGTCGCAGGAGGGGTTTCCTCATTTCCCCTCAATTTACCAAAGCGTTTTTCAGAAAAGCCAAATGTTTTCCTTTTATAAAGATATAAAAAATCCTCTCTTCAGCCTCTGACTGAGTGGAAGCTTTTCATTCAGCAGCTTTGTAAACACACACTGAGGCTTATGAACAGTGATCAAGGATGTGACCTAAATAACATATTCTCAGCCCCATGAACATCAGAAACACGCTTTTACATCCACAGTCAATTTTCTTCCTGCTCAGCCAGAAGAACATCTTGTAACAGACGGCTTATGTTCTCGGGTCCTGCTGCTAAAATTGTCTGAAACAGCAAATAGAAACCTCCTAGAGAATATGTTTCATAAGCTTGAATCAAAAGACCAATATCTAATTAATAACTTACAGTACCACATGCATTAATCTTTCATACTCTTCCTCCAGGAGTGTATCCCTACACTACTGACTCATCATGTCATGTCCTGTATCCCTCACGCTGGTGATACAAATACAGAGATTGCTAATGAGATTATTTTCATTAGCAGGATCGTTGACGAGTCACTCCAAGGTCGGAGTTAACATCCACGCTCCTTTATTCCGGGGGTGTCGCTGCCTGTCCCCACTGAAAGCAGAGTCTTGTATCTCAGAGTTACAGTCAATTGAAGAGAACAAAGGACGCCCCCCCCCCCCTCCTGCTTCAGTCCAATTAAATAAAGTAATTCAGATAACAATTGGCTTTGCACGTGGATGAGTCATGTGTCTCTCTCTCTCTCTTGAGGACACCAGGAGATGTTTTTTGCAGCTCTGTGCAGATTTCAGCTCATGTTAAACTGAGAGCACGTTGTTTTGTTTTTATCTCTGGACCAGAGCTTCTGTATGAAGAACATGTTCAAATTGGTTTATTGAAAGTCGTAGAGCTCAATTAAAGACACAAAACAACTAGAGAGAGACAAAAACAACTCAAATGAGATGCAAAATTATAAAAAACAGATATAAAAATGAACACAAAGAAACAAAATGACTGTCAAAGGATGCAAAACAACCGCAAGTACAAATATTAGACAAACTTGACTTTCAAGGTAATGCAAAAAAACACAAAATGATCCCCAAAAACACACAAAATTACTATGAATAGGCACAAAAATAAGTCCCAAAGACCCACAGTTGCCCCCCAAAAAAACAAGAGCAATTACTTCTCCATTTTGGGCACTGTGTGTTAAAAGGGATTTTACACAGCCATATACATTTTGACGGAAATTTCCTTATACTGAAGCTGAGACATTTTCTCGTTGATATTAATATTTTAATAATGTAATTATCATTAAAAGTTATTTTACTTTTTGTTTGGGCTGTAGGTGCTTTACAGTACACTTTGCATACTGTGTGTGTCGGAGTGTGAACTATACGACTGTAATTAAATGCATTAGAGCTGTGGTCGTTGCTCCTTATCACTCCTAACATATTCCTCCTCTCTCTGTCTCCAGGTTTTAGGGTTCGAGGTGGACTCCATTAACTCTGTCCAGTTCTCCAACCACACAGGTAAGACTGTCGTGTTTCCTGTCGGGGTGAGAGTGTGTTTTATTTAGTGTGTGGGTGTGTGTGTGTGGGTGTGTATGAGTCAGGGCCTCTGGTGTCGTGATGAGGTGTTACGGTGCGTTAGAGAGACGGTTGTCGTCGAGGCTGACGAGTGAACACAGCAGTGAGTCACATTTTGAGGAGGTCAGCAAATTTATTGTCTGACACCGGAGCAGCTTTACACACAGAGGCAGCTGTCGGCCACTCGCTCCCTTCATACTTTATTTCTCTCTGTGTGTGTGTGTGTGTGTGTGTGTGTGTGTGTGTGTGTGTGTGTGTGTGTGTGTGTGTGTGTGTGTGTGTCAGTCACTGAAGCTCCTGTTTTTAACATATTGTGGTAAGAAACAGTGGTACAATTAAAATCTATAAGAAATACGTTAATGAACAGATATATTTGATGATTACTTGAAGAGTATGTATGTATGGACCTAATGAAGGTATTGTAATGCTTTAATGAAGATAATGAATAGTGGTGGAAATGTAGAATGAATGTTTTATACTAGATAATCTGAATAACTCAGTTTATTTACTTTATATTGCACTTATCAAAATCAGTAATTAAACTGTGATACTTGTGGCAGCCGTAATCAGATTTCTGAAAAGGATTTTTGTCTCGTCTTGTTACTGGCTCACAGTGTTTCTGCATCATCCTCATCACATTTACTTGTTGTGTTTTCTGATGTAATTTGCCGGCACCATGAATGAGTAATTCTCTTCTGTGTGTTATTCACACACACACACTAAAGTCGAAGACTGATCCACTGAGCGCTGTGAAAACAAACACGTCCGCTCAGCTGTTGCTTGTTGCTTCTCCGTGAATACAAACACCATCCAGCGACTCACGAATCCTCACAGGAGCAGACCATTGTTGTTTTTATATATATATTTAAATATGAATCCAAACTGAGCAAATTCCCCTACGAAGAAGAATACTGACAAAACTAAAATGCTCTGAACTTAAAAGACGGCTGATTGTCTTTTCTGAAACTTGTATATGAATTTCCCGGAGTAGACAAAGGTAGAAACTGTGTCCAGGCACCTTTTTGTGTAGTTTTTTATGTGTTGTAGTTTGAGAAAGCAAGTCATCATCACCTATTCTCTCTAATTGCCTCTAACGTCTGATGGAGAATCTGGATAATTGTGAGTGGAGAGGAGGATGAGTGTTGTGTTGCTGTGTGGGCGAGTGAAAAATACTGAAATACTGTGATTTCAAATCTACGTTTGAAGCTGTTGAAGATTCTGCTGTAGATTGAGGCACATTTCTTTTATTACTGGAAAGATGATGTCATGCTATTCAAGGCTACTTTGATTAAGAGATTCACATCTAATCAGGAGCTAAAACACAACATTGTATTATCTCCTCACACATCTGTTCTGTCCTGTTGTTGTCAGATGTTATTTAATTGTTCTGTGGCAGATTTGTCTCACCAGAACTGAGACTTGATTCCCATCAGCTCCCAGCAAAATCGATGAAGCTTTAGTCAAGGACGAAACCAGAGAACACGTGAGAATCACTGGTTTCCTCCTCCCTGTTCTTCTTGTCTCCTGAGGACAAGAGGATCAGTGGAGTAAATTGTGTTTGTCCGAGTGACCTTAACCTAGAAATGCATGAGACTGTGCTGGTGCTGCAGTTTAATCAGATCTTGGACCTGAATTTAGGATAATTAACATTTGGCATTTCTCAGAGGAGAGTTTGCAATTTTGGTTTGACATATTGAAGAAGACGTGAGAGAGAGAGAGGGAGACTCGCAAGAAGCACATAGATGGAGAATAGAGAGAGAGAAAGCGAGAGAGACGGGATATAAATGAATGAGAGGGACGGACAGTTGATGATGGAGAGAAGGATGGAGGGAAGAAAGGAGAGGAAGAAGAGCGACAGGATGCAGCAGTAAACAGGAGCAGGCGCCGAGAATTGCGACAGCAGCAAATGATGACGACAGAAGCAGCTCTTATCTGTAGGCCCACACACACACACACACACACACACACACACACACACACACACACACACACACACACACACACACACACACACACCGACTGCTCATCTCATAGCCCCTTTGGCTTTCTCCCAGCTTGTTGCTTAGCAACCAGAACCCCCCCACCACCACGTGACCTGGCTGTGACTCACCTGGAGCTGCGACATCATCGGCCTGCAGCAAACGTGTCATACGCACACAGACGTGCACCAACGCACGCTCACACTGGCTTTCACGTCACATCCATATACGTCCATATCAGTACATAAAGTACCAAACGCACACATACACCCGATGTACAAACACACACACACACGCAATGTCAACACACCCAGGCACGCACAGTGAAGGTGTGTGTGCATCAGGAGAACGGTCTGTGTCCTGACCAGAGGCTGCACGTCCACCCTCTGCTCTGTGTGTCTGTGTGTGTGTCTGTGTGTGTGTGTGTGTCTGTACCTCATTGAAGTTCACTCTGCTCAGTTAGTCAGACGTCACATGGACGTAACAAAATGCTCAGAGTTCTGCTGGTCAGCAATAAACAAATCTATTCTGTAACAGTATCTGAGAATAATGGACTTTCTTCGTGTGTGTTTGTGTTCTTGTGCCAATACAATAGAAGGATTGTGAAAGTTGAGTCAGCTCTTTTCAAACACAATATCTCTCCTCTCCCCCCCCCCCCCCTCCTCTCCTCCTCCTCTCTGCAGGTTATTCTCATTGGAAAGGTCAGGTGTTGACGGCAGATGAGCTTCATGTTCTTTATGAGGGAATCAAGCTGAACAACGTGCACCACTATGACTACGTTTTAACAGGTGAATATCCACTTGATCCCATTTCTGTAGTTACACCCAGTCCTGTGTTAATCTGTTCTGACCAGTTCCTGTGTGTTGTGTTCAGGGTACACCAGAGACACATCCTTCTTGGAGATGGTGGTGGACATTGTTCAGGAGTTAAAGCGAGCCAACCCCAACCTGGTGTACGGTGAGTTCTGAGTTCAAGAGGTTTCACTTTCACACCAGTTATATAAGTAGAACTGAGTGAAAAACATAATTAGAGAAGCTTCGTAGTTGCAAAAAACAGTATAAAGACATAATAGGAACACGTAAACATGTCATAACAATGAAAAGCCTGAATACATTTAAATACTGTGCAGTCATTGTGTGTCTGTGTGTTTAATGTGTATTATTTAAGTTATTAAACGTGATTAGATTCCATGTATTAACTCCAGAGTTTGTTTTCAGTGGAGGCAAAGGCAAGAGAACGCTACCAGAAAAGCACACAAATATCATTGGAGCAGAATTATAATTTTTCTATAAGTTCCTTCGAGCCAAAGTTCACATTCCAGTCGTCTCTCTGAAGCTCTCGATGGGAGCAGAGCTGCAGCTCCGAGGTCGGCAGGGCACTCTATTCATACACATGAGAAATTAATTGTTTATTCCTGTGGCCTGGAACCAGCCTCGGGCACTTTCTTCCCCAAAAGGTTAATTAATGCAGTTTGGGAAATGTGCAGTTTCTGTTGCATCAGTGGAGACGTAATGTGGCTGCTCCTCCAGTCAGGACCTCACAGTCTCAAAGTTGGGTAATATCCAGTTTTTAACACATTCAAGCTTCACTCAGCCTTTTAATGCATTAAATGCTGTTACCAGTATAAAAAAAAAGTTGTTTCCAACTAAGTGCAGAGTTTCTTTGGTCAGTTCAGTGAAAGTTTTTTTGGTATTGAAGGATTCAACGTTCACACATTTTCCTGTAGATGCGGGTTTGGATGTTGACCTGATACACACTCCTGATACACACTCCTGATACAGGAGCTTCTCTTCAGGTCTCCACCATCTCCTGACAAATACTTCTGACTCTTAAGCCTCTAGCTGCTCAGCTGTTATTCACCTAATCTGCTGTTCCGTGTCGGGCAGCCGGTCTTTTACGTTTCTCTTTTTTAAAACACCTGTTTGTCTCTTGTCACTGCAGTGTCCGTGTCATGTGGTATTTAGTGTGAATGTTTGTGCAGCTGTACACATCTGTGAACTGACTCTGAGTGTGTTGTTGTTTTTTCAGTATGTGACCCCGTCCTCGGTGACCACGGATCTATGGTGAGGTTCCCAGCAGCTTCATGCTCTTAGTACTGTATGTGCAGTATGTTTGTTTGTGTGTGTTGTCATTAGAGGTTGTTTGTCTCTTTAATGTGTGTGGGAGGGATTTTGTGTGTGTGTTTTGTGGGGGTGTGTTACAAGGCATTTTTTCAGTAAATCAGTGTGTGTTGTGTGTGTATATATTACATTGTGCATACGTTCATTTTCAGGGATTAAGATCACATTCTGACGGTTAGCGCTCATAATTTCCAAACCGTGAAAACAAAGATCAAAAGGCTCTGAATTAGCCGAGCGTGTAGTTCTTCCCACGGGGTTAATTTCTGTGTTTCTATTACGTGACGTGACTCTAACACGTGTGTCTCCATCCACAGTATGTTCCCCAGAATCTGTATCCGGTCTATAAGAACAAGGTGGTTCCTGTCGCCGACATTATTACCCCCAACCAGTTTGAGGCAGAGTGAGTGCAAGTCTTTTTATTTACTGTTTCATATCCGCAACTCTTAAATCGAATGGCTTCTTCTTTAAATTACCTTCCCCTCATTGAGTGTGTAACTGTGTGAGTAGCAGAGTATTAGCACAAACCATCTTTATGTAATGCCTCTCATGATGTTATCTAATGCCTCCATTTTGTGGCTGCAGAAACTTGGGGAAGATTGAAGAGAAAATGCACCTTAGCTTCTCTCTAATCCGTCTCATCTCCTTCACTTTCACCTTATTTACTTGTTTTAATCCCTTAATTACTCCATTTAAATCCATACTTTAGAAAATAATCTCATAAAGAAGCTGTCTGATGCCTTATTTAAAGGACCAAGACACTTTGTGTTCTGTGGCTGCACAGTGGCATCAAATGGAAATGTAGCATAAACACAAATACACAATTCTCCAAAACTATATCAAGTAAACTTTTCATTTAAGATGGAATTAAATAGATTTCAGTCATACTTATATATTAGTGACATCGAACTTGAGTATTTCAGTTAATGAATAAAGTTGTTTTATAACTATGCAGGTTCCTAATTTAAATGTGTATATCTAGGAACTTTAAATTGTCTTTGAATAACTCTCAATAGAAACATTGAAGTATAATACTAAAAAGAAAATCTTAATTATCATGTTAATTAAAGTTTTGAGGAAGTCAGAGATGTTTGTCTTTTTAAACTGTCCTGGTTAAATCAGCAACGTGACAGAGTTTGATGTCAGTGTCTCCTGTAAATTCTTTTAATGCCTGGATCTGATGTTTAGTGTTTAAATACATGTAATTGATCATCTTAGAGACACAAGCAGATATAAGTTGTTAACTGATGTGTGAAAAACATGAACAGTTCCATTAAACACAGTTTATCAGACGTCTCAACTCAAGTCCACCTTCACTGTCGAGTAGCTCCATCTAGTGGTGTCTCCCTCTACCTTCTCAACCAGAACAACTTTAAACCATAAACATTTTCAATCTCGTCTTGAATTAGACTTTCTCTGACTCATGTATCTTTCTACTTGATAACTTAATTTTCAATTAAGGCCATGTCTTTGTTGTTGTAGATTACTGACGGGGAAAAACATCAGCACAGAGAAAGATGCTGTGGAGGTAATGAACCAGTTTGATCTAATTCCTCTTTCCTTTCTTGCATCTTTTCTGTGTTTTGAGCTGTTGTAGTATTATGTGGTCTTGCATTGTTATTTCCCTGCTGACAACAAACACACTCCCTCACTGACTGTGTGCAGGTCATGGACCTTCTTCATGCTATGGGCCCGGACACGGTGGTCATCACCTCGTCTGATCTGCCCTCCAGGTTGGGAGACCGCTTCCTGGTGTCGCTGGGCAGCCAGCGTAAGGGTAGGTGACGTCTTAAAGAGTGTGATGTGTGTGTCTGTACTGTTTTTGAGACGTCTTTAGAAATACAGCTTTTGACATTGATTCCGTTTGTTTATAAATTAACCTTTGTCTCTGCTGCATCAGTTCGTCCAGACGGCAGCAAGACAACACAGAGAGTTCGAATAGAAGTTCCCAAAGTGGACGCCGTTTTCGTAGGAACCGGAGATTTGTTTGCGGCAATGCTGCTAGCGTGGACACACCACTACCCTAATGACCTCAAGGTACAAACGCATGCATGAACACACAACGACCCAGAGAATCCTAAAGACACGGACACACGTTTAAACCGAGTCGTTCTCTTTTACCCGTCTCTGTCTCAGATGGCCTGTGAGAAGACGTTTTCAGTGATGCACCATGTTATCCAGAGGACCATATCTTATGCTCACGGTAAGAAGTGTGGGACTAGAAGCTTTTTACTTTGCAACATGTCAAATTAATTTTGTTTTCACACTAGAGACCAAAGATGATCTACAAGAGTTATTATCGTTTATCTTTATTCATGTCTGCCCACCCCCCCCACCCGCCCCTCTCTCCCTCAGAGCTAGCCGGTCCTGGTCGGAAGCCCAGTCCGCCCCAGCTGGAGCTGAGGATGGTTCAGAGTAAAGCTGACATAGAAGACCCTGCTATAGTGACTGAGGCCAAGGTCATATCCTAACATTACCCGCCCATAAGACTCATACTAACCTTGTGCTCTTCACCCATGAATCTCTCAAATCCTATATCTCGGTAAATCTCTCATCACTGTAAAACCTTGACTGTCGTCTTCCCAACTTCAACACGTCATCATCCAGACTCCTGAAACCCCTTAGTATTGTAACCCCTTTAGTCCTTTCCCCTTAAAACCTTTACCCCTTGAACTCCTCGGTGTCCGAACCCCTTAAACCCGTAGCTCCGACGACCCCGAACCCAAACCCTGTTTTTAGAACCGGAGCCATGGATAGACAGAAGGTTTGGTCAGGTTGGGCCGTGATGGCGTCTTCTTGAAACAGGGTATGTGAGTGGAATGCACAGCTGCTGCTTTATGGTAAGCTTTAGGCTTTAAGTGTCGTTTCCTGCTCCAGGATATCACTTAATTCTATTTACATGTTCTATAGCAACGGTTAATAAAAAAAGTATGAATCTTTAGAGATAATTAGCTATGAGAAAAGTCCAGTGTAGATATCGATAAGGGAGGTTTCTTATAGCAAAGGTTGAGAAGTTGTTTGTAGTTAATGAAAGTTAAGTAAAATAAAATAAGAATTAAGTGTAAAGTATTTCTCCCACCGTCAATTTAAAATTAAAACATCAGCACTTATTGTGATACCAGTTGAGACAGGGTTTCCTCTGGGCTTTAAAAATCAGTTATCTGGATTTAAAGCATTTAAAAACATGTTTAAATATAACACACTAGGTTTTAAATGCGTTCAGGTAAGTCTAATTTAGTTATTTTTAAAATTAAATATGTTGGCAGCATGCATAATTGTGACGTCTCCGTGTGTTGTGATTCTGGGACTCTGACATTCCTTCATATCTGTCGTACTTGAAATATGTCTTGTAACTTTAATTTAAACCCTAGAAATATAACACACACGGTTTTATTATGTCTTTGTTTTTTTTTTTATATTTCCAATGAGGTTCTGACATAGTGGAAATAATGTGAAGTTGCTTTTGGAGACAAAAAAAACAACTCAAATTGATCCACAACAGAAAGTGAATTGATTCCAGCTCCTGAATATTTCAGGATGTAAAAACACTGCCTCTAGATTCCTGTTACTTCATGGCTCTGTTACTGCCTCTCCACTCACACACTCGTTGTGTTACTGACGGTGTTGCTCCCCAGCGACGCTCCTCCACACCAGTTGCTAAGTTTGCACTGGTTCTACTGTTACATGACCAGACTCTGTTCGTCTATGGCTCCGCCCCACCACTGTCCCCGCCCCCTCCCCGTCTTACAGCAGTGATGTAATGTGACCAAGTCTAACCCCCGACCCCTTGACAATAATAACAAAGGAAAAAAAAACGCACAATGTATAGTTGATGTATAGATGTTGTACCATAACTGTATTGGACCATCTGTATGATATCTTCTATCTGATCTGTGTATTGGACCATAGTGTTGATGCTACTGTACTATAGACCACACCCACTACAATATCACCCCAACCAGGGACGACGGGGGGGTTCTGGCACCCGAGCGGCTCCTGTGGCTCCAGATGTTCTCACTTGTTAGTAATAAGTAACTGTCTGATTATCATAGTAAATAGTTGAACCTCTCTCATCTCAACAAAAAGAAAAATGGTCTACCTGGAGCCTCTCAGAGCCGCCGCTCCCCCCCGGCTGATTTCTATCTGCAGTGCATTGTTAGACTGATCAGAAATCTGCCGCCTCGGTGCCAGAACCAACCCACATCACGCCGGGCGGTTCCCGGCTCAGCTCTGGCCCAGAACCCTATATCTGAGAGTTGTGCCACTGAAATGACTGGAGGCCTCGAGACGTAGTAGAAGGAGACTTCCCCCACGTCCAGTAGCAGCTCCGCTAACTTTTGTCGTGGACACTTTAATTTACTTTTGCTTCACTTCACACTCCACTGTGAACAGAATCGATGATGGTTTCAGTTTTTAATTAAATATATAAGACTAAAGATCCAATGTAACATCTGGGCAAACTCGGGCCTTTTTGAAATGACTGTGAGAAAAATATTGAACTTGTTTTATCTTCTTCAGCTGATTATTATTCTCTATTTCGTTTAATTAAAGCACAATTTGTCTATAAATTATATATTTTTAAATTAAAACATCACTATTTAGGTAACTAACTGATCAAATGTTTTTCCCAACAAAGAATAATTTATTTTGAATTATTAAAGCAAATGTTTGTGATCTAACTTTCCCAGTAACATCAGAAAATGTTTGAATACTGTGATTAAAGTTTTGATTTCAGAAAGTCAAACTTTGCACAGTGTTCTCCGCTCACTGACCCAGAAGCAAACTAATCTCTAAATGACTTGAAACAGTTGTGACGTCTTCCCCTGTTGATTTGACTGAGCTTTATAATGATGCTGGTCCCGATGATCTTACGGTTGAATTAGTAATCATCTCTAAATGACCATCATCTTCTGTTTCCCACTGTGGAGTGTGACTGGGAGAGATGTGACGAGAACATGACTTGCGACGGTGGTAATGAGCCGGTTTCAAACCAACGACGTTGCAAGAACTTGGCATGTGCCTTAGCCCGCTGAGCTACCAGGGCACCACAGCAAATGAGATTTTAATGAAATTTTAACTCAGAATCTTTATTTCTTCTCTGATTTCCTCCCTCGTTGTTTCCTGATTTGAATGTTCGCTAAACTTTTAACGACAGGAAACCAACAACAATAATTCCGGGCTGACTCTGCTCAGCAGTAACACGCGCGTGGAAACCAAATAACTGGAGGCTTAAAAAGAAAAATATAAAAAATTCCAGATGCCGTCAGTGTCTCACCTGAGCTTGATGTAAGGTTCTGGGCAGGCCAGTGTAATTCTGTACTGCTGTTGTTTCTCTATGGACTGTACTGTGATACTGCCTTAGGAACCGAACATCATAACATCACAATACTGCTCACTGAGGGAGAGAGGGGGGAGGGGGGAGGGAGGAAGGAAGGAAGGAAGGAAACGTGAGATGTCTTCAATGTACATGTCCTTTTGATTGACAGCACATTACTGTCCTGCAGAGCGAGAAACGAGACGACACATATACTCAGATCTTCTGTTCGAATCTATAGTAATGATGTTCTTTCATTCTCAATTAAGAGGATTTGATTATTTATTCAATTAACAAACCAAAACAACAATTCAAATCCCAAAGAAATTCAATTTGTAACTAGAACTAGGTGTAACTAGGTTCTTATTTGAGCTCATTTCCCGCCAGAAACCAAATTTGAATTCTCTAGATCCAGAAGTTTTCCTAAAGATCTCTGAATTATTCTCTGAGAAATCAAAATTTAATGAGTCTTTCCTTGACTCGTGTCCCAACCTCACACAGAATATCATTACGTCCTCAGCAGAAGTTATTATATAAAACCGAAGCAGGAAATTTCCACAGTTTTTCTTGATAAATTAAAAGATAGGGTTATATTATTAATTTTCTGGAAACCTTCTGGAGTATAAAGAAGCGAGTAAAAGAAAAATGCAGTCTCATTCTTGAAATTGTCCATATTGATTTTCGTACTCGTACAGTTCTATTGTGCCACTGTAGCCCTGATGGTCATATCAGTAATTCTCGGCCAATCAGCTTTCAGCTCTGCTATAATCGACATGTGCACTATCCAATCCTCTGCTTCCTGCTAACAAACCAGTCAGCTGTACTATCGGGTCAAAGTGTGTCTACCTGTCGTGTCCGTACGAGAGTGTGTGTGTGTGTGTGTGTGTGTGTGTGTGTGTGTGTGTAAGTGTGTGCGTGTTTATAGATAAATATATATATATATAGATGTCTTATGGTCACAGGGTTTTTTTGTGTGTGTATGTGTGCGCATCTGAAATGAAAGAGGAGGGTTTTAAAAAATGAAAAGAAACTTAAAAAAAAACGATAGTGTAGAAGAGGAGGTGGGGTTTGTTCAGGAGGACAATCGTTGTGTGATGATACAAAGTGTTGCATCACTTCTCTCCTCTCTGATAAACCAGTAGAGGACTGTCACTGCCCGGGACTGGTTGAAAGTGGGACGTTTCTTGACGCCTCATGTCTCCTTGTCCTCTTCCTCCCCCTTCCACCTGTCAGAACATCTGCCCACCGCTGCACCTGCCTCCCCCGCAGCGCTAGTTGTTGTGTTGCTAGTTTTATCCTCGCAGTGTGTGTGTGTGTGTTGTGTGTTACACCCCATCTCTCTGCTCCATCTGTTCCCGAGCTGGTCACAACAACCTGCCGAATCTCTCTGCTTCCATGAACTCTTCCTCCATCCTCCCTGCTGCTCTCCTCTTCACTGTTCATCTGTTCAACATCTGGATTGAGTTGCACCAGCTCTCTTGTAAAGACTTGACTAAATTCTGAGTGGTAACTAGTTATTTCTTCCACATGCTCGCGAATAAATTGTGTTGCTGCTAAAATATGAAGCTTCTGACCTGAGCAGGGGGCATTGAGCAGCCTGAGTTTGTGAGCTGCTGGTTAACTGTTACTTTCAGCCTCTTAAACCTGCTAAATTAAAGGGAGGAGCTGAGAGCTGCAGAGGTGGGATGGTAATTCTCAGTGGGATGAGCAGTTCTGATAAAAACACTGGTCTAACTTATTCTTTGATAAGAATATTGGTGATTTAAGCCTTAAGATTTGTGTTATTTGGCTAAACTGTGTAATCAATGTTGAAAATGTAACTCTCCAGCTTCAAGGCTCTACTTAAGTTTAGTTTAATGTTTTTTATCCTTTGCCATCAGGCCCCACGTTGCAGTTTGTAATTTACGTGGTTACAAGTGATGCAGACTTCCCATGTGGCTTTGCTTTGACACTCACCGCTATTCACGCTCCTGCCCCCCCCCCCCTCCTATTCTCCCTCCTCTTTTCAGCTGTTCTTTTAGACCCTCCCTTCATCTGACATCCACGCTTAATGATAAAACGTCTGCCACTAAAAAAACTGCAGCCGCCCGACTGCCCGTCTCCGACCGTGATCCTCCCCTCTCTTCCCGATCGACGCTCCCATCTCCGCCATCTTGTTTTTATGTTCTTGGTGGCCAAAACAAAAACAAAAACAAAACGAGGAAATGTACTAATCATTGTTTGGTAACTGTTTCTAGTGCTATGTTTTTGGAGCGTTACGAGTATTTTCTAACATGTTACAATAAAAGATTGTAGTGTACAAATTCACGTTTATAAAATATATATATAGATATATATGAGAAATGTATGTTCTAATGCAATAAAGAGAGATTAAGAACTATGGAGATCTCTTGTTTTTTTTAACGAATTTGTGTCTTGACTTGTTCCCGTATGGTCTGTTCCAGTCTCTGTTTTAAACTTTTATGGAAGTTAAACAAGAAAAATTCAGCCCCATTTTTTTTTTCCGCTTCCAGAAAATACAGGTTCCAGGCACTGAGGCATTGGTTTCACTTTCCAGACCTGGAGTCAATGACCATTTTTATATATGTTTGCCTTTATGAAATACATTGAAGCTTAATTTTAACATCAGGGGTTCATCGCGGTACAGAGCACAGAAAATAAACCAAACTTTCCAAGACACCAAGAAAACACAAAAGATAAAATTTGCTAAATAGTTTTGGAATAAATATCGTTTGTAAAATTGTATTTAAAGCAAATAAATCCACTAAAGCAAGAAGAACCGGAGGTAAAATAAAGTGAGATTCAAAACAAATTGCCTCAAATTGCCTCTTTTTAAAAGAGTTGAGCTTTAGATTTGTATCTATGGTAATCCATGCCATTTTAAAACAGTTGGCACCTGTAGTGTAATCCAGACATTTGAAATGTAATTGTATTTTTTAAAGGCCAAAACATATTTAGCTCTGTGGGATGTGTAGCTGTTCAGTCTGTTTTTAGTTTATGATTCTCTTCCGGGATCACAAGAGGCCAAAAACACTTGATGACACCAAGGTGCACAACTGGAATCATGTCCTATAACACTTACTAACATCTACTAGTAGTTGGTAACTTAATTTGAGCAGAAGATCTTCAAACGTACAAGGGAATATTCACCATCTTGTCCTATATTCTAAAATAATTCAATATTAATGGTTTTAAATGTGTTTTATATTTAGTTTGACTCCTATGAGCCTCAGTAAATAAATGCAGTGGAGTGTGAATCATCAGTAAATGTTAATACTAATGTCAAGTACAAGTACTTGAGTACAAATACTTGAGTAAAGTTGCTGGTGTCTGTGTCACTTTCCTCTGACCATTTGTTCTCTTTTGGCCTCACTCGTCTTCCGTACTCAGCTGCTGTTTGTTGACATGTCTCCCGTGTTTGTCTGTGACACGTCGGTGACTCGTCTGTGAATCGCTCGGCGGCACAATGACCCGAACCCGCTCCATCGAACCTCGGCCTCTTCTCACAGCTTCACGGACACAGCGGCTCGGAATGAAGGTCGATTCCTAACGAGGGACCCGGAAGCGGCTGTTAGCCCGTGCAGCCCCGGAGCTAGCTAGCTAACAGGCTACATTAGCCGATGGTAAACAATGGAGGGGATCCTGCACAAATGGACGAACTACATGACAGGTGTGTGTCTGTGTGTGTCTGACACGTGGTTCAACTTACTGACTGTTCTGTCAGGTGGTGACACGGGGATCTAATGACAGGAGATGGTGGTTTATGTCAGTTAGCTAACAGCTAGCCCGCTAAGCTAGCAAACTGAAGCTTAAGCACCAAAGCTAACAAGTCAATATCAACATTAAATGACGTCACCGGTGATATTTTATAGTAATTTACATTCATACATAGTTTGTAGTCATCATTAGCTTCAGAATCAGACACCAACAGATTCAAATCATTTCAAAACAAAGGTTATTTAACCCACAAATACTCACTTATCATGTAAAGTATGACACAATGTAAACATACATGTGTGTAGAAAACAAGTGTTGACATGATCACTTGATTCCCCCCCAAAAAACCTTCTAAATATTGATGTGTAGATAGATTTTGTGGTTGTGGTGTGTCCTGTCTGCTAACATGGAGGAGGCGGGCTGCAGGATGCAATCCAGGCATCGTGGCTTCAGTTTTGGGAAGTGGTCAAGTCGTCCATCTTCATCCACAGTCTGGGATTAATAAACAAACATCCCTCGAACAGTCACAGATTTCTCTCAGTGTTTGTGTCGTTGTTAATCTTGTCTTGACAATCTACGCACACACATCTGCACCCAGTGAGTGTCCTCACGTCTGTCCTCAGGCTGGCAGCCCCGCTGGTTCGTCCTGGAGGACGGAGACATCTCCTACTACGACAGCGAGGACGACGTTGGTAAAGGAAGCAAAGGATCCATCAAGATGTCCATGTGTGAGATTAAAGGTCGGGACCCTGCTCATATGACCAGATATACGTGATATCCTTCACATCCCTTTACTCACACAAAGATAAACACATCCATCAAACCTTTCTAATATAATTTTTTTACATTTCAGTTCATTCAACAGACTCCACCCGTCTGGAGTTGATCATCCCCGGCGAGCAGCATTTCTACGTCAGAGCGGTGAATGCTGCAGAGAGACAAAGATGGCTGGTGGCATTGGGTTCGTCTAAAGCTGGAACACTGGACACTCACAAACACAGAGGTAAACACACTGCCTGTCGTCGGCCATGTTGGGTTTTAAACCGTTTGTCACGTCTGCTTTGAAAAAGTGATGATTTTTGACAAAGGAGCTGAACACAACAGAAATGATCTGGTGTATCAGTTGTGGCTTATTACACATTCTTTGTTTGGGAGATATTCAATTTTAAAAACTTCGAACAGACCAAGTGATGACAAATAGTAGTAAATCCATGTTAGTGGCTCTTTTAGGCTGCAACAAAGATTTGACCTGATGAGGGCGATAAATGCCAAGTTAAGAGGAAGTTATTAGAATTCATCACTCTAATATAAATGTTTGGTATTAACATAGTCTTAAATGTAATAAAAACATTTGATTTTGTCTTTAAACTACAAGTCACTCATTTAGTTCCGGGAGAAAATGAAAATGATTAATTTATCCTTGAGAGTTTAATTCAAACTTTATTTCCCAAGGTCCCGACTGTCTGAAGACGAAGATGTCTGAGCTGCGTCTGTACTGCGACCTGCTCGTCCAGCAAGTCCAGACCATCCAATCACAGCACAGCACTGACACAGAGACCACAGACACCTCTGAGGTAAACGACACAAACTGTTTATCTTGATCGTTTCTCACATTTATCTTTTATTCTAATAAAGGCAGAAATGTTAATAACAGGACAGTGTCATCATTCGTCGATTGGCATAAAATGTATTGAGTTGTCACTCCAACAGATTCATTTAGTCCCAATAACAATGAATAATATGCAAATATTTTGATAATCGTGGGACTTCGAACGTTTGATCATACGAAACGAGATGTGATGGGAATTTTTTTAATGTTTCATAATATTTTCTACCTTTTTCTGACCAGTTATCTTCAGATTTCTTCATGTACATGTGTGTGACTGATGCAGATGATTAATATTCTCTCTCTCTCTCTCTCTCTCTCTCTCTCTCGTTCTCCAGGCGTCTCTCCTCAGTGCGACCTGTGCTACGTTCATCAGGACCTTGGAGGAGTGTATGACCCTGGCCAACCAGAGCTTGATCCCTGACCTCCGACCTCCTGAAAAGGTAACTTCAGATAAATCCCTTAAGTCTACAATCTTATTTAATTACTAACACCCCTATTTTGTTCTTTTACGCCAGCATAAGCTCATGTTATTGTTTTATTACATGCAGATTTTTAATTTTTTTAAATTTTTACTGTGTCATAAAACTGTAAGGAAGCTTCAGAGGTGCAGGAGTGTAAACACAGTTTTACTCTTCTCTTGTCTCTGCTCAGATGAAGAGGTCGATCAGTCATCCTGGAACCTACAGCTTCGACAGGTGAGTTCAGACTTTGTGTCCATTAGAAATTATTAACTTTATTTCTCTTGTAGTTTTCATGCAAAGATGAAGATGCTTCACTCAACTGGATCAAAAGCAAACAAACACAAAACCCAGAAAGTATAAGGCTGTTAATAAACAAAACACATTTTTTAACAGTTTAAGAGCAGACAAAGCAGGATCATCCCCAAATTAAATCCACGTTAAAATAAATATCGAACTAACTGAATCCCTAAATTATAATCAACTGTAGCCTCCAGGGGGCAGCATTGACACACTGTGAATAACAAAGCGACCTTTAAAAACTGGTGTTTAGCACCAAACAAGAATAATGAACTGGATTTGTTCAGATTGTGAGTTTTCAGTCACAGGAAGCAGATGTTTATGTTTCAATAAAAAGCTTTTGTGTCACGTGTTGAAGATGAAAAAATAAATTTTTGATATCACGTCAAAGCAAAGTTTTCACAGATCCAAACCATATCTCCCGTCTTCTTTTCCCAGGTCGGGTGTGCAGAAGGAGTACGTGAGTGGAGGTCAAAGGTCAACGCAGCGCAGGAACCGGACTTTCTCTGACAGCTCTGTTTACGATACTGAACGTAAGACACATTTTTTATGGTGCACTTCTAGTAAGTGACATTTCCTTCTTTGGGTCCTGGAAATTCTTAATTATTTCCCAGTAAGTTTTGGGGAAACGACAATTTAATGTAGTAGAAAACAACGAGAGTTCTGTAAGTCTTTAAGAAACATCCCCGAGTGAAGGAAGCAAACAACCACAGCCTGTTTACTCTGAAGTAGTCGAATGGAATGGTTAAAATAAAGAGGGTTTGAATCTGACAACAACTCTCCTGTGCATGTGGACGTGTTGCAGGTTTCCTGTCGAGTCCTAACGGCGACCCGTCCTCCATTCCCGAGGAGCGAGGAGGCAGCACGAGCCCGAAGAACACAGCCACCGACACAGACACTGACTTATCCATCTGACAAGCTGACGTCCACCAGAACCTGCTGAGCTCTGGACTCTGACGAGTTTAACGTCACAGTGGAGATGGTGACATCATCTCCATGGAAGTGAGGACGAACTGGCCTCGAGGGAAAGTTCTTCTTCTTCACACGTGCACTTTGGAATCATGGGTCACTTTTCCCTCGAGCCTTGAAATTAAACGGAACACACTGGAGAGACTTAAAGACGAATCAACACGTCGCCACATTCACAGTTCATAACGACTGTGAAGCTGGAATCCTGGAAAAAAAACTCTGTGGATCAACAAGTGAAAGAAAAGTGCAGTTATATTATCAGTGGTTAAGCCCAGTAACCAAATGATGACTCCCTGGAAGAGTATAAATACACAAATAACCGTGACATCCGCTTTTCTGGACAGTTTAGAAGCCAGAGTCGGATGTTTCACAGTTTTAAAATTGACCCAAGAATGTACAGATAGTTTTTAAATCAGCAGCCGTGTCACAGAAGCATCTTCTTCTACAGTATTTACTGCTTTTTCCACATATTCCCCCAAAACTCCGTCCCTCTTCCCTGACAGCTTTGAGGTGGTGAGGTCAGTCAACCAGACTGATCCTGGAGCAGCTTTGAGACTCAGAGCCGAGGAGTTCAGGTCTTCAGATGCCAACGATTGCTTGAATGCAAAGATCAGTAAACGTGCCATTGTGATATTCTCCAGAAGACGACCTTCTCCGAGGTTTAGCTGCAAGAACGAGGAAGGAAGGAGGAGGAAGACGAGACTTTGATTTATTCTTCCGCTTCCTTTGAGGAGTTTGCACCTTCTCCTGTTTTTTGTTTCTGCTGGGTTGTGTTGTTCTTCCCCACGCTCTCATTGTGAATGTGTTGCAAGTTACTGCCTTTTTAACGTGTGTATTTCCTCAGTGATTATTTAGCCTTTTAAAGATGATGCCGTCCAATTATGACCCTGAACAGAGAGAAGTACGGTGGCCCTGGAGGCTTAACTCACTGCAAATTAAGCAAACGCATACAAATAAAACACAAGACAAGGAAGAAAAATGAACGGAACAAATATTTACTGAAAAATGACCTTTCATTTCTGAAGCACGTTTCTGTATCTGGTTGTTTTTTTGGAAACTTGATTCTCAGATTTCAGTTGAGGCCGTTTGCAGATTTGTTATCTTCGTGAGTCACTTTCTGCCGGGAGCTTTACACTCAGCTGCCAAAACAAACAACTTTGTAAAGTATTTCTACAACAGTGACGCCGGAGGAATCAGTGTCCACAGCTAACGAATTGAAAAAAGTATTATAGGTCAATCACATTAATTACTAATGCCTTATAAATCAAAACATTAATGAGGAAAGCTTTTGTGTTGACAGGTTGTGAAGAAGATGAAAATAATAAGTGGTTGAACAATTTAAGATTCAACAAAACAAGCTGAGGAGTTTTTCCCCAAACCTGGAAACTTTTAAAAGTTGTTTGTATCCGAACTCATTTTTCGAGGCAGTGAAAGACGAACAGACAGAACGTGTGGATCTCTGCCCTCGATGAATCTCCTCCAGAAGTGTTGTGACACGTTTCACTGTTCAAACACTCACGAACATCTTCACCTGAACGCAAAGCAAACAGGCGTGAAAGGAACCAATCACACGCAGAATCATTATGTGGTAACTGCTCAACTGAGCGTCTGAAGGATCCTGTTTCTGTGCCGGGGTTTCCAGCTGCTTCACCTGTAAATCCTCACATGTAACCTTCTCACGGGACAGTTAACTCCTCCTCGTTTGGGACAAAACAAAACTTAATGCTTTGTGTATTTTATTTACCCTTAAAGACACAAAGGCGTGACCACAGCTGTCGTACCTGAAGCCACGTGAGAATCGGCAGTTGGTTTCTCTTCTGGTTCCAAACACTGAGAATAATAAGTTGAACATATATCATCGATAACCTCACGGTAACTTTCCCTCCATTTACAGCGTGTAGATGTTGTTTTGCACTTTAAAGTTTTTTATTTGAATATTTGTTTCTGAAAGTTTTAAACAATCCAGATGTTAATGTTTTTTCTCTGAAGTGATGCGTTTGGATTTGCTGCAGCCTCATGTTTTATTCTCTCGTATAACTTTAACCAAAACGCGTGTTTCCAGTATTTGCTGTGAACATGTTCAAACTGTGGATCCTGTATTTTTCTTGACTTCTTCTAAAACAAATACTGTGAAGACGTGTTTTTTTTCCCCGGACGCTTCAGCCCCGAAGCTGCTGCAGGTTCCCTGAAGCGTCCGGTGGGTTTTATAGTTAAATGCTCTGACAGGAGATTTTAAAACTAAATATCACAAAATTGATATTTAGAGAAACAGATGAAAGAGTTTGAAGTAAAATCTGTTTCCAAATATTTGTCCGAACTTTTGAAGAAAATGTACAAATGCTTTAGTTTGTGATTGTGGTTCGTCATGTGCCTCTTTATGATTTTGACTTGACAGCAGCTTAACTATTTATCTCTGACAAAATCGTGTTTTTTAAATGAATGATTTAGTTTTTTTTAAATCTGTTTGTTTTCTTGGCAAGAGAAGAGTGAAGCAACTCTTCTTGATCCAGCATATAATCCATAATCTGTCCGGGATTTATCAGAGTTTAACACTTTAATTAGTGTTAACTCTTCTTGTCTTTATTTTTAACTCAGCTGCTGGTTTTTCACTTCATATTAAACATGAAGATATTTCGCGTGTTGTCAAACTTCTTTCTCCAAATGTCCAATGAATCTTAACTTTGTCCTAAAGTTCTTATTGATTCACTTCCTGTTTAAACTCGCTCGAACCAGCAGAGACATTCATGCCTTAAGTGTCTCTGCACAAAGTGACGTGTGTTTCTTCCTCTGAATAAAATCATGTTTTAAAGTTGAGTGAACCTGTGGTTGTGTGTGTGTGTGTCTCTTTGTGTTGACGACTATTCGCACAAGTACACACGTTTCATTTGTCAATGACACACAATAAGATAATTAGAGATAATACAAATTACAGTAGAATAAAGAAATGCTATAATTACTGATTCAACAGCTGGGAGTTGGGCAAGGTGCATGATCCTGGAGTGTGTTTACAGAGGGTGTGTGTGTGTGTGTGTGTGTGTGTGTGTGTGTGTGTGTGTGTGTGTGTGTGTGTGTTACTCCCAGTGGTATAAAGGAGACACACACTCATGACTCTTGATTTCTCAGAACAGAAGCCGGTTCCTGAAGCAGCTGTTGAAATAAACCCAGTTTCCTGGAGCTGAAGACGAGAACGGGAAACAACAAGTATGTAAGTTTCATATATTTCTAATTTAGTGTTTCTGTATCAGTTGACGCTAAACTATTAAATTTACTCTGGGGAGTTTTTATCAGACATTTCAAAGTGTTTTAAGAAACCAGGGTTTCAGTTTTTAGAGCTGCAACGAAGAATTATTCTCATTGTTGATTAATATGAATTTAATCCCAGTTACACAACATTATTAAAAACTTTAAAAAAAAGAAGATTGTTAATAGCATATTGTCTTTTTTAGTTTTTCAGATGTAAACATGTGTATCTGTATTCAACCTGATTTTACAGTTTAAACAGGAAGTTATTCTAAACTATTAAACATTATCTTATTAGTGAATAAACTTTTTACTGTCGGGCCTCGTTTGTTCTCTTCCAGCTTTAAGTTTGTGTTTCTTTCAGCTACAGAGCAGCGATGTGAGGAAAGAATGAGTGAAGCAATCAGAGGTGGAGGTGAGTCAGTGTGGAATCATTCAATAAACTAACAACCAGTGTCCTGATGGAAAAATACCAACAAGCATCCATGGTTTTGTGTGAACAGAGAAAACTACAGGACTCATGTCAGAGTCCAGAGACTCGACTGACGATCAGTCTGCAGACACAAACACACAACTGAAGGTAAGTGCTAATATTATTATTATTATTGTTATTATTCCACATTACAACCTGTAAACAAACCTCATCAGTTTGGTTAGAAATGATCTAATGAGACGTGAGTCATCACAGGTTTTATTAAACTGCTGTTCTGTCTCAGTAGATAAATGAAACTCCTGCAGGAACATTTTAAACAATTAAATAATCACCTTTCGACAGAACTTTATTTAAATTATAAATCATGTTATTTATTAGATCTATTAGATTTATTATAAAAAAATAATCAAATTCCACTTTCCTCCATCCTTCACTTTGCAGCGTGCTGACGGCTGCACAGACTCCGGTGACGCCGTTATAAAACTACATTAATATTCAGATTATATTTCTAAAATGTCCTGTAAAGATAAAACTCTAACTTTTAAATTGTTTCCTCAAATGAAACATACAGTCGTCTTGATCCCCAGTGTGAGTGAGTGTCCTTGTCTCTGTGTTCAGACCAGATCCAGCCCGGTGCCCCTCAGCCTGGCTCGCTGTGCCGCCTGCTACAACCACAAGTCCAGCACCGTGTCCTGGCGCGGGGACGCCGGCGAGTCCAGCTCCTCGGCCGAAGACTCGGGTCCAGAGGTGGAGGACGAGGAGTCGGAGGCAGAGTCCAGCTCCTCCAGCTCCAGCAGCTGCAGGAGCTCCGCGACCGAGGAGCCTGAACCCGAGAGGAGTGGAGATGCTGCTGAGGAGGAATCCAGAGGAGATGGAGGAGAGGGAGGAGGAGGAGGAGGAGGAGGAGGAGAGGGAGGAGGAGGAGGAGGAGGAGGAGGAGAGGGAGGTGATGAGACGGTTGAGACGTTAAACAGACAAGAGCCTCCCTCCCTGACTCCTCACCTCCTCCCTCGCTCCTTCCTGCCTCGCCCCCCTCAGGTCGTCTCCACCCTCCACCTGCAGGTGCTCCCTCAGAACTGTGGTGATGATGAAACGCTCTTCAACATCCGAGAGCTCCGGCCTGAGAGAGAGGAGGAGCAAACACAGGGGGGTTACGGAGGAGGAGGAGGAAGAGGAGGAGGAGGAGGAGGAGGAAGAGGAGGAGGAGGAGGAGGAGGAAGCATCTACAAGCTTCTGCCTCCACAGCCGCATCAGTACCAGCAGATGATGATACCATGGCAAAATATGTCACAACAAACAATACAACAACATCTTCATCATCAACAACAACAACTTCAGAGATCTGGACACCTCTCAGCTCAGGGTCAAAGGTTACCACCTCCCTCATGCACAGGCCCCCCCACACCGTGCATGCCGCTGTGGGCACCGAACCCACCACAGACACACACACACACACTCACTCTGCAGCCATGTTGGCACTGTCGCTACGTGCACCCCCCAAACACACACTGCAGCTATTAACAAGGTGAGTCCGACTGTGTAGCAGTGGACCGGACCGTGTGTGTGTGTGTGTGTGTTTGTTTGTGTGTTTGTGTGTGTTCTGTGTTGACGTGGTGGAAATATTGTGATGTCTTATTGTGTGCCTCTAATTAAATGTGTTAACAATTTGCTTTGTTTTGATTAAAATGTGATATTTCTGTGACATCAGAAAACAAGTTCAGTGAAATCTTAATTATTTGTGTTTGTATGAATTTCGTAGTAAACAATCCAGCAGTGTAGAGATACTTCTGTCTGGACGAGAGATACTTCTACTCTTCTTCTGTTTCTTTACTACGACAAGTATTTAATGAATCAAATGAAAACACTTCCTCCGGTTCAGCTCTGACGTGTGAAGAAGAAATCGACTTTTACAGTAACTGATAAGTGTAGAGAGTGTAGAGAGCAGGTGAGATAAAAAAGACACAGCTGTCGTTTCTGTCTGACGTTCAGTTTCCACACACAGATACACAAACACAGACAAAGACACAAACACACACAAAGACACAAACACAAGAGGCTCTTTGTGTGATGTGTGTGAGGTTTGTTCCACCTACAGTAGCCAGTAAGTCTCTCCAGATGGCTCCACTGAGACAAAGTGTTTCCACTGAGACTGCCAACAACACACACACACACACACACACACACACACACACACACACACACAAACCCATAAAAACACACACACAGTGAAAATGATGCAGGAGAAGAAGAATTGTTGGAGAGATTTTAAGTTTCCTGCCTGAAGGTGATGATTTTTGTGCGTTTAGTGAACGTGTTAGTCTCATTTAATCATTGGTCAAATGTTACTGTCACAGAGACAGTTGTGTGTTAATTTGTGTGTGTTTGTTTGCTTGTTTGTTAGTTAGCAGAGTTACACAAAGGAGCAATGTAAAAAATAAATAAAACAACACGTTAAATGAATAAACACATTTTTAAGAAACATTTATTTGACTTTTTTGTCGGGGCCGATGTCCCATCTGCTAACATGGAGGAGGCTAGGTTTGTGACCCATGATGCCAGACTCACACTTTGCATGTGCACCACAAAACAACACTTTAATATGATGTCATCAGAATAATCTCTTATCGGTATTTAAACTGTGATATGAGAAGGTTAAATCTGTAGACGTGTTAAAGCTGCAGTCAGGAGCCGTGAACTCTTTATTTATCTTCAGAATCACATTATGAAAATGTCACTTCTCTTTTCTGACACGATTTCACGTCTTCACGCTTCATCAGGGTTTTGGAAAATGCTGCAATAACTGATCTTCTATTCTCTCTCTCTCTCTCTCTCTCTCTCTCTCTCTCTCTTTCAGTCTGTCAATTAGTGATAATGGACCCCAGCAGCCAAGATGAGACCACTCCCTCCCTCTCTGCTCCCTCCCTCATCCACACACACACACAGACACAGACACACACATACACAGACACACACACTCTCTCTCTCTCTCTTTCTTTCCGTCTGTCTTTCTTTCTACCTCTCAGTCTGTGATAATGGAGCCCAGCAGTCCGAAGAAGATCCAGTTTGCTGTGCCTCCTCTGCAGGGACAGTTGGACCCACAGGCCGCCGAACATGTGAGTGTGTGTGTCCCTGTGTGTGTGTGTGTGTTGTGCGTCCATGGGGCTGAATGGGGCCACTATCCCTGATCCTGGGAGGAATGTACAGTGAGTGGGTGCAGAGCTGCATGTGTGCGTATGTCACATCTCATGAAAACTGCTGATTGTGTGTATGGAACGTGTGTAACTGTCATGTTAACACTGAGCGGTGTGAGACACTTTGTGGTGTTTTGTGTGTTGTGCAGGTTTGTTGTGTCACATTTTCCTTGTTTGAGTAAAAATTAGGAATCAAATCAATCTAAGGAACAGTTTCTACTCTACATTCCTGAGATATTTGCTGCAGTTACAGTCCCACATGTTCTCATCCATGTGCTGTTGACGTGTTGACGTGTTTACATGTTGACGTGAGCAGCAGCAGCTGATGATGTCAACGTGACGCTCGGACGGGGACATGTACGTGCGTTACACCCACTCCTGTCACGCTTGATCTGAGGCTGATTGCCAGTTTACGCCCATTCTCTGAGGGCGCGTGCAGAGAGAGGCATTCTGGGAAAACACAGGATGTGACAGACAGAGCGAGGTGGAGAAGTCAGGTAGAGAGACGAGAACCCCACAGGTCTGTTTGGAACGTGAACAGGAACCAGAAGCTTCTCTCCCAGCTTCTGTTTAACTCGCTGACGTCTTTACGAGGTGTTCAGTCCCTGGAAGCAGGAAGTCCTTCGCTTTTAAGGAAGCTGGTAAATGAACAGTGACAGATTAGGGCCCCTCAGTGTGTGTGTGTGTGTGTGTGTGTGGGTGTGTGTGTGTGTGTTTGTTGGGAGGGTCTCTGTGTTGGGAACCCGTCTCCAGGACTCAAAGATAAATACCAGCGATGCTTTTTTACGAGATACCATCTTGTAAACCTCCAGTCGCTCGTCCAGGATGAACGTTTACATTCCTCTGAGCAGAAGCTGAGAGTCTTTATCTTAACACTACAGTTGGTTAAACCCTGAGTTTTACAGTTATTATCATTGACAATTTGATCAGTGTAGGTTTCAGAAGAGTCATACTAAAACCATGAGGTAGACAACATAAAGAAAATGTCTTTTTATGGTAATTCTGCTATTATATTAGCTATTTGCAGTATGAGTAAAGGTTGTTATAATCCTGAATGACGTGGGTCCTAAAGCTCTAAGTGGTAAATTATATTTTTAAGATGCATTTAACATAATAAACTTCAAACGACTTGTAGCTGCTAAAGTATCCATTGTGTTTTTATTATGCAAGAATCAGGGCAGAGTTGAGATTTGTGTTTTTAAAGCTCAGTGACTCATTGAGTTTTTAAAGCCTAATTACAGATACGGTAAAACTTTATTTGTACTATAATTTGATTCGTGTTGCACCTTTCACACTGAAGGATGAAGGGAATCTCACAGAGCACCAGGAGATGTGTCCTCTTTCAATAAAGAGAAAATAAGAATAAAATTTAAATGAATTTTTGTGTGTTCACCTCAGATCCGCCGCAGACGACCGACTCCTGCGACTCTGCAGATCTACAGACAACCTGGCACAGGTGAGGGGGGGGGGGGGGGGGGGGAGAGAGAGAGAGAGGGTGGGGGAGATAGAGAGAGAGAAAGAGGGTGAGTGGGTTGGGTGAGAGGAGTAGATGTGGGGGGGAGGGGAGAGGGGGAGGTAGAACTGAAAAGCAGCGACTATAATGGAACCTTTATTAGATTTGTGCTGCAGCTTTTTGTAAAGTGATCCCAGTGTTCAGACTGATGGATTCCTCAAGTGTGTGTGTGTGTGTGTGTGTGTGTGTGTGTGTGTGTGTGTGTGTGTGTGTGTGTGTGTGTGTGTGTGTGTCTGTGTGTGTGTGTGTGTGTGTGTGTGTGTGTGTGTTTCATAAATCCCCCCACACAGGAACCGACTGATTGAATAATCGGCCTGATTCCATTCTGTGAGCTCAGCTCTGTGAGTCTGGTTCCAAAAAGCAGAAAGAACCTGACGTGTTATTAAACAGAGATTTGATCTGATTCTCCCTGAAATCACAGACTGAATTCTTGTCTTGACTTGAGTTCGAGCTTCGTTCCTGAAGTTCACAGATTTTCTTTCTCAGTTCTTGTCCCAGTGAGTGAGATGGGATCCAGCTGCAGCTGCACAAACACACTGAGCTGCTCAGCCTCAGAATAACAAGTGCACGAGTCTTACTGAAAATAACTGTTTTCTATAAATGCAAACATTCTCTGAAAGTTTTAAGGGAACTTATAGATCTTTGTTGTCAACGAATCCCATTCAAACGTTAACAAATTACCACAGGTTCACTGGAATCAGCTCAGTAGTCAGTGAGTAATCCTGCAAAGAAACAAAGAAAAGATCTCAAACCTCCACTGAGGCTGAACAGTCTCCATCGATTATTATTTTCCATCAAGATCCATGAATGAATTTATTACACAAACAAACAAACAAATTAACACGACACGATCCCAGCAAAGCTTCAGACCACAAGAGGAAACAAAACCATAATGATCCATTATCCAAGCTGACCACTGTGGTTTGGACGAGCAGAGGTGAGAACAGAAACCCCTCTGTGTGTGTGTGTCTGTGTGTGTGTATGTGTATGTGTGTGTGTGTGTGTGTGTGTGTGTGTGTGTGTGTGTGTGTGTGTGTGTGTGTGTGTGTGTGTGTGTGTGTGTGTGTGTGTGTGTGTGTTTGTGAGTGTGTCTCAAAAACCTGGTTCTTCTTGGCTGCAGAGTTTCCATCGATGTCTGAGAACTATTAAAAACACATGAAGTGTATACAACATCGTTCTCTACGTCATCATGAACACACACATACACTCACACACACACACACACACACACACATTTATCACCTGCAGGTGTCAAAGACATTATTGTTCAGTTCCAGGAAATCCTGCAAACCTCATTTGCAATTCAAACTCTGCACTTTCTGATCCTGTGGAAATCTTCTCCCAGTTGTTTGTTTCCCACACGATCCCAGCGTCTCCTCGGGCCTCAGAGGAAACCATCACGACCGAGCCCGGCCGCTGTGGTTTGGACGAGCAGACATGTTGAGAAAAGTTTCTCAGGCTGAAAGATGTGTCTGTCACGTAGAATTACAAATAGCAACGTGTGACAGACATTAACTGTTGACAAATGAGTAGAAAGAGAAATCGCTCACTGCTGCCGTCTCTCCTGCAGATGTTGGAGATCAGAACAACGCCAGCGGAGAGTCACAGGTTTGTAAAGTGTGGATGTGAAGTGGAGAAAACACACAAGCAGCTGGAGTCCAACCTCACATCTGGATCAGTGATGGAACCAGTAGAGATAATGTCAGAATGTACTGGAGAATCTAGAGTTAATCTAGAAAAACTGTGGTTGAAGCTTCAGTCGACATACGCTTCTTTTTCCCAGACTCGTATGAGGTCACTGTGACCTTTGACCCCTGGAATTGAATCAGTTCATCTTTGAGTCCTAGAAAATATAAAGTAATTCCCGAGAGGCAGTGTTGAGATGACTTGTGAGGTCAATGTGACCTTGACCTTTGCCCTTTGACCACTCGGATCTAATCAGCTCATCCGTGAGTCTAAATTAAGATTTCTGACAAATTTGAAAGGTTCCTTTCGAGTCGTTCTGGAGTTTAAACGTTCACAAAGTGAATAAAAGGGTTTTTGTGAGGACAGAGTGACGTTGAAACTCTAATCAGAGGATCTTTGACTTTAAATTAAGTTTTCTCCCAAATTTGATTTGTTCTTGAGATATTCAAGCTACATTCAGTCCTGACACGTCGACGTTTCACTTTGCTGCTCTTCATCATCACTCTTCACCTTCAGTTCATCATAAAGTTATAAAGTGTGAAGATAAAGTTTTTATCCATAGATTTCCTCATCGTGTTTTGACCTTTAAGCTTCTCAGCGTCTGTGGTCTGAAGCTCCTGCAGAAGAACTGACTCAGTGTTGTTTCACCATAATAAGATTAGGAAGAGCAGCACGCTGCATCCTGTCCTGACCCGGCTGGATATTAATATTTCATCATGAGCCTCAGAACATAACACATCCATTGTCTGTTACATTATGTTGAAGAGCACAGTCACTCACTGAGGATGAGTCTCACTCATCCTGTCTCTTTGAAAATCTTTGTGTTTTTAATATAAATCTTTATGAAAATCCACTGATTTGTTCTTCTACTGGTTTGAATCAGGTTCTAATTGGTTTTCTTCTGTTCTGCAGGAGTCAGATTCGTCTCAGAGGAAGCAGAGCACCTTCGCCCCCCCCACCATGAAAGGTAAACATGGGACACTTTCCACTTTCCTCTGATTCTGCAGAATGTGAATGTGCAGGTTTATTAAAGAGAGCAAATCAATATCTCCACTGTTCAAAGTCTTTAAGAGAAACGTTCAGGATGAGAGTTTAAACTCATTCAACGTCTTTCAGATTAAAACCTTTTCATTCTGGATTATTTTACCCACTTTGGTTCTGAAAGTGGATTTAAAGGGAAACCAGATCAAACTGTATTTAATAAGCTACTTTTCAAAAGTAGATGAACACATTTTTACTACAGGTTATGTTTCATCTTTGTTTGTTTGTTATTTTGCAGTATTGCGCAGAAACTTTTTTTTAAATCTGGGTCAAAGGGCAGCTCAAGGAATTTATTTTTCAGAGAAAAATGTCTTATTCGTGATCATATTTACTAGTATTTAAAATTTGGTGCAGATCCAAACTAAAATCTGGTGAATCTAAATGTTCTGCTCTGCGAGAAGCCTTCTACTTTTGATCTGCAACAAATTGCTCATAAAGAATTAATGGAGTCTTTCCTGATCTTTCTTCTTCATGCTGGAAATTGATTCAGACGTTTTTGCATAACAACAACAAACACAGTTGAAAACCTCCTCGGTCGAGGGAGAAGGAGTTTTGAGACATTTAGGAGAAACGTACTCAGAGATAAATCAGTTCATCTTTTCTTCATATATACAGTTTATATATATATACTCTGCATGTCATCTATGTGAGATGACCTCATATGTCAGTTCTGCCTGTATGTTCCTGAACATCTGTTGCAGCTGTGTCCACAGTCTCTGCTCAGTCTCTCTGTGCATGTGTTTGCTTACTGTGTGGACATTGTGTTTTTGTTTTAGGACACAACGATGCTCTCCCTGTTGCTCCCCCCCCCCCCCCCCCCCCCCCCACTCTCCTGTTTTCTTTGTCCTGGCTTTGGTCTCAAGTCTTTGGTTTTGTTTTTCAGTCTCATGTCGGCACATCTGGCAGAGGGATGGGGGGCTCTTATAAGTTTTTTTATTTTAAATCAAAATATCAAAATGTTCTATTGCATTTTCAATGGTCAAACACGTAGAAGTTAAACTTTTTAAGGATTAGTCTCTTGATATTATATTTTTTAGTTGTCAACTCGAGTGTGTGTCCAAACCCAGAGGATCTCGTCCCTCTGAGGCTGAATCAACCTCCTCGGCCAATCAGAGGAAAGTAGTCGCTGTGCCCAATGAATACTTGGAAGTATAAATACATCCCAAAGTACACAGAAATACACCAGACGCTAAAGATGATTAAGTAATTAGTCGACCAACTGACTATTTAAAGACAAGCTCCAGACTTAAAAGCTGTCCTGCTGCCACGTGATTGGCTGACTGGATAGTTGCATAAACACACTTGAGTAAAGGTTCCTAATAAAGTGCTCGGTTAAAATAAAAAGGTCTGATTGGAGCTTCAACCTGTGGAGTCGTCGAGCACAGACACTAAACAAGTGACACTGAACTGAAGCTGAGTTTAAAGAACGTGAATCATTGAGCTGGTGTTGTCTGATGGATCTGATCTCTAAAAGATTTGATGATGTTGTTGTTTTTTTTAATCCTGACTCGTGCTGAATAATTTATAAAACAGTTGAAGAGCTTCTCCATCACATCACATGTGATTCTGCCTGTAAGACAGTGAGGAGCTCAGAGTGACGCTGCTGCAGAGGGTCAGGATCCCACGTCACAGCAGCAGGTGAAACTCTCTGTGTTCTCGTTCAGACTTGAATTCTGTCGTTTGAGGTCGTTGTTAATGCAGTCAAGTGAGTGATGATTCTGTTTGGTTTGGTTTTGAGTAGTTATAAAGGGGTGACACGTCATGATTGACAGCTGACACTGACATTCACCAATTTGCAAGTGCACCTGATTTTAAAGAGGAATCGGACGCAGACCTTTCATTGGTTTATTGCATGATCACCATAAATGAACCTATGATTAATTTATACACCAAGTGAAAACCTTTTGGTGCAGCGACCTTATGTATTAATGAAAACTTGAAAAAGAAAAGGGAAGAAGGAGAGGAAGAAAATACATAATGGTGCAGAGCTGAGTGCAGCGCGGAGCTGGTTCCGGGAAGTGGAGACAGTAAAAGCTTTTCTTTTTATTGATTGTGTGTGTGTGTGTGTGTGTGTGTGTGTGTGTGTGTGTGTGTGTGTGTGTGTGTGTGTGTGTGTGTGTGTGTGTGTGTGTGTGTGTGTGTGTGTGTGTGTGTGTGTGTGTGTGTGTGCGTGTCTGCACTCTCTCATAAATCCCTCTGAACAGAAACCGACTGATTGAATAATCGTCCTGATTCCGGCTCAGTGAGCGTTTTACATTCTGTGAAATCAGGAAAAACATGTTTGCATTTCTTAAAGTATTTTAATTAATTAAATAAAGAGGTTTTTATTGTCACACTGTGGTTTCACAGCGTTTGATGCTTTGTGTTTCATGTGGAAGCTAAAATTCAGTTTTTATTAGACTTTCTTTATCTTGAAATTCATATGATAATTCTAATATTTGTCGTCTGCTGCCTCATGACGCAGGATTTTAGGGCAAATGTACAAATCTGACAGAACATGACTCAGGAGGAGTTTATACATTGGAAGCAGCTTTACAATATAAACATCAACATGGAAGTTTACATCACATCAGGTTTTGTTTGGAATAAGTTTGCGAAACTTCTTCTATAAACATCTGCAAGTGAGATGGATTTCTCTTCACTCGACTGCTCGTGGCTGCTCAGCTGAATATTTATGCTTTTGACTTTTCATCGACTGGTTTTCTCCTGAAGTTTGAGTTCAGATATTTTTTCCCCATTTTTTAAATCTTATTTTTGATTTTTAAGCCTCGGTTTTAATCCCCTCCCACTTTGTTGCAACATGCCTGTAGTTGAAGCGTCTCTCCACTAGAGGTGCTCTTCTCTCCTCAGAGCTTCAGCTGGGGGTGGAGCAGCATCTCCTGGGGGCGGGGCAAAGCGACACGGACAGTGGGCAGCTGAGCCCAATCACAGCGCAGCTCTATGCCACCGGTCCTCTGTGGGCCAATCACAACGGGCCAGAGGAGGCCAACGGGAACGAGGTGCCGTTAGCCAATCAGGAGAGAGGAGTGGCCGAGAGCAACAGTTTAGGGGGTAAACGCTTTTAAAGAAATATAATTAATAACTTTTAAAAACCTTTAACGTTCGGTTCGTCAAATTATCGTTAGAGTTTTTCCTTTCGTCTCGATAACAGATCACAAAACACAACAGATTAAATAAGAAAACGTGACTTTGACTTTAACGTCAAACTGAAGCGGTTCCTGCTGTCGACAGAGATCGTTGCTGATTGGAGGAGGAAGGAAATGCTGCTTTCACGTGAGGCGTGTCTCCTTCCTGTTTCGTTTCCGTTTGTCCAATCAGCAGCGATCCGTGACCACAGCAGGTATCGGCTGTTGTGTGTCGTTATCGGCTGTTGTGTTGATCGTTGCCTTTTTTGTTGTCGTTGCCAAAAATTGACGTGTGCAGCTTTGAGCTTTTTGTGTTGCGTTCGCTCAACAAAGAAACAAATACAAATACATACAATACACACACTCACTGTGTGTTACTTATAACTCACTGTTGTGTTGTTTCATTCACTAACACTCTGCTCTTTAAACACCACTAACTCTCCCCCCCCTCTCTCTCTCTCTCTCTGTCTTTTCTCCTCCTCATGGTCTATCACTTTTCTATCATCTCCTTCTCTCTGCTTCTCTTGCAGATTTGTCACGTGACCACAAACAGGAAGCGTCCAGTCCTGACTCTGTTTCCCGATAGCCATCTCTACCTCCTCTCCTTCATCTCTCCTCCTCCCCCTCCTCCTCCTACTCCTCCTCCTCCTCCTCCTCTTCTTTTCCTGCCTCTGTTCATCAGATCATATTTAACTCGCTGCTTCTCTCCTGCATATCAACACTGTGTCATCTCATCTGTTGGCGGCTCTGCCTCACTACACACATACTACACACACTACACACTACACACTACACACTACACACACTACACTCACACACACACACTACACACTACACGCACTAAACACAGGTTAAATGTTCAGAATCAGTGGAAACTTAAACACTGAAGGTGAAGTTTTGCTTGTGAAGAAACGGCTGTGAATAAAAATGGATTATATTGGAACGTTTACTGAAAGTCAGAGTGTTATTACCCTGCATGTGTGTGTGTGTGTGGGGGGGGGGGGGGGGGTGACCTTGCACGAACTGGTTGAGTTTAAAGCTTTTTGTTGGATTGTGTGTTTGTACAAAATAACTCAACAACACATGGAAAGATCTTCAACAAACTTGGCAGGATCGTTACCTGAGAGTTTATCTGCACATGATTAAATCTCCTGGCTGATCGATCAAGGTCAAGAAAAATGAAGTTTCGAAAAACACGACAATCAAAAGCTGAACAAATGATTCATATGAAGTCAAGTGACGTCATGAAGAAGTCAGGATCAAGTCTGATGCTGGAAAAGTTTCATCTTCAAACCCGTGTCCAACTCTTCATCCATCAACTCCTTCATTCATTTCTGTTTTTCTGCCACAGACAGATTTACTCTGGTGCAGGTTTTGCTCTTGGAGGTTTTAGCTTTTAGTTTTGACGTGCAGCAGGAAACCTGATGATTTCCTCAGGGACACGATTCAGTCTTTACTGCCAAACAGTCACAGGTTTATTCCAGTTTCCAGGTAATAACTGTTTGTGCACATGTGATTAATGATGTGGTTTATAATCAATTTTAATGTTTGATTTCTTGAGTATTTACAGGGAAATTTTCATTTTGAGTTAGTAAATGGGACTTTTATTAAGGTCTTAAACCAGAATGTTAAATTAAACTTAAACCATCACTTTATGTGTCATTTTTAGAATCTAGTGGTTGTAGAGATGATGTTGAAGAAAAAACAAGTTTCAGCCTTTGTGCAGCTTAAATCTGACAAAACAAGTTATGATAATAACTGAATTCTATTCTAAGACACTTTTTCCTGGAGGTTCCGACACAGTTTCAAATTGAAGAACCTCCAAAAGTTATTTAAAGGTCAGTAAGTGTCTTGTTATGATTATTATTTAAAAATGTTAAATCTAAGCTGAGTTTTTGTTTGTGCAGGGAAGCTGGATAGTGCTGTGCCCGAGGAGGAAGAGGAGGAGAACATCCCTCAGGACGACTGATCCAGGGATGAAGGATTTATCTCTTTGTTATTCTGGACGAACCAACAGCTTCAGCTCAGCAGCAACACGACAGGACTTTGATTTTCAGGGGAGAGCAGATCAGGAACCATGTGACAGCAGCTTCTCCCAGTCAAACCAGTGAGAAACCAGAGCTGACATCACTGAGCACTTTCACACAAACTGAATCACCCTTTACTTCAACCTGCTTCAAGGTGGAAGTTCATTTTTTACTATGGTCAAATTAATAACATTCATTCAGTGGATAAAATCACTGATTTATCACCATAAACATCAAGTTACTAGAAAAACTAATTAAAAAACTGTTTATTAAAATAGAAAGAAAGCAGACTTACTAGAAGTATTAATTATTGTCATAATCCATTGATCCTGTTTTGTTTTGTCCAGAACCCAAAGAATTATTCAGGTTTAAAAGACGTTCGACAGAGTAAAGCATCAAACTGAATCTTTGCAGAAGCTGCAGCCAAAGAAAAACTGTCACTATTTCTGTTTTTGGTTGAAATATAATGTTCAGTGTGATCAGACGTTTAAAGATGCTCGACACCAAACACCTGTAAAATACATCAACTTAGATAAAACTGAGAATATAAAGCAATAACTTTAATACTTGCAGCTTTTAGCTTTTAGCATAATTGACCTGTTTATTATTACTTGTGTTTTTCCTGCAGTGACAAAATGATATTGGATGGCTGATATAACTATATAGTGAGTGTGCAGTTTTCAACTGAGGAGAATTTTTTTTTTTAATCTTTTGTATATCCAGTTTGTTTGTTTTTTTAGCACTAACAGCAATAACATGTCACCTGTGATTTTCTACACAATAAAACATTCGAATTTTAAACCTCTGCCATCATTTAACTTCATGACTTCTATATAACAGCATGTGGTTTCTTAGGGAGCCCCCTGGTGGCCTTTGTGTGACACAACAGGAAAACACCTGTCTCACTGCCACCGATTTATAATTTGTGAATAAATAAGATTCTTCTTTTAAATCTTCTCTTATCAATGCTTTTATAAATGATGGACATTAGCTCTTATTAAAATGGTGTAATCATATTTATCTGTATTTTGATCATCACAATATATAATTGTGTTCATTTTAAAAGTTTATGTATAATTTGATTAATATAATTATCTCAGACACCCAAAGATTAATTTTGTCGAATGGAACCATATTCAGTTTAAATTCAAAGGGAGATGAGATTATGAAGATTTAATGAAGAAGCAGAAAGTTTCCATGGACTGTTTTTAATTCCACCCGTCTGTACTCTGGGTTGAACTTTTACTTTTTAATTAACATTTCTGCAGTGTTAATAATGTGGAATTAAAATCTACATCTAGACCTTCAACGCTCTTTCATTGTCACACAGGTAATAACAATATTTATTATATTTTATAAATGTCTGTATTCATGAACACTGTAGAAGCAAAATCTCTGCCTCCAACGGGAATGAGAAAAATACTTTAATTTAGACAAACCGTTTATTTAAATGCCTTTTAAGAGGATGTGTTTATATTTGAACAGCTGCAGATCCCTGTGATACTTTTAAATTGGTGAATCCTGCATTTGTTGATGCAATTAAGTCTTAATTAACGACAGCAGCCGGTGAACCAGGTCCGATTTCTTTAAGAGGAAAAGTGTTTTTATATTGAAAACTTGTGCGACAGTTTCTAACTTAAACAAAATTTTCTAAAGCCAGCTGTGACATTTAATCCCGCATGATTGGCTGTTATCGACTAAGTAAGAACTGAACATTTAAATTCAAACCACTTCTCACCTCCACCAGGACCCTCCCCCCCCCCTCACACACACACACACTCACAGCTCAGGTCTGACACAGCCCTAAAGTTTATTTTATTCATGTCATTTAAGTTACACGGTGGAATTAGAGACAAAAAAAAATGAAAAAGAAAAGAGGTTAGAAATAAAAAAAGAGCAACAACCACCATTTCACATCAAATGGCAGAATGTGTCCACGGATCTGTCCTCACAGGGTCATAGAGCGTACTACTGACTACACACACACACACACACAGGGTATGTACTGTGTAGTGTGTACTTTAGTTTTAGAGTTCAGTCGTGTGTAGTTCCCAGTATGAGCGTTCAGACAGATCCCTGGTGTTAGAGGGACATAAGCAGAGGGGACCACACGAAGGACGCATCATGTGTGTGTGTGTGTGTGTCTCAATGTGTCGTCTCTGCCACGTCTCCCTTCAGACAAATAACTGACTGCACTTTGAAAGAGGTCGTCCGTCCCTCTGTCCTAACAGGTCCCGAATAACCGTCTCAAAACAATTTAAACCGCTCAGGAGGAAAGGTCATCGGAGGACGACTAAAAAAAAAACCTCCAGCGTGTTATTGCAGCTCCGGACTTTTCACAGGTCGGAGGAATCGGTTTAACTTTAGATCTATTGTTCCCGTGAATCGCCGCTAACTACTTTTGCAAGATGTCATATAAATTATGTTTTGTTCATTACTGGAAAAAAAAAAAGAGCAGAAGAAGAAAAACACAACTACTGGTCCTCGAGCCAATCAGGAGCCTCGACTGTTAATAAATATGGACGCCATGACAGCTCTCCAAAAAGTGAAGCCAAAGCATCTTGATCATCCCCTGGTGGCTGACTGTAGTATAGGTTAATGAACTCAGCATTATCCGTGTTTGTGGATGGGACAGGGACCAGGTTAAAAGGTCAAAGTGCACGTTAAAATAGTTTCTGGCGTGTTAGTGTCGGATAAGTTTGGTTTTAATTCGTTTTTTAATGTAATAAAAGGGTGACAGGTCGTGATTGACAGCTGAGACTGGCGCTCAAGATGGCGGCGTTTGTAACCAGGATGTTTTGGCTTCATTTCTGGATATTAGGAAGTGTCGTCCATCTTTAAATTACGGCCCGTGACCACGAGAGTTGAGAGGAATATTAGCGCGGTCTCTGACAGCAAGACGGGTCGACCGGCTCCAGAACTACACTGTAGCTTCACTGCAGTATTTTCAAACTTGTATGTTCCCACTGTAAAAAGTTATGGTGTAACCGAGCTGCTGCGGATTCAGGCTGATTGTGTCCGGAATCATCCAAACGTTTAAAATGGTGTTTTCACCCGTTAACACCCAAACACTCCACCACTTCCAACCCCCTGATATACAAGTTGCTGTTTTTTTGTTTTTTTTAGTGTCAACACATTTGGCAAATCGTCGTTGTCGTCATCATCATTGTCGTCATCATAAAAATAACAAAAACATGAACATTAAAAACAGACGAGCTCAGTTCACATCAAAGTAGAATACGGATATTATATCTTTACCCACAAAGTTTGTTACGACTAGCTAGAAAAAAAGAAAGGAAACATCACCATGTTCTACAAGTGTGTGTCTGTCAGTGTGTGTGTATGTGTTTGCTATGAAATGTTCAAAGATTAGTGTTTGTAGTTTTTACATCTCCTCAGCATGTGTGTGTCTGTGTGTGTGTAAACTTACATTAACAAGCAACATGTCTTTCATTATCAACACATTATCACGAACCTCCTGCATAAAACCAAAATATTATAATAAAAATAAAAAACCCACATCACATCAGAACCATTTGCATTCCCAAAGTAAGCATCCAAAATCCATCACCACGTAGAAGCTGGCCACTGAAAATCTCTGATCTTTCATCGAAAAACAAAAGAATATTTTAGTGTCAACTATATATATACTATATATTTATATTTTTGTTCTTTTATACCAACCAAACATATGGTATATTATGTGTTGCTGTGGTTATGGTCCCTGGCAACATCATGAAAAAAGTACAATGATTAAAATAAAGACACTGATCCCCAACTTCATCCAGCTCGTGTGTATCTGTGTGTTTCAGTTTCTGCTCGTGTTTGTGTATTTTTGTCGTCTTTGTGCGATGAATTGTGTGTTTCTCGTGTTCTTTTGGCGTGTTTTTTTTTTTTAATGTACAGTATTTGTTCTGAATTCAGAGAGGACTTGTTTAAATGCTACACGTTTAGTGTGTTACGTTTTGTCGACACCGACTGTGTGTTTGTTGTCGTCAGGATGGTACGTTGAGGCATTCTAGGCATAGTTTAGCGTGTTTAGTTTGTCTTTAGTGTATGCTCTTAGTGTGTAATTGTCGTGGTACGAGCGCTAACGCTCTAATGGCAGACAGCACAGGAGGCCTTCGCTGTGTGTGCACTGAGTTTCTACGCATTAGAGCTGATGCTCTGTTTATAGACGGCGTGGTAGGCGTTTCGCAGCAGGACGTAGGGGAAGCAGGACTCCAGCAGGTCCATGGTCAGGAAGGGAGACTCCTGCACAATCTGAAACACAAAATGAAACACACAATCAGGCTGTCAGATGGTTGAAGTACATAGATGTGGTTTTGTCCTACGTTCAGTTTTCTTTCTCTCACCATGTCCAGCAGTAAGTAAACAGACTCTCTGTTACGTGTCGTCATCTTGTCCGTCTCCTGGCCGATCTTCAACAGGCTGGATGAGGCCAGCTACACACACACACACACAGACACACACATAGTAAAACATGTTAGAGAGGTGTGCTGCAGTTTGAAGCCAATTTCTAAAGCAGTCGTGTGCAGCGGAGGTTTAAAACAGTTTGATTGTTAATAAAGTAATTTGTCTTACAGCCAGGAACTCTTTCAGACGATCCTCTATGCTCCCCTTGTGGATGGTGAAGAGAGCTGCAGCGATCTGGTTGATGGCTTTGGCCAGGCAGTGGATGTTGTTACAGTGACCTGTAGGGGGCAGCACACACAGGGTTATTAAGAGAATAAGAACAAATGTATCCTGGTCTGATTTCTGATGATGTGTGTGTGTGTGTGTGGCTCTTTAATCTTTGCAGATTCTCCAGTCCAGAGGTGAAACTCATTTTTTATATTTCATGCAGATGACAGTTACCTCGTGTGTGTGTGTGTGTGAGATGCATAAAAAGTAGGTGCGTGTAATTGTACGCTCACTAAATGTTTAGTGCGATTGCACCGTCGTGAGATGTGCTGTCGGAAAACCAATCACATGCTAATACGCCGTCTGCATACTAACGCCGCTGCAGCCTATTACAACTCATTATCCTGTTCAACTGTTCTTTATTAACAATGGCGCCTTTCATTTCAAGGTTGTTAGGAGGCGACGTCTTGATAATTCATCCCCGAGTGACACAACTCTTTGAGACCTGATCACAGCTTCATTCAACCACAACAGTGTCTCTATTACACTGAAAAAATATATACAACGTTTATTTAACGTGATGAATCTTTTCACTGCAACGAATAAGGATTAAACGGGTCACACGGAGTAAACTGACCTTTATTCTCATTATTTAGAGAGGATGAGTAATCGAGTGCACACACATGAATCAAACTGAGGGCACTGGGTCAGTCTCATTTATATGCAGAGCAGATGCAGCAGATCATATCGCAGTAGGTTCTCCTGCTCTGAGTCGCTCCACCATGATTAGTCAATCGATTAGACGGAGGACAGAATATCTAACGGTGATTATTGTGGTAATAATTAACCCCGTATGAGTCTTTGTTTCAGAGAAAAGAAAAACATATTTCTCAGGATCAAGCTTCATTAGATTAAGAAGGAGAAGAGCAGTTGGTGAGTCTATCCCTCTGAGAGACGCCTTCTCACAATGTTAAAGAAAGTATTATTGGAAAGATCCTTTTCACTGATCTCCTATTAATAAATCTGTTTTTAATAGGAAAAATCCTTGTTCATATCACAAGAAAGCGTTGGAGCATCGCGGCGTCTTACCTTCGATGGCCGGGCTGTACTGGGACATCACGTTGCTCGCCAGCGTTGGCAGTGAAACGGCCACAAACACCATCAGCAGGCAGGCGATCTTATACTCCTCCTCTGGACTGATGTTCTCTGCACACACACACACATTAAAAGAAGGAAACTCATGAGAGAAGATTTGAAGAAGATGGATTCAGGTCTTATTCCTGTGTTTTTGATTCTCACCACTCTTCTGTGAGGACAGAGCCACGACCAGCGCCGGGTCGATCTCACAGGGTAAACCTGCGGCTGACGACAGCTCGTAGACATTCATGGCCACCTGGAAAAGAGACTTGATATTCACATACACACCAGGAGAGAGAGAGAACATCTGAACCCTGACAACAGGTGACTTTATTTGTATTTGTTTTAAATGTCGGTTTCACCTTCATGTCTGTCTCTCTGGGAATGTGGTCTTTGAAATCTTCCACCGAACTGACCAGGAATGGAATGTGACAGGATAAAACCTGGAGAAGGTGAGACAGGGACAAAACCATTATTGTCAAGGAAGAACAAAGGCATAATATTTTGTACATTAAAAAAATGTATGTGTGTGTGTGTGTGTGTGTGTGTGTGTGTGTGTGTGTCTCTTACATCTCTCAGAGCCTCCTGAGCGAGGGAGCGGAAAGACAAGATGACTCCAATGATGGTCATTCTCTTCAAAACACTGTCCACAGCTACAAGAACACATGAAAACTACATGTCAATAAAGCTTCAACCGTTAAATCAGTGGCAATAATTATCACTTTGATATTTGAAAAATGAAGAACAAGGCGGCTTTCCTTTGTAAGGAGTGTGAGTTTTAACTGTGTCCTGCTGAGAGTTAGTATTTGAAACAAGTGTTGGAAAATCTAACACAATTTAAAAAATACAGACGTGGTTTCTCTAATCAACACTTTTACAAGAACTTGACAAGAACACAGACAGAAAGTGGAATGAGACTCATCAGCTCTCTAAATATTTCCTGGAAAGATTTGACTACCAGAGGATATTTGATAGTGTGTGTGTGTGTGTGTTTGTGTGTGTGTGTGGGTGTATTGTATGTTTACAGGTGAGTTTCTTGAAGAGCGCAGCCATGTGCTCTGGTTTGTCGAAGCTCGTCCTCATCTGAGTCAGCACCTCCATGTTCTCCACCACCAGTTTCTACATGGACACATACACCCAGTTAATCTACATGAACTGAATCAAATCTGCAGTGTTTAAACCTTTAAATCAGAGGAGCTCCTGTGAGATTCAAACTTGTGTGTAAAGACAGTTCATTGTGTGTGTGCTTGTGTGTGTGTGTGTGTACCTTCAACTCCGCGACCTGTGACGAGATGTGCCACATCAGACTCTCACTGAGGAACTTCATCCCGTACGGCCCCAGCAGCTCCGACAGAGAACGCATCTCTGTGAAATAACACAGTAATAAGAAAATATTAAATATGGGTTACAACATGATATTTTTCACCTGTAGACTAAATTGTGTGTTTGTACCGGAGATGTCAGAGTATTCCTCAGCGTTGAAAGTCAGTTCGTTCTCGGTGGGCAGGTTGACAAAGGCCTTCATGGCAGGGAAGTAGGCGATGTGTCCGTTACTGACCTGACGGAGCAACGTCTCCAAATACCTGAATACACAAAATATAAATATAAATTATACATCCAATGGCAAACCTGAGAAGAACACTAAAAACACCCCGATAACCCCGTCTGACATGTGGATGTGCTGAAACTTTTTCTGCAGAGAGAATAATAAAAAAACTGTAATGGTAGAAACTGATTTCTGTCTGTGGAGCGATAAAAGATATATGCTTTATCTTTAATAAAAGAGTCTCTTACAAATCTGTGAGCGCAGGCACCAGGAAAGAAGCAAGTCTGTACAGGTACAACATGAGATTCTGAAATATCCCTCCTGCTGGAACAAAAACCTTCCATCTCCTTTTCTTTTTTAAAATCAGGCTTTAAAGTGAACGCACCAGTTTGTATACAGACTGGTGATGGTGGGTTCCCCGTGGCTGTCCAAGTGCTGCGTCTGCTGCAGGAGGACGTTGTTGAAGACGCGGGTGATGTCGATGGTGACGTAGTTCTCTATGGACTGCAGCACCGTCATGTAGGCCCGGACGCTGGTCAGCAGCTCGCTGGGCTTGGCTATCTCCTGGGTCGCCTGGTTGTACATCGTCATCCCCACTATGGACCTGGTGACGGAGGGAAGCAGTAAAAAAAAAAAGGTAAATAAAGGAGCTACATCCAAACACAACACAAAAAGGGATTTGACTTTTCTCTGTGTGTTTACTTGGTGAATCGGATCTCCAGGTGTGAGGTGAGATACTCTCTGGGGGTGAAGGTGTGTTCCCACACCGCCAGGTTGGGGACGTAGTTGATGGAGAAGCAGAGTTCAGATAACGCTGTGTGGAGTTTGTCCAGACTGGAAGAATAAAAGATAATAAAACAGGCTTTAGAAGATTTGATCAAACTCTTTATAGAAATAGAAAGAAGACAAATAGAAAAGGAAATGTAGAAAATCACAAGAACTCAACGAGTACAAGGATAAACCAGCAACATGAACATAGACAACTGTGAAATGGCGTTAATGGAAACTCTATTCAACAATACAAATTAGGTTATTAATCTATTATTAATAACTGTGAGAGTAGTAATTACGCATTCATATATTCAAAGAAAAACAAAGAACTGGAAGAGAGTAAGTGAGACACATGGTGAGTCTGGTTACTAACTTGGTGACCAGTAATCGGTTCTTCCTCATGCTCTCCACTCCCGGTTTCTCCCGCTCCGGCTCGCCCTTCTTCCCCGTCGCCTTCTTGCTCTTCTTGTTCACGGCCTGGCTGATGGTCTTCGCACAATGCTTGGGAAGCAGCTAGAGACGGGGAGGAAAAGAAGAAGAAGAAGATGAAGAGTCAAGTGGAAAGCAAACCCCAGACACACAGAGAAAGTGAAGATATTGATGGAAGGACCTCAGTAGATTTACTCAAATGTGTGAACGCAGCTTCCTGATACAGATGAACTTAAGAAGCTTTTGACGACAGGCATCACGGAAGGACTCAGAACATTAATGTGACAGCATGTAATATTACACAATGGGTATAAAAGTCAAGAGACTATGTTTTTTTTTTTTTTAAGTACATGTCAAGAAAACTTTGTGTTGAAGTATTAATTCATTCCTTCATTTATAAACCAGCTCAGTCTGAATGTGACTTGTTATCGATCAATCAGACTTTAACTTTGGGCTGAAAACATCAAGACACTGAAAACTTCTCTCAGCCTCTTCTCTCATTCTTGAAGGGAAATAGTTCGATGTTCAGAGAACTGGGCTCACTCGCTCTCTGCCAGAGAGATTTAATGAGAAGATCGATGCCACTCTCATTTCTGATCAATAACTCTCTCCCAGAACATAACTTGGCGGGGACCAGTAAGTCTCTACTGGTTGCCAGGCAACTGGTCAGAGCCAGAAGGAAAAATAGTCGTGCACATCACCTGAGATAAAATGGTGGATTGAGGTTTTTCGACTTCGGTGTTTTTATGGATTAAACAAACGAGATAAAAATTTGATAATTGATGAGCTGTAGAGTTGCTGAGTCAGGCGAGCTACTTCCAGTCTTTGTGTGAGAGCCTGGCAAACACTGTGCAACTTTAAATCCCACCTCACACTGAACTAGTGAATCGTCTAAGATGGAAAACCACAGCAATGATTTATGAACTCACACTGTACACTTCTGTATGCCCCCATTCATCTTCACTGTATTTTATCATTTTGCAGAGGAGAGTTTAGGGAACTGACTCGTGTGCGACAACATGAAGACGGCTGACATGTCAGAAATCCATCTGACCGTCCAACCTGCTGTCGGGAGCATCTGATCGCTCTTTGCTCTCCTTGTTAACGGAACAACAAACGATGCAAACTGAAGCTGAACTTCAGTCAGACTCCGAAACGAGTCGTGAGTCTCAAAAACATGTTTAAATTGCACTGTGTATCTCCGGCTTTAGATTCCAGGCTGCTGCTGTGGCCTTGTATTCACTTTACAGACATGAGATCAGTGATGATCTTCAACAACGAGTCTTTCCTTTTCACTTGCTGCCGTTCCCTGTGTGTTCCTCACCTGGTCGCTGAGTGTACATTGTTCAGTGCAGATGTCTGTGATCAGGTTTCTGGCCTGTTTGGCCATTTCATCCAGAAACATGTTACACAACGACAGGCTCCGATCTCCTATGTGGTGTCGCTGCGGAGGAGGAGGAAGAGTAAAAGGACATAAGTCACGACTGAATAGTACTGTCATCATTAATATGTGTGTGTTACAATAGATGTGTGTGTGTGTGTGTGTCTTTACCTCTTCAGGACAGAGCTCGTGTGTACAGGACATGAAGTGTGTGCAGAGCAGAGGGAAACAGATGGAGTGTCGGCTCTGGGAGGGAAGTTCCAAGCACTGCTGGAACATCTTCTCAAATGCACGGCTGTAGAAGCTACACACAGACACACACACAAAAAAAACATGAGGACACAAATAAAACAAACACTCGAAGTTACGTATTTTTATTAATATGTCTGAAGATAAGATCTATTCTCTTGGTTCATCCTACCACTTGTGTGCGTTAGTGTGTGTGTGTGTGTTTCTCACCAGAAGATGGACAGGTCGGACGTCTCAACCAGCATCTCCACCAGAGAATCCACCATTTTTGTGTGGAAGATAATGGTGTTCATCATTTTACCAAGCTCCTTGTGATCGGCTATTCCAAGACTGGCCTTGGACACGCTTGTGTAGGCCTGAAGAAAAGAAAAAAAGAAAAGAAACAGAAACAGTCAAACCAACAACAGAGTAAAGACACGTTGCACTGACAGAACTTCTGTGTGTTTAAGTAGGTTTGTGTGTGTGTGTGTGTGTGTGTGTGTGTGTGTGTGTGTGTGTGTACCTGCAGTCTGAACCAGTCCAGCCTCATGCCTCTGAAGTCAAACACCTCTCCGTCCTCCACTGCAACACAAACACAACAATTAACTCAAATTCTATCAACACAGAGATTGGTATCTAACATAAGGCAAGATTACCCCATTACACACATTTTACTTTTATTAATATGAGTTTAATTACAGCAAAGATAAAAAGTGACGTTTTACCTTGTTTGACACTGAGAGAGGTCATAGTGTTGACAAATGAAGACATGATTATAGACTCGTCCTCTGGACACACGGACAGGTTCTGTTACATTGAAGACAGATTATAATTTCGGGTTAGAAAAGATGCGCAGCGTGGAAGAATCTTTATTCTGACACACAAGATTAAAGCTTTTAGTCTGTGTTTATCTAAAGGACATTCTTTAAAACTCATGCAGATCCACATACAGCGTCTTTGCGTGTGTGTAAGAGTGTGTATGCATTTAGTGTGTGGTTCTACCAGTGTGTGTTAAAGAGTATGAATGTGTGTATACCTGCACCAGCTCATTCAGCACCACAGCATCAAACCCTGACAAGTACTGGACGTAATATCGCTGCATCACCGGGCCATACTTCCTGACATGAGCTCTGAGCTCCTCCATGTAGAAGATCAACTCTGCTATGTGTCTGCAAAACACACACGTGCACACAGAGTCAGACGAGAGGTGCACAAGCAGCGAAGCAGAAAATATGCAAAGGACTTGGTGGTAATTGCATTTAGATGTGCACTGAAATGTTGATGCAGGTGAGCAGGTGCGTACTTGTCTATGAAGTCGTCTGTGCTTTTCTTCTGGATGTTGTCTGCATGTCGGAGAAGCCATATTATCTCGTCACGGGCGAACGACAGCGCCATGAACACAAATAACGCCTGGTGGGAGAAAGAGAGAGAGAATGAAATGAAATGAAGAAACATGGCAAGTAGAGAATGTGATTTAAATACATTTCTGATAAATTTCCAGGAGCAGTTGGAAGCAAGTGCACACTCAGAGTGTCTGAACCAAATATGCAAAATGTTTACTGTCCGTCTGGCTCATGGTTAAATTCTGTCACAGATTTATGAAGGTCACCATCTGGCCACTGGAGGTCAGACCTTTTTTACGATGGTAATATCTATCGGCCCTGGTAAGCTGCAAAATCTAGGCAACATAAAAACTGGTATTGCAATGGTTTAAAATTTCATTATGGTTTATCGTATATACCAAAATTCCACAGAGAAGAGCCGAGTCATAATATAAGGACATTTAGCTTGAAATTCTGAATGTTTAAAGGTGATATTCAAGTTTATATTGTGCCTATGTCTTTATCTGTTTATACTATTTGTATTTGTTGATGCAAAAATGTTCTAATGGAGAGAGAGTCATGTCTTACATAAAGATTTTGTTCTCAGTGATTAAGTGTTGTTTGTTTAAAATAGCAGCCGACTTTCTGGGAGACGATAGCAGTGTGCAAGGGGGAGTGACTAAACCTAAAGATCTCTATTGTTATTATGAGGAGTATAAACATTCTTTCTGAACAAAATGAGAATATGGCAGGCAACCATTGTCTAGATAATTAATGGTAATCACAGATTTTCCATTACCTTAGGACCGAGCAGTCCAGGCTGATCCGCTAAAACCGTGGCCAGCTCCTTCAGAGCCGATCTGAGGAACTTGCGTCTCTCTCGGTGCATGGAGCCTCTGCAGAGAGTCAGACAGGCAGCGGAAGTCAGAGCAGAGCATCAAAACACACCAGCCGCCTGATTAAACCGTATTTTGACACTTTCAGGACAATCCCGCCAGAGGACATAAAAAAGTAAGACTATGACAGGAGCAGGAGGAGAAAGAAGATGAAAGGGGAAGATGGAATAAGTAATGGGGATAAAAGCAGGGATGAGACTGAGGGGGAGACAAAGAGGGGAGGATGAAACAGGGAAAAAACTGAATAGGGGATAAAGGGAGGAAGGAGGTGATCTGTCTGGGTGACACTCTCCCGGAGAGACACAAGAGGGTAGAAGCAAAATAAAATATGGTTAAATAGGAAGGAGGTGAAAAAATGATAAAACTGGAAATGTGGGCAGTGAAAAGAAGCAATAAAAGTGAGGAACAAAAAGTAGAAATATGATGAAAATCTCCAGAGATATGATGAAGGAATGAGAAAGGGATTATATACATACGCATGAGACAGGGCCTGTTCTTTGCACTCCCTGATGTCGTTGATGCGTTTGTTGTACCTGGAAAAAAACAAAGCAACGGAGCATTCGCATTATACATATCATTTTTCAAATTCCAATCTCGTCTCAAAACCCTGGGAAACTCAGTACTGCTTAATACAAAGGCTTGAATGATAAATAACTCTGTTTTTCTAAATACAAATCGGTGAAACGTGGTTCACTCATGGCCTGTGTCTTCACATGTAAAGGTTTTTACCCTCTGATGTTCACAAACAGATCCTCTGCGGCCTTGTGGATGTGGAAGACCTCGTCCCTGAAGAGGCAGAGGCAGGTGGAGCTTTGCAGAGCCAACTTCCACAGAGACAACGCCGCTGCATCGGTGTTCAGCACCGCGTGACACAGGATGAAACCGACTGCAGACAGAACAGAAAGGGGGTTTATGAGTGCGTGCTGGCAGAAGCCTTATGATCAAGTCAGATGAAGGGTTTAAATGTTTCTGCAGTACTCACAAACAATCCACTTCTCCATCGCGTCCAGTGACAGATATTCACATGGCATCTGAAGACAGAAATGTAAGAGGTCAGTGAGGCGTCATCCCCAAAAACAAGTTTTAGTTTCACTTTAGTTATGTCTGGACGGATGCCATTTTCCAATATTGCCATACTAACAGTGTCTGACTGAGCAGGATTGAGCATGGTGGAGGGGGCAGAGATGAGCGAGAGCAGCTGGGCGTTCCTCCATTGGTCGGCAGACAGGTTCCTCCTGGGGTAAACCATCGTGAGACTGATCAACGCGTCCGACAGGGACTGCAGGGGAGGAAGGGCAGGAAGAGATGAAAGATATGAAACAGACACTGAAACTTACTGTACTGATATTATTAAAAAAATGGCCAAGTTTTATGGTTTATTTATGACAAATGAGCCAAATTAACCAGTTTGTCTGGATGTGAGTTCATCTTTCTGCCTTTGTGGATGACCATGCATCTCTGTACTGCGTGAAACTCTATAAAATATGTCTCTGTACTGTAACATGATCCAACTTCATTTGTGTATGAAGTGTATTAAAGTAAAAACTGCAGCGTTAGTGTTTCAGTGGAATGAAAACACATTAGCTTCACTTTGATTTTAATTGAGCTGATACTTCTGCTCCCGCATCAAAAACAGGAAATAGTTTCAAGTAACTGAGCTCAATTTGGCTGCTAAGGCAACTGTGCCTCTGTTTAAAAAGATGATATCTGTTGCACACATGGTGGATCACACTGTAAACATGCACAACTACTTCAGAGGTTTACTCTGTGCTACTCTTACAAGGCAGAGAAAATGTGATAAGTAAAAACACTGTAAAAAGCCAAAAGACCAACAACAAAAATGGGAGTGTTTTGTTTGTAAGTTGATAAAACGGAACAGGACAGTTTAAAGGGACTTAGGGGGGCACTGGTAAAAGGGACCTAAATAAAAACTCCTACCTTTCCATGTGGAACAAACTCCTCCATCATCTTCTTCAGAGGGTTTTCATAATCCACAATCATCTGGCCCAACCTGGGATACTCACGATCACTGTAACACACACAGAGTCATAACTTCAACATCATTTCCAGGTTAAATCTGTATTTTTGTGGTAAGTAAAAGAGAACACTAAGACAAATGTGTTTGTGCGTCTTGCTCACCTGGCTCCATGTGTCATCTCATGGGCATAGTTGTACAGCCCTATGATGGCTTTCCTCTCCTCTATGCGTGACAGTATCGTCATCAGAGTAGTGTAGGTCACCACCAGGTCCAGGTAGTTCTTGGTCAGGTCAAAGTTCACCGTCTGGCAGGAGACAAATAAAAACCACCAAAATTACACTTTTATAACAGATTGAATTGTATTTACCTTTACAGCATCTCTTAAGCAAATAATTCACATTGTTGTAGTCTTTAATAATATACACAGACAAATATTATGTCTGTATCTATCATCTGGTTTGTGTGTTGCACTTACAATATCAAAGAAGACCTGGCAGGCGTCGATGGTGTTCAGCAGCTCACACACATGGTCCTGTGGATGAAGAAGATTCTTCATTAGAAGCAATAGATCACAATTTCCCTCACAGTTTACCATCACTATGTGTGTGTGTGTGTGTGTATGTGTGTGTGTGGGTACGTTTTCCTACCTTGAATTCCATGACATCTACAAAGGTAAAATAGTAGAGAGCCAAGTTTTTCAGGATCTCTGACTTCTCCTTCTGCAGCTGAGCCAGCTGTTGCTGTAAAGCCACACAGCAGAAGACACAGTTACAGAGGAACTAATAAATATGTGATTAACACAACCCGTTTATTATTCAATGGATTCTCTACCCCCCAAAATAATGATTTGTCTGCTTGAGTCCTTCCTTGATGTGTTCTATATGTGTCCCATTGACAATTAGAAACTCAACTACTCTGCTCTATCAAGTTATCAAGTTGCTGTGAAAGATATGATTTAAGTTCAAGGTCAAATTTTCTTCTTTGTGTTTTAACCAATACTAAAGCTGTCCATCCAACAATGTGTTGTCTAGGTTTTTAAAGACAGAATTGAAATAGGAACTTCAATCAAAGCACTGAAAGCCAAACCTCTTTCTGTGCGTGCTGATGGTTGGAAATGTTTCTCAGTGGATGCTGTGTTTCTTATTTCAAAATAATAATAATTCAAATAATTCAGCTTTAAAAGACTGTCACGTCAATCTTTTAAAGTCAAACATGCAGAGTGAAAGCTCTACTGTAGCTAACAAAAAGCTGTTTCTATCAAACCCATCTCCAGAAGCTGTGAGCGTCTGAGCTCAGAGCCGTAGCCTGAACCAGAGCTAATCTACCAAGGAAAGAGGGAGAAGGTGTAGAAGGAAGTGTGGGACACTGCTGCTGCACCGAGGAGTTCAAACTTCAGTTACACAAAGAGGAAGTGTTTAATCTTTATCAAACTTGTAGAGGTGATTAGTTTCCTGTTATTTATCTCTAATTTGTTGAGGCCAGTTTCCCTGTATGTTGGTTTCTGTTGCTGCTAAATGAAAGAGGCCGAGAAGAAGCTCACAAGAAGCTATATCTACTGTTTATATCACTCCTCAGTACAGGCAGTCAGTGAGTTATTTAAACAGCCAGCTAGTTGGTCATCGAGCCATCTAACCAATCAGCAGCCAGCCGGCCAACCCAGTATAAACCAGCCACACAGTCACTCAGAGGATGAAGGAATGAAAAGTATAAAAAGCTGCCAGCGAGGACAGAGGGGAGAAGGCGGAGCGAAGGAGGACACACTGCAAATAGCTTCAAAAACAGGTACAACCGAATAACGTTATCGCAAAACTTAGGTACATAAACTAAAATACAAAAAGGTTACAGGAACTTAGATACAAAAACTTACCAAAAAGCACAAGTCCGGAATAAGCCGAGTTTTAGCATGCAAAACACAAACAAACACAGAAACAAAGCAGAAAAACAACGTAAGAGACAATTTCTGCACAGTTATACTGAATAAAGCAGTTAGCTTGACACAAACACACACGCACGCACATACAAACACACGCACACATACACAGCTCTTTGCTTAATGACAGTTTCACATAAACACCAAGGCCAGATGCTATGACTTAAGCTAACAAGTAAAGCTAAAAGAAATATTTGATGAGCAGTGATTAGTTTAGTTCACTCAACAAACCTCCAGCACAATCACAGACACACTCAGAACTACAATCACAGTCTTGTTCACACAATCCATTCTGGAAATAAAACATAATCTGCAGGTTAGAATATCATTTGCCAAGTGGAGAGAAAAGGTTTCATGTTGTATCACTGGATTTTACCGATTAAGGGGAAAGTGCTTGTTTGATTGTTTAAATACAATCTTCCACTGCAATGAAGCTATTACAGAACATAATTGTAAACTGAGTTATAGCTGCAATGTTATAATAAATTGATCAGTTCAAAGCAAATTGTTCAATAATTATATTGATATAATTGAATAGTGATGTCCCCAGGTTCTCAAATGGAAGCACTTGTTAACTTGACGACGTCACCTTGTGGGGTAAGATACAACATTTTACATTTTTAACTGTTTTATGAGAATTTATAGATTCAAATATGAATTAATTATTCAAGAAAATGATCAGGAGATTTATCTTTAATGAAAATAACCGACATCCACAGCTCTAAACTGAATAATATCATTTCTGACATAAAACTGTCTATTGCAAAGCGAAAGTCGAAGTGACGGGCAGGTTTCACACTTACGTTATTATTCCGTGTCTCCACCGCAGGAAACTTCCTGACGATGAATTTAACCGCCGACTCCAGGTTCTTATCAACGAGATAGGAGGGCTTAGCCTTGGGATCCCCACATGCCTGGAAAGGAGAGGAGAAGAAGAAGAGGTGAGCCGAGTCACAAGAACAAATATGATGAAGTAAACCTCTAAGCTCTTTACTCTTTATCTCATCATTTCTGACTCTATTTATTCTATCATATCTTTCCTCATGATCAGGCATGTTAGATGTGTGGTCATCGCCAGGGACACATTTAGTGCTCACAGTTTAAACTGGTTTATCTTAGATGTGAGGAGGGGGGGAGGGGAGGGGGTCGGTAGATGAAATACTGACACCACTGACATTGAGTGACGTTTCCGGGACATGAAAACGAGCACACACAAAGCTTGATGCAGTGACCCGAGTAAATGTCTAATTCGACATGTAGATGTGCATGTTGACAAAGGAGATTTGGGAAGGTTTACGTTTGGGGGGGGGGGGGTTGTGTTTAGATAAACCAGGTTCAACTGTTGTAAAAGAGCCTCAAGTGATCAGTGGTTCTCAGCTGCTGCCATGACTAATTGAACGTTTTATGTTGAATTGAAATGATACTTTGTGTTAGAGCCGGACCTTGAGCCAATAACGATATTATTCTCAAGATGTTATAATTACAAAGAAATATAATTGAGGCTTAATATTTAACTGATTAACGGTAATGTTTACTATAAATGACTTTATATGAAAACAAAATATATATACAGCCAAATATGTGAATGCAGTGAAATATTTTTTTATTTAAATGTATTTAAATTCACATCTTTTCCACATTGTTTATTCTATAAATGAAATACTAAACATTTAATGGCTCAAATGCTCAACTGTACTTTAGGTTTTTGTGGACAAAACAATTAAGTAAATAGATATATTCATTTATCGTTATCGAAAGTCAAGGCAGATGTTCTCTACAGCAGCAAGAGGTTGAGAACCACTGAGTCCCAGGTAAAGAGAGGGTTTGAGTTTCAAACTGTCTACGAGCTGTCACTGGTTAGTGTCACTGTACGACAGGCAGAGTGATGGATGGGTTGAGTGAAGGAGGGACTGAATGAAACAGCAGAGATACAGAGAGATAAATACACAGAGGAGGAGGAGGAGGAGGAGGAGGAGGAGGAGGAAGGGGAAAGAGGGGGAACTTAAACAAAAAGGGGGGGGGGGGGGGGGGTCACACATAGGGGTCAACTGAGAAATGACGAAAGAGCCTGAGACGAGAGAAATACGCTGTTTTTAATGTGTCCTGTCATCTGCACCTACACCAGCTGAACTTTCTGGAGAACAGCAACATTAATTCTCAATTCACTGCATCTGCAGACCTATTTTATAAAATCTAGTTAAATACTTGAATCTACTCCTCAACAGGGGTCACAGTATCTGCCTCACAGTCTATGGCAGGAAGCAGCAGCGCTCATGCATTATGGGTAGGGCCGTAGTGGATGGCGAGGAAGGTGTGGTCCATGCATGTGCCATAAACAGAGTGGATGTATAAAGGAGGTTGGCTGCAAACACAGAGGAACGATCCTAGAAGAGGTCAGTGTCTTTGACCATTCTAAGGATTCAGTTCCTCGTGGTTAAGGTTTAAGTTTAGAGAGTGGAAGCACACATGTAGAAAAAAGGCATAAAAAGTAACATGAGGTTACGAAAATGAAATCTTACAACACAAAACTGCACCGTTAATGACATGTTGCTTCTTGTATTAACAAACCACAGCTAATGAACCAACGGGCTTGAAACATCACCACAACCATAAATCAGGATTTCAGTTTGCATGGCGCTGGAATGTCTCCAGCTGGAGCCAGTGCAAAATGAAACCACAAACAGCAACACATGCTAGTTCACACGAGCACAGGAGGGAACGTCTACCTGGGTTTAATACGTGATGAAACACAAAACTGAGGTATCAAGAGCAACACACCACACTGCAGACAGTGTGTGTGGTCGTAGCAACACAACTTAGAAACCTTCGAACCACAGAGATCAGGGCAACAAGGAGGATTTCAAACTAAAAACTAAAACTTAAATTTAACAGATTAGCTTTGACTTTGACAGAGCCACCGTTTGTGGATGTTGCTGGTTTACCTGCAGGTTCAAGACCAAGCACCTGCTCCCACTTTGCATCCGATATAATCTGTTACCTCAGAGGTTTTCCTTTGCCTGGAGTTTGTGTATTTTTAGCAGGATTAAGGTACAACTACTGAGCCAATTACCACGAAGCTTGATGAGTCATTGAAGAACCAAGGAATTACATTTTTAACTTTTTTAACATTGTGAATTGTTTTTCCAACATTTGTGCAGATCAAAACAAAATCTGGATCTAGTAAATTAAAGCTGTTTTATGGTAACAAATAGGACTGGCAAACTCCAATTACCACCAATTAGTAAAGAGATAAAGTCATTGGATTAATTGTTTGCAGGATTACGTAAAAACTACTACAAGCCAAGCTTGATGCTGGAATGGGTCTGAGAAAAAGCCCGATAAATTAGATGCGGAATAATCCTTTTGAGCTTCTACAATAAGAACTAGACAATCATTTGTAGAATTTTACGAACTTGGCAAAGTCGTGCATGTCTTGTTTAACGTGGGATGCAAAATGGCGCAAGTGTAAAATAGTCTTAAATCCCTTCCAAAAATCCTGACAGGAGAAAAAAGCACGGGCAAAGTTAACTAAATAGCTTGTCTCATGCTAACAACTTAACTAAAACCCCAGTTCAGTTTGTTTAGTTTGTTGCTGGGGTCACCTCCCTTTCTAGAACACCAGAAACAAGCAGTGCTGAGCTCGTTCTGAAACACATCTACTGGTGCGGGATCTCAAAACACAAAACACTGGGACTCTTTGACACAGGACAACACACAACACCAACACGATTGTCAAAACCCATCAACGACACAGACTGGACCTTGAGTCTCAGCTTGTTTCCTCGCGCCCACTTCTCTCACATCTGACCAGATGTCCAACCTCAAACAGATCTCACTGTCAATGTGTGTGTCAGATCTGTGTCGCGTGTGAGAAGCAGGCGGAATATTAACCACGATAACAAGGAAACAAGATGTGACTGGGTAATCCATGCAGCTGCAGGCACAAGCCTCCATTTTCTAGCTAATACAGCGCTCTTCTGACAACAACACAGCGCTAACCTAGCCCTACACAACAGACTAGTTTCTATATTGGCCACTAGGAAGGTAGTTACCCTTTGATTCACTCCGGGGAACTGTGGAGTAAAAACCGCTGTTGGGTTAGCAATGGTACTCTAACTCAAAATTATACCAACAATCACAAGTTTCTGAATAGCCGTCATTTAGACATATTTATAGACCTTTTGTCTTCCTAGGAACTCACTCACAATATTCTCAGACTTCTGTTGGTGGATGTGATGCTGTAGTGACTGACTTTAACATTAAGCCTTATGAGATTCATGTGAGAGCAAAATATAAGGTGATAAAACTAATATTTAATACTGACAGCTGAATTACAGATGACAATGACATGATTCTGACAGAGAGTTCGATTAACAGCACATTGACAGACATTTGATGTAAACAACTAGAATATGCTTTGAATCATGATTGGCAGAAATGGACAGTTATAGTTAATGGGCTCAAACATGCAAATTGTCCAAAGGGATGATTCAAAATTGTTTCTACTTTGAAACTAGCATATAGTAGAGACGTAGATATAGCCACAACATTACAGCATCTCACTTGAGCTATGCTACAACCTCAATTATTATCAGTTTCTTACTTTCAGGAGTTGAGGGCAGAATTGGCTACCTAGCTTCTTAGCACCACAAAACAAAACGATTCAACACTAATGTTGAATAATATTAGTTGTGGTGGTGGCTAGTGCAATAAGCTGGCTAGCTGGGTTTGGGTGGGGGGCGATGGAAGGATGGACGGAAGGGTAGGCGGGTGGGGGGGGCAGTGAATGACAGGAGAGGGCATGGGAATAAGCTGAGAATCAGTAGTGGTCAGGAAGGAGTAAGGGTACTGTTTCCTGGATACCAGAACAGACCTTAGTCTCGCCTCCACCCTCGTTCCTCCACTCCAGGTAGCAATTAACAGCCAAGCTTCTCAAATGGTCCCCCACACTGACCCAACATATGGCAGGGGACTCCCCAGCAGAGAGCACTGGGCTGAAGGGAAACCTACATCTGAAAACTAATTACGCCTGCTAATTACAGGGTAAAATATTCAGAACACCCTGTGGCATCTTTTTAGCAAACCTGCCGAGTCCCAGGAAACCACTCGTAAAACCAACTTGTCACTGCCGCACTGAGAGGATTTTGTTCTGCTGCTCCTCACAGTGTGAGCGCACTTGTTTTCACAAGGAGGGATTTAGTGCAGCGATAAAGACATGTTAAAAAAAAGTCCAAATAATGGATGGTCTCATGTGATTGGAGAGAGAACCACTAAAGAGCTGGAGGAGTGCCTGCTGGCTGGCAGCTCTATAGACCTAATCTTCACTCATCCTTCTGCATTTGTCAGCGTTATTCCCTCTGCTAGGATACCTCTGAGCTCTCTGGGATCATGCAAATATAAATCTGCAGCCAAATCAGGTAATTTATGAGGTACTACTTCAAAACCAAATACATTATTTGAAGCTTCTAAAAAGGCAGCTTCTCATAACCTGTCCAGATTAAGGCAGATATTTCCAGAATGAACTTTTTCCTCTGTGCTTAGGCCTCTTGTCCACACGCAACTTTTAAAAACACTGCTTTCTGTGTATACATATTAAAAAGGAGCATTTAGGAAGTGATGGCGTCACATCTTACATTTTGCGCAAGCCTGTTGTTGCTTTGTGTAATGAGCATGCGCCAGAGACAACAACAATGGCAGCTACATACGATTTCTCTACATTTGGTTAGCACGGCTAGGTCTAATTACATGTTCACAGCTAGATTCATCCTTACTGCACCACGTTACCAGCATTCACAGGAGTCTGCCTCAACAAATATTACTTCGTCCACAGCGCTCTTCTCTGGCAATTGACGGAGCAGGGACTTTATCGCCACCTACAGGGCTTTGTAGGGATTTTTGTGTTCTTGTCTGGACGGAGATATTTTGTCAAATAAAGTTTGTGTGGTTGAAAATTTGTTTTGTTTAAACGCAGCAGAAAATATCTGTTCCAATTTGTTTAAATACAGAGCAGATTAACAATATGTAACCTGGATTATTACCAATGCATAACATTGAAAACTGACATTTTAAATGAATATTTTCTTAATTTTTTTAACAGGAGCCCAGCCAGTCTTTCTAGATGCACTAATTTGATCAGGTACTATGATAATAATATAACTAATAGAATCGGCATATTTAGCCTCCATATTTAGTTTGACTGATTTCTGGTTAGCATCCACAAAATGTTGAGTTTTGCTTTGCAGACTAGTTATGTCTCAGGACTAAAAGAACTGTGTGTAAATGGTGTTTCAGCCTTTAATGTCAGCATTGCAGATTCTAACATGAAGAGGAGTGAGGCACAAAGGAGAAGACCAACAGATCAGTACAGGTAGCCAGGAGCAGGAGGAGGAGGAGGAGGCGAGGAAGGGAGGAGGAAGAGTAGGGAGCTGAGGAAGGGTGAAGGAGGAGGGGTTTCATTAGTGGAAGGTGATAAACTTTGCAAACCTTCCAAACTTGTCCTTGCTGCATAGGAGAAGGGGGGGGAAGCATTGGAACGGAGAGAAGAAGAGAAAAAATCAAAAACAAAGAGCCCACCCAGACAAACTGCTGCATCAGTGATCTACACACTCACAAATACATACACAATCACACACACTCACACGTCTTGGACAACTGTTTGTGTGTACAGGCATTTTTTCTGCATATCTGAGAGTTTCATTGAGCGATAGCCAGTCTCTCATTGCTTTTCAACACATAACACATCACATGCTGCGCCAACGTGTGACGACATTAACACTTGTTTTAACGCACAACGAGTAACACAAGCTGTAGTTTTTCCCCTACCTACGCAGCGAGACACAATAAAAAAATAACGTTTCCATTTAAACATTGAGGAAATGTGGTGATATAATGAGGCTGGCACTCGGCCGCCCCACTGCCTCAACACACTGAACGGAGTGAGGACAAAGTTTGGTCCCTGCTGTTTTCACTGGCTGCGATACTGGCTCCACACTTCGGCTCCAATGCTTAGCAACAGATGATGATGCTGCTCCCTCATCGCTGACGCATCGTTGCTCCTGATGCTATCAAACATGTTTAAATTGATCTTTTAATAGTTGCATTGGAGTGGAGCAGCACAATTCACTTATACCTGGACACAGTGAACCGTGGCACTGGTTTTGCCTGTAAAAAACAGCAGGGTTCTGTGGTGTATTCCAGGTCGACTGTGATGGTGTTTAAAGAGGAATTTAGTATTAACTGTGAAAAGAGGACACAGGGTTTAGTCTGGTGGTGAGAGGCAGTAATCAGGGATAAATAAATAGTTTTATGCCGTTTTTTTGTTGTAGTTCAGAGAAACAGAGCAGCAATGAGCAACTTAAGAGTTACTACTAGTTATATGTTCAGGCCAATACACCGGTTGCTATTATCATATATTTACAGTGTAGAAAGACCAATTGACAGTTGGGCCTTAGTGGAACTATGGGCTCAACATTCTACTATAGACCAATATAATATGGTCATGATATAATTTTTGTAAACTGGAATAAACAATTTTGTCTCTAAACTGGATCCCCCATAATGAGTAAGTTAATCAATTAGCTGACAACTAGTTTGATATTCAACTAGTCCTTTCTGAGCAATGTGGAATAAAGGGAATCTCTCTGCAAACACTATGTCACACAGCACACATTTAGAAGTCTGCTACAGTTCAAACCACAGATGTGCAGTAATGCCATGGAGGGAGTCTGCAGGTTTTCATCCAAACTAAACACTACAACAAGTGGTTTCACAGATAGATCCACTTCTAGAACTCGTTCAACCAGAAGGCAGAGACTAAGCATCTTCAGTTTTCAAAGAAAACCTGCACACTCGCAGCCATCGATGGCAGGACTACCCATTTGTTACTCAAATCCCTCCATCTGAGTTCTGTCTCTTCAATCCAAACAGATTAGAGACAAATATTTCATGTTCCACATATTCCCTGAGGAATGTGTCATTCATACCATGAGAAATTAATGGGGGGTTTCAGGCAACTTGGCCTTAACAGCTCATAAAATGCCCCAGAAATTAAAAATGATGAGTAAAAAAATGCCCCGACTAAATCAGGAGTGCCCTTCATTAAATGTCAACCTGTAATTATTCATTGACTTAAGTGAGTAACGACCAGGCTGCCATGTTTCACTGTGTGTGTTCTGGGCAGTGCAAAGGCTCCAGTAATTAAACCAAAATCTAAGCAGAACAAACCACACAGTGAGTGACAGAAGAAAATCCTGATCTCACTGGAACCAGTTAAAAAAAAAATTGTATTACAGAACAGTAGAGGTGAAAAAATAGTTGGAAAGAGGAAAAGGGTGATACCGTCTTCAGAGTACCAGCAGCAGTAGGCAGGACCACTGGTACATTGCATTACACACTCTGACTACACACTAACTGAGCACTTTATCAGGAACGCCTCACTAATACTGAGTAGTTACTCTCTTTGCTCTTAAAAACAGTCTACGAGCTTCATGGCATAAATTCCACAAGATGTCGGACAAGTTGATGTCTCATCGCATCTGTTCTGCAGATTTATCAGCGGCAGATACACGCTCCTGTTTTGTATGTCCTGATTGACAAACAAAGCAAGTTGTCTAGAAAACTGTTCTAGACAACCTGCTTTGTCTGAAGATGCATTCTTCTGCTGGAAGTAGCCATAAGAAGATGGTCGACTTGGGTCCAGGAGAAGTTGATGAGTGAACACAGCAGGGGATCCCCCTGCTGGATTCACCGCAAGCCGTAATGCTTCTAATGTGCGACCGACGCAAAAATGAAAAGCGGTTAAACACGCGTAGAAGAAACTGACAAAATTGCCAAGAGAGTTTGTGTTGATAAGAACTGACGACTTCTTTGTGTTGTTAAGAAAATCACGTGACCTCCAAGTTGACTTGTATCTGGAGGGTTACATGCGTTGCACTGCTGCCATGTTATTGGCTGATTGGTTAAGTGCAAGAATATGCAGATTTGAAGGTGTTCCTAATAAAGTGCTCAGGTAGAGTGTAAGCAAATTTCCGAACTGAAAACTCATATCACTACCGTAAAATATATGCACTCTAATGCAAAAGTCTTTCTGGAAACATGACCTGTAGTTTAACCCTCCCTGTCTTAACTCAAATCGCAACATTTTTAACTTACTTACCTACTTTTATAGACATTTAAAACTAACATCTGAAAGTAGCAGAACAAACTCCAGCCTGGTGATGGTTGTAGAGTGATTACATTTACTGCATCTAAATTTACAGGTGTTGGGTTTGTTGTTTCTCTCTGTTTCCCCCTGTGGATATAAGCAATCCTGCAGTCAATCCTACTGCTGGTATTTAGAGAACCGAAAAGCCAATAAAGTTTTACATAAGGAAGTAACCTGCTTTGTACTTGCTGTCATGATGCATTGGAAAAAGTATATTTTTCACTTACTGCATAGCAGTCTAGGAGACTATGGGATTTATCTGAATATAAGCAAGATTAAGTAAAATAAATACATGTAAGCGCTGTGTGCAAGACAAAGATATGATGTTAGAAGGTTCACAGGCTGAAAGATAAGCACAGCAAAGAAAAACTTGAATGCCACTCAGCCAGGATTAGGAAAGGTGACTGTTAAGGGGAATTTAAGGAGCAGATTTAAAGGTTAACTGCAGCTAATCGGTGGGTATGTAATGAGTGACAATACTTAAAATGGAAAAGAACTTTACTGTGATCTTGGATGATAATAATACCGTTAGTGAACATGAATTGCTCTCTCCCAAAGGCAGAAACCAAACAACCGGGTCTGTCATCTGTGTTTTTATTAAGAAATAATGAAGTTACTCCACAGATGATAAATTGGAGACAGGTTTTGTGAGTGCTTCATCTGGGAATCACTTAAGAAATTTCAGAAATAAAAAGGGATCAAGCTAGTCTCCAAATGGCCATTGAGGGAGCCAGAGTGAGCACTGCTGATATACTGTATCACAAATTATATCCCCGGTTCTTTCATTTCTGGCTTTGGGATGCAGATGCTGGAGGATGCTGGGAGGTTTGCTAATATTCACAAGGTAAAAAGAAACCAACAACAACAACAAAAAAACATATGAACACCATTACAGGGTGGATGTGTTCAGAAGCCTTATGGTGAGGCGGAGCAGGGGAGATATGAGGATGGTAGGACGGACAGAAAGAAAAGGGAAGGAAGGAGGGAGGAGAGGAAGGGCGGATTAAGAAGAGCAATCAGCAGCAAAATCTCTGATTGTGTCTCATACTGTCCTAAAACTTCTACACAAACTAAAAACACACTTGTGTTGACAGTGGGGGAAATAAATTAATTTGCTGATGTTTTTTTCTGCTGACGAGTATAAATATAAATAAGAAACCTGATAAAAAGGCTTTACGAATAGCAGTTGACTATCTGAACAGTAACCGAGTTCACAAAATGCCAATAGTTAGAACACAGTATTGGCATTCAGACATTCTAACATCTACTCTGTGTACTCTCTAAAACTTCATCAGTGACCTCTTTCACTCTCTCCCGCTTGTTCTTTATTCATCATACACACCCAAGCACAAAGGCTCGTCCCACACAGACAGACCCACTTCTCTTTTTCCTCCCACACACAAACCATTGAGCATCACATTGAAGAGTCAGTAACATTAATAATTGGGTTATATTTCACATAAACGTGGATATTGCACTGGGACAGTGTATGAAAGCGTAAAAGTTATTCTAAATATTTGTGGTGAAATATTTAGAATAACTGGAGGAAAAAGTTCATCAATCAATCGCCAAGTCCATCAAGGGAAGCTAAATTCTTGCAAGCTTTAGTTTTATATACATACATTATATACATTTTAAAACTTGTTATGTTGTACATTTTATTATTTCGATTTTTTTGCTACTGGTCTATATTGAGTCATCATAGTGAATTCTTACAACCAATGGTGGACAATGTATTCAGATCATTACTCAAGTAAAAGTATCAATACAATAAAGTAAAAACAGGGGTATTATCAGCTAGATATACTTGAAATTAACAAGATAACCACAAGTTATGCAGTTATGTATTCCCTGTGACTGATGATATTATTATATATATATATATCTACTATAAGATTGTTAAACATGATGCACGATGAATCTGAGGGGTTTTAAGATCATTAATAAAATGACGTTTCTCTAATGTTTAACCTTATTTGAAATATTGTTCCTCGGTAATTGTAATGAAACCAAGTGAGAAGCTGAATTTATGCCTTTTTGGTGGAATTGCAAATATCAGAAACATAATGAGGAGCATGTTTTTATGGCAGAGGTCGAAACACTTTATTTAATCTCTGTAGTTCATTCTATGTAGTTGGGTCAAACTTATTTCCCTCTGAAACGTTTAGGAGTTGATAAATATAGAAGTAATACAAGTGTATATGCTGCCCGTGTTTTTTACGTCTGTGCTTCTGCTTTGTTAGTTTCAGTTAGTGTGACTATCCAGTAGAACGCTGTGATTACTGCATATTTATATTAACATTAAATATCCCTCATTGTATTCGTTTGCTATGTTTTGTATTGTGAGACTCTGTATTGCACGATTTAAAGGTCTCCTGAATAATGTTACTACTAACATGAGAATGATCTGTTTGTTATTGTTCTGCATACTTGAGTGATTATATTATTTCTATTTCATACTCTTTTTCAATATGACTTTTTAACATCTGCCTGGGGACTAAAAAATAAAAATAAGATAACATAGATCCAAATTAATATCAGTCGACAGTGTTATTTATACGGTTGTGATTTTTAACTCTTCTTCATGAACAGAAAGTCATAATCTTGACCTGTTACACCTCTTCACTGTGCTCATAAAAAACAACTATATAAATATACACTGAACTTTTAATCACAATGCTACTAATTGATATCAAATGCAGCATAAGTGACTCATAAATGACACTTGAGTAAATTATCTGAGATACTTTCCATCACTGCTGATCCCTCGTATTGATTATTATGTGCTGATTAATATAACCAGTAGCTAAAGTTACTGATTAAATGGACATATTATCAACAGCCTATATTTGGCTTTTTGCTCCATTTTCTTATCACTTAGGAGCATCAGGCTAAATAGCTTGATGTATAAATATACCATTATAATTTATAATAACGTTGAGTTAGGTTGCAGGTGACTAACTGGTTTGATATAATTAATTAAACACAATAACCAGACAGAAGCTGGATCTGTGGTTTGTTGTTTTCATGGAGCAGAGACGACGCCCGACTGCTAGCTTTAGCATTTTAGCTTTAGCCAGCAGCCTCCGCCATTACCAGCCGACGTTAGCTAAAGCAGCTACCGCCGCCGCAGCAGGCCTGGCTGTTCCCGGGGCTCCACTTAAACACGTCCCGGCCATTATCTGGTATTTACACTAGCACCCACTCGACACACTGCTCACAAAACTTGCGGCCCGGAGATTGTGTTTTAAATCGGCCTCGAATCGTAAAACACGACAGGCATCTTTACCGCAAGCTAACGTGCTAGCTAGCTAACCCAGCCCACATCCTGCTTCCCGAGGAAAACCATTAGGAAAACGTGAGTGTCCATTAAAAGGGATTTTTAACTCATTTAAAACACATAATTAGCACACATTATTGACACTGGGTGGTGTAAACGACATGGTGGTTTATTAATATAGAGGTAAGTGGGTGCTAGCTGCTCGAGCATCCATGCTTTTCCCCGAACACTGACAGCGGAGTTCGGGATGCAGGTGCAGATCCGATCTATCTCATGCTAAACGCTCCCGGTGTGTCAGACTCGGGGATTCGAACCCGTGGCGTGTGTGTCCGTGTGCGCGAACCTTTTTGATATTGTAAACACGGGTCAACATCCCGATGCCCCGGTCGTTGAGGATGGTGAGTTTCTCGGCCAGCTTCTGCTGGCTGGGCTGGATCACTCCCCGAGACATCTTCTCGCTTTAATGTCCCACAAGATCCGTCCAGGAAATCAAATCAAAAAGCAAAATGGCAGATTATTCGCCGGGTCCCCCACAGAGTTGAGGCGGAGGAAGAAGCTCGGTGAGACGGGTTAGATCGGGCCCATGTTCGGCTGGTGGTGGACAGCGGCTTCCTGTACTCCACCCCTCCGTGTCCCTGCCTCGGTTCTCGGTCTCAGGGATGAGGAGGTGTCCTGGGGCTGGAGCGTGCTGCCTTCACGGCCCTCATGGCAACAGCAGCACCGCACACCCACATTCCGAAATCAGCTGTCAGAGTTAGTCTGGTTATTATCAATTTCTTCCAATACATGTGACTAATTTCAAGGAGGGATTCATAGACACACAGCAAAAAGCAAGGGCCACTAAGTGTATACGTCCATTAAAGGCCCCAACAGGACTGATATTACTCCCACTTTGACTGTGCTAAGTAACAAATACTCATACTCTACTTCAAGTAATGACTGTAATACTACAGCTGCTACTTCTATTATCGTGGATACTGATCATTGATCATGGCGATAGATCCTGATCATCAATATTGGTGATTGATCGTGATCTTGATAGTGGATTGTCGATCATGGTGATGGATAGATAGATAGATAGATAGATGTACTCTATGTAAATGTCAAGGGCATATGCACATAGAGCAAAGAACAAAAGAGGACTAAAGAGACAAGAGTGGAAAATTGCAGTAGTTGTTTGAAAGGTAAAGAAAGGGACATGACTAAGATAAATTCATATGAATGTAAGATGTGCAGTAATTTATGATCCTAGTGATGGATCATGATCGTGGATCCTGATCACGGATCGTGGTGATGGATCGTGACCATGGTGATTGATCGTGATGGTGAATCGTCAGCTAGATAGATCTGGGTTCATAGTGAACGCCATAATGTCCTATTTCTCTCCTGGGTCCCTGAACGCGTCGTGCTGTTGACGCAGCTTCCGACTCAGCTGATCGTTTGTGTTCATTCTGGTTTCAGCTTCCATCGCTGCAGCACAATCTGTCTCTCACTGGTTTATCTCGTGTTCTCTGAACTCCAGCTGCTGTGTGTTATCATTTACACCTCAAGCTCCGATGGTGGAAGGATTTCCTGGATTCCCTTTGATTTCAAACCGTTTAAATCAGATCAGGTGGGTGCACGAGGCAGGGACATGTCAGAGGTGTTACTCAGAATCAGTCTGGATCAGAGGAGGAGGACGAACTCAGACATTCTCCTGAAGTGAAAGTAGTACCACAGTGTAGAAATACTAATTTACAAGTAAAAGTCCCGCAGACATGTCACCCAAGTGGAGGCACACATGCATTAGAATAAACAGCATATACAGTGCCTTGCATAAGTATTCACCCCCTTTGGACTTTTCTACATTTTGTCATGGTATAACCACAGATTAAAATTTATTTCATCGTGAGTTTATGTAATGGACCAACACAAAATAGTGTATCATTTGGAAGTGGGGGGAAATATTACATGGATTTCACAATTATTTACAAATAAAAATCTGAAAAGTGTTGAGTGCATATGTATTCACCCCCTTTACTGTGAAACCCCTAACAAAGGTCTGGTGCGACCAATTGCATTCACAAGTCACATTTGCAAGTCACATAATTAGTAAATAGGGTCCACCTGTCTGCAATTTAATCTCAGTATAAATACACCTGTTCTGTGACGGACTCAGAGTTTGTTGGAGATCATTACTGAACAAACAGCATCATGAAGACCAAGGAGCTCACCAAACAGGTCAGGGATAAAGTTGTGGAGAAATATAAAGCAGGGTTAGGTTATAAAAAAAATATCCAGAGCTTTGAACATCTCTCTGAGCACCATAAAATCCATCATAAGAAAATGGAAAGAATATGGCACAACCGCAAACCTACCAAGAGGAGGCCGTCCACCCAAACTGAAGAGTCGGACAAGGAGAAAATTAATCAGAGAAGCAACCAGGAGGCCCATGGTTACTCTGGAGGAGTTGCAGAGATCCACAGCTGAGGTGGGAGAATCTGTCCACAGGACAACTATTAGTCGTCTACTCCACAAATCTGGCCTTTATGGAAGAGTGGCAAGAAGAAAGCCATTGTTGAAAGGGATCCATAAAAAATCCCATTTGGAGTTTGCCAGAAGCCATGTGGGAGACACAGCAAACATGTGGAAGAAGGTGCTCTGGTCAGATGAGACCAAAATTGAACTTTTTGGCCTCAATGCAAAACGCTATGTGTGGCGAAAACCCAACACTGCCCATCACCCTGAGCACACCATCCCAACAGTGAAACATGGTGGTGGTAGCATCATGCTGTGGGGATGCTTCTCTTCAGCAGGTACAGGGAAACTGGTCAGAATAGAGGGAAAGATGGATGGAGCCAAATACAGGGAAATCCTTGAAGAAAATCTGATGCAGTCTGCAAAAGACTTGAGACTGGGGCGGAGGTTCATCTTCCAGCAGGACAATGACCCTAAACATACAGCCAGAGCTACAAAGGAATGGTTTGGATTAAAGAATGTTAATGTCTTAAAATGGCCCAGTCAAAGCCCAGACCTCAATCCAATAGAGAATCTATGGCAAGACTTGAAGATTGCGGTTCACAGACGGTCTCCATCCAATCTGACTGAGCTCCATCTTTTTTGCCAAGAAGAATGGACAAACCTTTCCATCTCTAGATGTGCAAAGCTGGTAGAGACATACCCCAAAAGACTTGCAGCTGTAATTGCAGCGAAAGGGGGTTCTACCAAGTATTGACACAGGGGGGTGAATACTTATGCACCCAACAGATGTCAACTTTTTTGTTCTCATTATTGTTTGTGTCACAATAAAATTTATTTTGCACCTCCAAAGTACTATGCATGTTTTGTTGATCAAACGGGAAAAAGTTTATTTAAGTCTATTTGAATTCCAGTTAGTAACAGTACATAATGGGAAAAAGTCCAAGGGGGGTGAATACTTATGCAAGGCACTGTATATACTCGAAGTACCAAAGTTTAAAGTACTCGTTGTGCAGAATGAACCATGCAGTTTTATGTGATATGTAATTAATGGATTGTAATAACTGATGCATTGATGACTACATCATTTTAATATCGCAGCTGGTAAAGATGGAGCTTATTTAATTGTTTTGTATTCAGTATTTGGTATTGTTTGAATTCTCCCTATACTCAGCATAATAATGAATTTGTTGTATCTTAAGTAATCAGATAAATACACTGCTATAAATAAAGTACAATACTAACATCTAAAATGTGAAAAAGAAGCAGAAACTTATAATTCAACAATACGTCAAGTTTTGGGGGGGCTTTAGCTGTTTTATATACTGTATTACACATATTATACATACGTGTATAGTTCTTTTAAATGACTGAAAGATGTCAAATTTAATTAAGTGTGTTTAGTGGTTGTTAATTGTAATCTCTGAATATAAACAATTCTCTGTGGACTCCTGTCTATTCCAGCTGTAGACCCTGGTGTGATGCAGTCACTGGGTCAGGAGATCCACGGCTTCTCCAAAAACCGTCTGAGGAAGCAGTGCACGCGTGTCACCACTGTGACGGGTCGGAAGCTGCTGGAGACGAGGAGCGACGGGGGAGAGGGAGAGGTGGAGCGGGTGGAGGAGCTGGAGGAGGGAAGTGGATATGGATTTGTAGAAGATACAAATCTGGACCTTCAAGTTGGTGTCGTTAGATCCTTCCTGTTACTGGGTAATATAAGTACTACTACCTACTAAAACTATTACTACCACCACTACTACTTTTACCACCACCCAATTAGTACTACTACCAGTGCTAGTCTACTATTGTTATTACCTAAGTTCTGTGGAATGTATTCCCTGCTCTACACATTAGATACTTTTACCATCATATTTTCTTATTGTTGTCACTCACCATTACCATGATTATTATTAGAATTACTGATATTACTTATCCTATGACTGCACATACTACTACTGCACTACTTCAATTAAGTGTCATACCAGTGCTATTACTAGTGAGGCTACTACATCAAAACTTGCACCACTATCTCCTGTTAGTGAGATACTACTACAAATATTCATATTAATTCTATATACGATCATAGAATAGTTATTTCCTGCTCTTTACTAACATCACTACTGTCTTTAAAACACATACCATCTTTATAACCTCCACTGCAGCTGCTCCAACAACCACTGTGACAGCTGCCTCTAGTAAATGGTAAATTGACCATATTCATATGGAGCCTTTCTAGTATCAACGGCCATTGGAGTGCGTTATATTAAATGTCACGTTCACTCATTCATACAGCTCGTTCATTCTGTTCACACACCAGCGGCTCAGCGATTAGAGACAGGCTTGAGGTACAATGGGGATGAAAGCTCCACCTTCACATTAATGGACGACCCGACCCTGCCACCAATATTACTAGTTCTAATAATAATAATATTCATAATAATTGTGGGGACTTCAAGGAATAAACAAAATGTTACTGAGAGGCTGAGGTATTTACGGCAGCGCGGTGTCAGTTTCAGTGGGGAAGCCTCAGGGGAGCTTGTGAGGTGTTGAGTGTCCGACAGTATCAGTTCCCCAGAGTCACCAGTCCACAAAGGCACAAGGTCACGGTTGTTCTAATAATAAATAAATAAACAAACTACTAATAACAAATAAATCAATGTCATTAATTCTGAATTGGTCTCAGGCAGCGCGGTGCCCTGCAGCTGGAGGACGCGGGTTGACACCCTCACATGTCAGCATGTATCCGTCCTGCTGACGTGTCCTTGGGCCTGACATTGACTCCTCCTCCCAGCGCTGGGGTGCTGTTTCGCTCCTGATGCTAACGCTGCGCTCTGACCTCTCGGCTGGAGAGAGTCCAAAGCAGAATATCTCAGCAGGGATCAATGAAATATTACATCTGTTAGATTACATAGAGGTGACTTTTTTTCACACGGGGCTTCGGCGCTTCTGGAATCACATGAAACTGCTGCTGATTTCCCAAAATACACGTTAATTATCCTCTGTAGCAGCTCCGGGGTAATTGAATCGTCTTGCACCACATCCGTGTTGACATCCACTGGTTTTGACACTCAGCTGGTCATCTGATCGGCTTCCCGAGTATTGGGGAAATTGCCTCCTGTCATTGTGGTTTTTCTCACAGTCTGCCATTCAAGAATGAAAAACACACATTTGATATATTTTCAACTGTAATTTCAAGAACTAACTCGACTTGTCAAGGAAGCTGCTTCTTGTCTGATGCTCTTGTCACATTTGTCATATCATGAATATATATAAATACACACTTTGTTCATCCTCAGCTGTTCTTAGCAATACACTGTGATCTCAGTGTCTGATGGATTTACAGTCATATTTCTCCAATCATTGGTAAATTCCAAATGTATTTATTATTTTGACACACACGTAAATGTAATATATATATATATATATATATATATATATAAAGATATATATATACAGTATATAGTGGACAGTGGAAAGTTCATGTTAAATACATTTTCCTCAAAGACGGTTTCTGTCATTTTATTCATTTTGCATCACACTGGTGTTTGATCAAGTGTTCAAGTTTGATTTTAATTATTTATTTATGATGTATTAACAAGGTAAACCATTATGATTGACAGCTGAGACAGGCACCTGATTGGCTCTGTGTGTGTTTGTGAAACCAAAGTTCCAAACCACGACACTTCTGCACATACTCTGGCTCAAAATGACCATATTACCGCTGCAAGATGAAATCACCTGTAATAATATGTATAATATTTCCTCTCTATCTGAGTTAGTTGAAAACTTTAGCACCACTCCTATGTGAGGTAAATATGGAGCAACAGACAGGAGTCAGTTTCCAGTCTGTATGCCACGATAAGTTAACCTGCTGCTACCTGTCAAACTTTTACCACAAGTATTTCTGTTTTATAGATGGCTGTTAAAGAAAACAACATAGGATTTTATTTAACATCAAAACTTGTTTTCTTTGCTTAAAACAATAAAGTTTTAAGCAAAGAAAACAGACACAAAGTCGATAGAATACATCTCCTTCACTTGATTCACTTCCACAACCTAAAAATGACCAAATGTGGAGTTAGATGCTTTTCAGTGGAAAACAGCCATTTTAACCAACAGGAAAAATCAATCCTCAAATTGAGAAACTACTTAATTAATGTCTCACTTTATTTTCAATCTCTTGGGGCAAAGTCGGCCACTTAAAGATGTTAATAACCGCCGGCAAATCGAGCCAAACGTCAAGCAAATATAGCGTTTTTTTTCTAAATATAGAATTAGAATAGTTGTCAACCTTTGCTATAAGATGAAAAAAGATGATGGGATATGCCGTTTCTAGTTTAGCAGACTGAACATGCTCCCGTGTCATATTTGTGTTGGAAAAATGTTTTTTAAAATCCTGGCATCCTGCATCATTTCACAGACGTGTCAGTTTGAATCTTTCCTCTCGACACTGATGAGGCTCATGTGCCGGGTGCTGGCTTGTTTCCAGAGATGCTCCATCCCTTTCGGATTTAGACTTAAGCCTCCACCCCATGAATTTGGCATTATGTGGAAGTGGCTTGGCGGATGCAAAGAGTGCATACATGAGCGACTTTAAAGGCTGTGAGCTGCTGCAGAGAATCTGGTGAAGGCCCCGCGATCGTATTCTGTTTCCTTTCCTCTCTTATTATTTTCCAGCTATGAAGACATATTTGAGGAATTGAATTGTTGTGTGGGTCCTTCTGATTGAATTTCCTCTATTAGTCTTAGAGCTGCTTCCTTTGCTGCATTACTCATTGAAACTCCTGCTCTTATAAAAGGCTGTTGTCACTTTGATTCGATTCACATTCCTGTTCTTTCTGTTGGTTTCCTCTGACTGAAATCAGACTGACTGTACAGAGAAGGGTTTCTGATATATTGTGGCTTTTGCTTGATGCTACTTAACTTTAAAACACTGAATGGACAGTTTATGGGATTAAATTCCTCCCTTCATACGCTGATTGTATCAGGAATAAAGCTGCAACTAAGCAGTTTTTCAATATCATTCATCTGTTAATTATTTTTTACAATTAAGGGATTCACAGTTCAGTTTTTAAAATGTGTGGAAAAAGTAAAATAAATACCTGCCACATGTTTCCAGAGCTCTGTTGATCTGAAATCCAATGATATTCAATTTAAATTCCACCAAAACATAAAGAAACGCTGCAAATCGTCTTTTTGAAGAGGCTAGAATAATGTAAATGTTTTGGTAAAAATGATTTATTCAAAAGATTAATCAACTGACAACTCCCTGAATTACTCATAATGATTTTTGTAACTGTAGGTTTAGTTTCTCAAAGTATTTTTTTTAAATCACAGAGTTATTTCTGTCTTTTCAGGCTCTCAGGATGCAGCCCATGACTCGGACACCCTGCAGAGATGTAAGGTCAGTGCAGAGGGATCAATAGAGCGGGCCTGCCCTTGCCTTGTTGTGATGATATGTGCGGTGACATGAGATTAGAGGCAGCCGCGTATGTGTGCCTTGCTCATGTGTCGGCAGCAACCAGCAGCCGGCAGCCGGAGGAGCTTCGTGACTCATGCAGTGACAGTGTAGCTCAGTAGAGGGAGTAAATGATTACAGTAAGTCTCAGCCCTGCTCCTCCACATCAGAGGAATGAGACGACTCCTCTCTGCAGTGGCTGCTCCCAGGCACCAGCATATTGCTGCCTGTGCAGTCTCACCATGATGAATTGGAGAGATTACAAATACCTTCACTTTCTGGGATGAAACCTTGACTGGCTAATAACCAAACCAGCCATAAATTACCAGGTAGCATTTAAAGCCCAGGAGATTTGATAGCAGGCCCCAGAGGATGCTTTATAAAAACCTGCCCTCACTGGTAAAACGTTTAATAAACATTTAATGGTGTCGGAATGAAAAGGCCGTAACAGTAAAAGTGTAGTTTGTGAGGAAATCAAATCTGTAATCTGGAGAGTCAATACACAAGGAAGACATTTACATGTACGTCCATTCACTGCCTGTTTGCATGATTCTTATATTATCCATTATCCATGTCCGTGTAAGATTGTCTTCTGCTCTTCCACATGTTAAACACACTTCCCGCACATTTCTACATTGACTGATTTATCTCAATGTTTGAGGATAAGTTTGGTTTCCGGCTGCGTGAACTGCAACTCTGGTTTATTTAGCTTTTCCATCTAATCTTTAGAAATGGATGAGAAGAGCCTGAAAGAAAATGAGGATCATCTGCTTTGCGGAAGTCCAGACATTTGTTTTTGTGTCAGAGAGAGAGAGGACCGAAGTTATTTTCTTGTAGTCACTATTTCTATCAGGGTGTTTTTTATATTTGTGTAAGTATTTTAATGTTGTACAGTTTTATGAAGTTTGCTATTTTATTCTACTTTTGTTTGAAATTTGAACATCTAGCCACAAACAACAAATAACGTAAAACTAACGATATGTTAACACTAACATAATTCTGATCAATGAACAATCTCCCTGTCAAACTATCAAATAAAAAAATATACCAGAATACTAGTTCTATACCATCCTGTGTTCATATCAAAGATGAACTGCCATTATTCTCATTTTTATTGTTAACGATATATTTGCTTGACATTTGGCTCGATGTGCTGGTTGTTGTTAATGACTGTAAGTGGCCGACTTTGCCCCAAGAGATTGAAAATAATGTGACACTATTAATTAGGTCGTTTTTCAAGTGCATGGATTGATCCTATTAGCCGGGCATTGTAGTTTGGAGAAAATATGACCTGAGTACATTATGCATTTGTTGGGTTCTATTTTCAGTAGCAAAATTAATAAGTTTGCTCTCTTTCAGCAGCGTCTGTGGGATCAACACATACTAAACTGTGATGTGTGTTGAAGGTACATGTTGCACAGTGTGGTTGCACGGGTTTGGTTTTCAGAGGATGAAGCTTTATCAGACTTTTAATACACACACACAATAATTGTTAGTAGAGTTGGATCAGTTTATTGCTGGTTCGGGCATTTTCCTGGGATTTGTCGACAACAAGAAAAAACCTCTAGCACCAGACTCATCCTGAAACTGAAAAGAATCAATATTGGATGTTATGAACGGTCGAGAGGCAGCAGAACAATTCAAAGATGCAGAGGAGGAGAGAATCCAACCCTCTGAGGGAAGCTAAATTTAAGTGAGAGTAGACAGGTACTGCAAAATGAATCGGAGCCATCTGTCTTCTCTCCCCCTCTCCCCCCCCTCTCCCTCCTTTTCTCCCTCTCACTCACCTTCTTTCTCTCGCTCTCCGTCTTCGTGCCCTTGCTCCCTCAGCCAAGTTCAGGCCGTGTCATGTCATCACTGTGGCCGACATGTCTCACTGTCCTGCCAAAGCAAAGACAAGCCAATGCTCGAGGGTCATTTTCTCCCATTGTCTCTGTGTCCATCAGGTGTCTCATGTGCTCAACGTGGCCTACGGAGTAAACAACCTGTTCCCAGATCAGCTGGTGTACAAGACGCTGCAGATCCTGGACCTCCCAGAAACTGACATCACTTCTTATCTGGAAGAATGCAGCTCCTTCATCGACCAGGCTCGAGAACAGGTACACACACCATCTGCGTCTCACAATGAGAGTTGGATTTCACAATTTCTGTAAAACCTCTGAGACTAAAGCTATTTTATTCAGTTTTGGAACAAGGTGGACACCATTACCAAAAACTATAATAATGCACATTCCTAGATGGCTGTCAGTGTCCAATGAATTAAAATGTCTTGCCACAGCATTGAAAATTCAGAAAATTCCGCCAGCAGCCATAGCCTCCATGTCACATTCAGGAAATACGCTGCCCCTGTGTCCACTTAAAATCAAATCAAGTTGCATGACATGATTCGATCACATCTGCCAAACCTAAGTTTAAATATTACTGCATCTGAGAGCTGCATCCAACAGAGTCAGACTAAAGATAATACCAGACTGGTTGGGATAAAACTAAAATAGCCTAATTTTACTCAAATTACTTTGTGTATTTAAGTAATTATACATCCAAGCAGACAATAATAACAGGTGGAGTTCCCCAAGGCTCCGTTCTGGGGACTCCTCTGTTTATAACTAGCTCGGATTATGGAAAACAACATAATTATGCAGATGAGATACAAGTTTACATCACCAAGCTCTGAGCAAGTACAACAACAACAATGGCATTTTAATTCATTTTAACAAAGATAAAGGTTAAAAGCCACATTTCTAAGAGACAAGGAAGACAAATTTAAAGTAATTTCTCAGAGACCTGAAACAGTCACATTAAGACAATCAGACAACCTTTTAACTGTCACTTCAAGAACTTATTAAAGGACTTTAAAGGTCTCAGCAGGATTTGGAAAAGACTTTACCGCTGTAATGCTGTGTTTACAGGTCTTTAAACAAAAGACTATCAGCGGCTGATTCTGAATTCTGCTGCTCGAGGAGTCCTCGCTGAGATCAAGTGAGTGGATCACGTTGGTCCAGTTCTCAGATCTTCACTCTGGCTTTCTGTCCATCAAAGAATTGATTTCATAATCCTGCTGTTGGTTTGGAAAGCACTGGATGGTTTAGGGCCAAAACACGTTTCTGATCTGCCGGTGAAAATATAGAGAGGCAGTTTTTATCCCTCCACGTATCTGGAGCAAACTGCCAGAGAACTGCAGGTCGGTTTTTGTATTGTGTGTATTTATATAAGCAATATGTATAAATCTTAAGTCACTTTTACATTGTAGTTTTGATGCTTTTTATGTGTTATGTAAAGCATTTTAAATTGGAGGTAGACTTACACATCTACACACTGAATGAGAAGCTTCTCCCAGTTCCTAAATTAGATTTTCTTCTTGCAGCCTTTACTGGTGACTTGTTACGGGTCCTGGCTTGAAATAGACAAAGTTCAGCAGGGAAAATACAAATTGTTGTTATCACATACCAATATTTTTGCACAGACAAACAAACAGGATTCAGAGTATTATCTAACGAGCATTAGAGGTTCTTGTAAATGGACTTTGTCAGATTTGGAGAAAGAAACAGGCTGTTCTTCGATCTCTATGCTAAACCAAGCCGACTGGCTGTTGCTTCATGTTTACTGTGCAGACATGAGACGAGTCAGTCTTCAGGCGAGAAAGGAAAAAGAAACATATTTCTCAAAATGTAAAAATACTCCTTCCAGTCAAGAATCATCAGTATTATCATCAAAGTTTGTCGAAGGCCCTTAAAGTAAAAGCAGCCGTCAGTCTTGTGTGTTTATGTCGTGTGTAATTGGATTAATATACATCAGAGGTTCTCACAGTGGTAGGTGGGCCTCCACAGGGCGCTCAACACAGTTCAGGGGAAAATACATTACTTATTACATTAGTTATCAGAAGGAGATCTTCTGGAAAAAGCTTAAACTCGTCTGATATGGATAAAGAGATTTCACTGCTTTTCTCCCATTCCCGGAGTCAGAGACTAATAAGAGCTTCAGGACAAACCTTCTTATGTTTGTTGTGGTCTCGAGTCGAGTCAAACAGCAACATGAGGCTCAACTGTTGAGTGTCTGTGGGATCAAATTAAATAGTCTTGATCCCATGGGCAGCCATGGATTGAGCAGGAGGGGGGGGGTCAGGGGGTCCGAGGGGAGGCTCGCAGACACAGACTTCAAAACCCACTGATATACATAATTCTGATACATTCTCAGTTTCCTATAAAAGCTGAATTTTAATCAACACTAGACAACTTTTTAAAACTTAAAATAGCAGTTTGATTCAAATGAGTTTCATTCCGTATTACCAAAGGTGGTACAGCTCTGTTTCGTCTGTTTCGTTACGTCCATAGTCGTTTAGAAGACGAACATTAAATGGTTTAATCTATTTACGTATAAGTATCTCATGTAGAGGATAAACAAGCCATAAGAAGTCATGAAAAAACAGCGTTTAACTCCAATAATCAGCCGAAAAACTTTGAAGCTATGAATAAGTCTAAACAGAGTTTAGCGGATTTGTTTTAGCGTCTGCTCTTCTGGTTCTAGAAGCCAGGGATCATGGGGAATATCCACAATATCCACCTCTTGGCTGTGTTTATAGTTATTGGACTTGGAGCCCAACTACATTAATTACCACTTGGGTCTAAAGAGGGCGCTGTTGCTCAGTAAAAGTGACACAGTGTTGCTTTAATGCTTTAATTTCTTGACGTAGAGATGAGTTTTACTACTACTGGGAACATTTCCTTTTGAAATATTGTGAAGAGGTGAATAAAGTGAGTAGAGTGGTATGCAATTGACATATCTGAGTGAAGTTTGATCTAAATTCTACTTGTGTTAATGCATTTCATCATTTTCCACCACTGACAGATGCTGACACACAAACACAAACACACGAACATCCACAGTCGACTTTCATTGTTTCACCAGGTAAAATGAAAAGAGAGTGTCAAATCTATTTAAACCTTTCTGGCTCTACTTTCTCCCCCGAGGCTCAACGCAGCCTGAAAATGCCGTCTTTTATATCTGCTGGCTAATTTAACATGTCAGTGTGCACACACAGCTCTCCTGCCTCCTCTCTGGACGCCGTCTACACACATCCAACAGTCGGTTTATCTGGAACCCGGCACAAAGACGAGGCGGGTGGTCGGGATACCTATTAAAAGACCACGCTGGGGCCAGTTAATGTTGAAAGTCGAAATGTTTTCTGCTCGCATTTAGTTTTCCCTCTCACACGCTGCATGTAAAGGGATTATTTCCTGGTAGAGACGTGCATTTCCTCCCCTCTCTGTGTGTGTGTGTGTCTGTGTGTGTGTCTGTTTGTGTGTGTGTGTGTGTGCGTGTGTCAGGAGATTGACCGTAAGCAGAACGTAATGTGATGTGAGCGCTGATATGAAAACACTCAGCTCGAGCGCAATGAAATAACAGCAAAACAAGAAACTCTGACAAAACCAAATTACGTCTCCATGTTTGCGGTGATGGATTATCTGGCTCAGGCAATTTTCAAGTCTGTAGAAGTTTTGTGTTTATGTTTTCTTTTCCGGGGGAAAAAGAAAACAAGAGCTGATCTGTAACTGTACTGACTGCAGGCCCCGGCAGAAATATTACAACCTTTCTGATTGATGGAAACCTATAAAGGACTGAGATTGTTCTCGGTGTGTTCTATACGTGCTTCACTTGATTGTATCTTCCCCCGAGGAGCCGTCTGATTGGATTACAGCACAAATAACGGCGATAACGTGTCAATTACAGCGAGCGGAGTGCTGCATGTGCGCGTTCAGCCAATTCAAATCCTCTGCCCCTCAATGGGTATGGATTGACGTGTGAAATCAAAAATGTGCTGTACAGTTTGTGTTCTGCTCCACTTCAGCCCGAGCAGAGACTTCCTCCAGGGACGGGAGGCTCCGGAGCCGAGGGCCTGCACGCATTGTCTACAGATGTGGCTGGAATTTTAAAAGTTTATTTTCAGCCAGACACTCGAGGCGGTAAAATAATTACATCAGCATTAATATTAATCGTATCACAAATGTTGCGGCACACACCCCAACATAACACACAGATTTCATGCTCTGACTAATGCTGCTTTCAGAGATGGTGACAAGTCAGAAATTGCAGATTTTCACAAGTTGTGAAAGAATAACAGTTCAAGCTGTGAAGACACATCAGCATGAACACTACACTCGCTCATTAGAACGTGACAAGTGGCTATGTGGAGGATTTTAACGCTCAGATACCAGCAGCGTGAATCCAGGATGTGAATATCATGAAATCTCTGCAAATAAAACAGATTTAAAAGGTTTGCAGTTGAGGTGAATCGCTCTTTTAATCTGTCATTTTGTCGTACAGCTGCATTAATAGCTTGAACTTTCTGAACCATATTATTAGTTTTTGCAAAATTGCGTAGTGAACATGATTTTAGGTTCAGATAAATTCATGTTTCTTCTCCTGAACTTGTTCATCTGGGGGTTGTAAAAAAAAAAAGAAAAGACCAGGATTTCCAAACTGTTCCCTTTTTCTCTTCGGTGCTGCGTTCACGACTGTAATTATGAGCAGCCAAGTGGAAAGAGGTTCACGTCAGCCTCTGACTTGTAATTCCAAATAGCAGATATTGTGAATTTCGGACATTGACAGTGTCTCCCACCGGGTGAAGGGACCTGCAGACGTTTATCACGCTGTCGGCAGAACTGCTGAAAATGCACCAACTCTGGTGGTTAAATCAAAATAAAGTATCATCAACAAAACAATCAAACTTCTCTATGTCTTGTCTTACGCACCTCTCCTCTCTCCACAGGGGGGCGCTGTGCTGGTCCACTGTAACGCCGGCGTGTCACGCTCCTCCTCCGTTGTGATTGGCTACCTGATGTTGCGGGAGGGGCTGCTGTTCGATGATGCGTTCAGCCAGGTGAAGCTGGCGAGGCCCTCGACTCGTCCGAACGCTGGATTCTACCAGCAGCTGCAGAGCTACAAGCCAGGGAGTGTGTAGCTGTTTGTCTCATAGAGCATATTTTGTACTATTTTTAATTCTTATCAACTTTTTCATCAGCCTAAAGAGAAAATTAGACAGTCAAGATGTGTTTTCTGCATTTAAAGAATGTGCATTGTCTTTTTTTCTGTTGCCAAATGCCCAGTTTGTGTCTTTCTGTGAAGTTAGCGTTAATTTCTATGTTTTCTAATAAAAGGACGAACCCGTTTTCCTGAGCTTCAACTTCCTTCCTTTGTCATCTATATAAAACAGCTACAGCATCAATTCTAATGGCCGACCTCGCTGCTGCATTATCTCTATCAACTTCTCAACTTTGCAAAGGTAACTAACCTCGCTGCCTGGATATAATTAGCTCGTAATTAGCTTGTTAGATACTGAGGGAGAAGTTGCTTCACATTCTAATTAACAAACACCGCGGGGACGAGCTCCTGACACCGAAAACCCACAGAACACAAAGGTGTCTTCACCGAGAAAGTGTACGTGGGACAGGTGTGTGTGTGTTTGTTGTGATTTATGTCCAGGGAGTTAGCATTAACACGTCACATCTAGAGGATGTTCTGGAGCTGTGTGCAATTTAAATACACAAAAAGAAGCTGGGAGTAATGTGCAATGCTACATTAGAATAAAATAAGCTTTAGTTTACTGGCCCAATGTTCAAAATGACTATAATTTATCTTCTATTCTGAGTATTAACAGTGAGTGAGTGACTTCTTCAAGTGTTACTTTCAAGTGTTTGTCTCTTAAATACCCGTTTTCACATCTAACTGTTGAAAGTGTAGGAACATCTGGAACAGCTGCATTTCAAACCAAGCTGTAGTGATACAGGGATCGACATTCTAGTCCAAACTGAAATATCTCAACTTCCTATGTGTGGGTTGTCTTGGTATTTGGTGCAGACACCCGTGGACCCCATAGGATTAATCTGAGTTAATTGGGTCTGCAGCAGCAGCAGCAGCGGTTGGGACTCATCATCGGTCACAACAGCAGAGATTCAAGACGGCAGCAGCAGCTCAGGGTTCTGTGCACAGACAGGTACAGTCACTGACTACCCAGCTCATTCCTCCTTTTTGCTAAATCACTGTATCTCCGTGCAGAAGCTACGAGTGATATCTCTTTAAACGTGATATTTGCGGTGGATCTCTCTCGTCGTCTCCTGTGTGAATATGCAGCCTCTGCAGTTTGCGTCAGCTGCAGGCGGCTGTCGCCCGGTGGAGGCGGAAGGAGGGAAGCTGGTTCAGAGCCAGACACTCGGAGGAGGAGGTAACTTCTGCCAAATTTGTGGCAATTCCTACTGGTCCTATAAAGGTCATAGATTATTTAACAGCCCTTTAAAGCCACGGACTGATTGCAAAGAGCACTCCTCTGTCGCAGTTAGCATAAATATCAGGAGCCATTGGCTTTGTTTGTTCCCAGTAAATGTGCACTCCTCTCCGATAAATACACAACCCTGACTCTTATAGTCTTCAGCTTTGAATAAGAGTGGAATAAAACAGTGAGGCGGTGTGTGACTAATGGCTGCAGTGTGTGACAGCACTTGAGTGGAGGGGAGTTTGGCCTTTCCTTTGGTGCTGTTCACTGGTGGATCACTGAAGAGAAGCCGCTCTGAAGCCAACCGGGTTTCCCCCTGACATTTTTGTGACATTTTGCCGTCTGGATGTGACGACCCACAGTCGGGCACAAGCTGTCCCATCTGCAGGGCCTCCTGGGGTCCGGCCAGCATCTCGGTCTGCACAGGCCTGAGTGTGAGAGAGCGATGTGAGAGCCAGGTTGCACACGGGAGGACCGACACTTTCCCCCTGAAGCAGTGCAGCGTCATCTGTCCTGTTGGGTCTCATCAGGTTTGATGAACGATGGAGAATTCCTGCTCCTCTTTATTATTTTCTCCCACGAAAGAAACAGTCCCAGTCTCAAAATGGACATAATGAACAGAGCTGTTATAAAACACATTGTGATCGGTCGACCTGCAGTTTCTTTACATTACGAGCTCATACATGCATAAAGGCAGGGCTGCGTGTATAAAAGAGCACATTATCACATGGAGATCCTATGTTTATGGAAATCTGTGAATTAAATACATTTCATTAGGTGGAGTGTTTAGATTTAGTTCTGTCTGTCTGTCTGTTTTGGCAAATACAGTTCACAGTATTAAAGAATTAAAGGATAATGGCATTAACAAATGAAGGGAGACAGATGGGGCGTGATGGGTCACTGGACGGCTTGATGAGCATCAAAGTGATGTCAAATCAAAGATAGAATACAAATTTGTATTTAACCCTTTTGGTGACAGATTTAAGAATAAAAGGTATTTCCATTATTTCAGCTGCATTGTTATTATGGTCCCAAATCCTCTGATGATGGAGGTTATGATTTCGTTGCTATTAGTAGCATGTTTACACAAAAAATACTTTTTGATTCACCAAGAAACTCACGAGCAAGAGAGACACAAGAAAGAACCCGTCGGACGAACAGGTGGATTCATGATCCGGGAGAAAAGGTCCAAGAAAAGGCGGAGCTAACCACTTTCCGACCATCCCACTAGTTTTACTTATATGCTACAAATACTGAATATTGGATAATTCCACACGTTAAATGCTACTAAAGAAAATAATGGTTTTGCACAATTTACACAAACTCATTTCATATAAATTATGTTTGTTTTTGCAGAACATACAGCTCATTAAAATGCATTTGAAATGTATATATCTATGTTTGTAAATGAACAAACAATGTGGTAGATGGTGTCTGACATTTCCTTCGGGGGGACGATGCTGAATCTGTTCTGGAACTTTATTCTGGACCAGCTCTGGACTTCATGTTAATTCATCTGCACATACAGTGCCTTGCATAAGTATTCACCCCCCTTGGACTTTTTCCCATTATGTACTGTTACTAACTGGAATTCAAATAGACTTAAATAAACTTTTTCCCGTTTGATCAACAAAACATGCATAGTACTTTGGAGGTGCAAAATAAATTTTATTGTGACACAAACAATAATGAGAACAAAAAAGTTGACATCTGTTGGGTGCATAAGTATTCACCCCCCTGTGTCAATACTTGGTAGAACCCCCTTTCGCTGCAATTACAGCTGCAAGTCTTTTGGGGTATGTCTCTACCAGCTTTGCACATCTAGAGATGGAAAGGTTTGTCCATTCTTCTTGGCAAAAAAGATGAAGCTCAGTCAGATTGGATGGAGACCGTCTGTGAACCGCAATCTTCAAGTCTTGCCATAGATTCTCTATTGGATTGAGGTCTGGGCTTTGACTGGGCCATTTTAAGACATTAACATTCTTTAATCCAAACCATTCCTTTGTAGCTCTGGCTGTATGTTTAGGGTCATTGTCCTGCTGGAAGATGAACCTCCGCCCCAGTCTCAAGTCTTTTGCAGACTGCATCAGATTTTCTTCAAGGATTTCCCTGTATTTGGCTCCATCCATCTTTCCCTCTATTCTGACCAGTTTCCCTGTACCTGCTGAAGAGAAGCATCCCCACAGCATGATGCTACCACCACCATGTTTCACTGTTGGGATGGTGTGCTCAGGGTGATGGGCAGTGTTGGGTTTTCGCCACACATAGCGTTTTGCATTGAGGCCAAAAAGTTCAATTTTGGTCTCATCTGACCAGAGCACCTTCTTCCACATGTTTGCTGTGTCTCCCACATGGCTTCTGGCAAACTCCAAACGGGATTTTTTATGGATCCCTTTCAACAATGGCTTTCTTCTTGCCACTCTTCCATAAAGGCCAGATTTGTGGAGTAGACGACTAATAGTTGTCCTGTGGACAGATTCTCCCACCTCAGCTGTGGATCTCTGCAACTCCTCCAGAGTAACCATGGGCCTCCTGGTTCCTCTCTGATTAATTTTCTCCTTGTCCGACTCTTCAGTTTGGGTGGACGGCCTCCTCTTGGTAGGTTTGCGGTTGTGCCATATTCTTTCCATTTTCTTATGATGGATTTTATGGTGCTCAGAGAGATGTTCAAAGCTCTGGATATTTTTTTATAACCTAACCCTGCTTCATATTTCTCCACAACTTTATCCCTGACCTGTTTGGTGAGCTCCTTGGTCTTCATGATGCTGTTTGTTCAGTAATGATCTCCAACAAACTCTGAGTCCGTCACAGAACAGGTGTATTTATACTGAGATTAAATTGCAGACAGGTGGACCCTATTTACTAATTATGTGACTTGCAAATGTGACTTGTGAATGCAATTGGTCGCACCAGATCTTTGTTAGGGGTTTCACAGTAAAGGGGGTGAATACATATGCACTCAACACTTTTCAGATTTTTATTTGTAAATAATTGTGAAATCCATGTAATATTTCCCCCCACTTCCAAATGATGCACTATTTTGTGTTGGTCCATTACATAAACTCACGATGAAATAAATTTTAATCTGTGGTTATACCATGACAAAATGTAGAAAAGTCCAAAGGGGGTGAATACTTATGCAAGGCACTGTACATGACACATGTTCTAAACGTGACCAGAGCCCACGTCAAAGAATCCTCCTCCACCCTTAACGCTGGAAAACATCTGCTCACCATTAAACTGCACTACATCATATCTGTCTTTGTCTTCTCAAATGTGCAGATGTTGAAAATGAATCGCAGCATTAGCATGAATCTATAATTAGTTTCCCTGTGGGTGCATATTATTAAATAAGCCAAGCATTCGTTTAACACAGTATTATTATTACGACAGTGCTTATTTTAATGATTTTCCTTCTTATCTCCTCAGCCCCTGAGCAGGAATCCTAATCCAGCTGCAAAGCCACCTTATCTTTATGTTGCATTGAAAAACGCAAACAAAATATAAATGTACCAGAGACAGAAAACTTTGCCTGATGGGATGCAAGGAAAATATGGATTTGCATATTAAAAAACCAGTGATTTGGAAACGATAAGAATCCTGGAGACAAATAAAATATAGCTTCTGTGTTACATTAATGTGTGGATGGGGGTGTGGGGGGGGGGGGGGGGGGTGATAGTGCTGGATAATGTGACCCAAAGTAGAAGGGAATTTATCAGATAAGCCTCTTACTGTGGACTTTATTTTCTCAGAGCTCACGACAATATTTGGTCAATAAACCAGTCGGATATCCGAGGGGGGGGGGGGGGGGGGTCTTGATAATTCCTGTTGAGGAAAATCCTTCCACGAGCCGCCGCCGCCGCACATGAGATGATTCAGACTCACTCAGTGAAACAAGAAAGGAATTGTTTGGTTTCTTATTGAATGAAACATAAGTGGGACAGCCGGGCGTCACTCAGACATGCAGCGAGGCTTTCAGATGGAGATTACCAAAGTAATGTGTGTGTAGTTTCTGCCGGGACACCTTCTGTAAAAACCTCATCACCGCTGAATAATGCAGTGGAGACAACTCCAGCAAAACCCCCGAGATGAGAAACCTAAAGTTAATGGTTGTGTACTTTTGGAGAAAAGTGCGAATGTGCTGCGAGCTGCAGAGGAGCCGGTGCAGCGGAGCGTTGCAGCTTGTCCTTCTTCAAAAGGTCGTTAGGTGCATTTTAACTAAACAAGGTCCAGCAGGGATGTGCCCTCACCACGAGGCACATGAATATTAAAGATACAGATATAAAAAAACACAACACTTTAAGCTTGTTTCCTTATTATTTTTATTTTAAATTCTGCATAGAAATGATAACGTTTTAACCAGAGAGGGACTCAAGGTGAGAATCTGTGCTGCAGCAGGGACACCACACATCATCTAATCTCACATTGTCTAATCCATAAGTAAGTAATCAGTTATTGGTGATATAATAATTCTTCTAAATCTTTCCCAGAGCATTAAAATATGATTTGTACCTCAAACCAAATAGGTTGTTTTAATTGTCCATCAGCAGGATCACACAAAACTACTGAAGTGTTTTTCCATGAAGTTTGGTGGTTTGGTGGACGTGACCCAGAGGAAGAAAACATTAAAATGTTTTCACATAAACAAACAGATCCAGGAATATGAACATGGTGAAAGGGGCATTAGCCTTGACTGAGGTAAACAGTCTCCAAGCGCCTTTTTGTGGGACATCAGTGAAATGTAAAGTCTGTGGTAAAAACGTGTGTTCAGCGCTGAGCTCATGTTCAAGAGTTCAGTACCGTGAAGAGTCCAGTGTTGTTATTATGATCTTTATTCTTCGTCCTCTGGCTGCACCATAATCACTGGAGCGTGAACTTATACACATATACCAAAGCATCTGTCGGCATTTTTTAAATAATGAAAATCAAGATGCTTTGGTCTGAGCCGCAGACTCTTAATTATCTTGTTCTAGTTTAGAGTTTTAACGATTGAACTAAACCAGACTTTGCCCACAGAGGCAGCAATCGTTATGAATCATTTGGTACAAACCTTTTTTTTTAAGGTGTGAGGATTTGCTTTGCTCTTTTTCATTTCAGACCAGAATGGTTTAATTGACGTTTGCTCAAATAAAATCATGATTGTTCTGCTTGATACAGGAAGCTCAGAATCAGGTGGCACTGCTAAGAGGAACATTTGATTCAGACGGAGGTAAAATGGAAGATAAACTGAAGGAATTAGTTGTATCTGCAGCTTTAATGTCCTGAGTAAATATTTGCAGCCTCTAATTGTGCATTTGTGGAGAAATAAAGAGAAACTGGTCTCTGACAATCAAGTTTTATTTCTCCTCAAGACAGAGAAAACAAGATTAGAAACAGGATTAACTTTTTAACTCAGGCGGAATAACAGCCCGGCTGCAGATTCCCTCACTAAACTAAACTGAATTAAAAGATTTAGTTTGTCTTCTGACGTCTCCACTCACCTAAACTGGGTCTGGAGGATGTTTTGTCTCTATTTCTCACCATCTAGAGTTTTGTGTTTCTCCGTGTGAGTCAGCTCCGTCTCGTCTGCTCGCTCAGCGTCTTCCTGGCATGAAGCTCGGATGCAGAACCTCCCGTGGAGAATCGATTGTTTTCGTATCTCTGACCTCCTCCACTGATCTTCCACTTTAAGGCCTCCCCTGTTAAACTACTCCACAGTCTGCTCCCAGCCCTCCTGCATGCTCACCTTTGACCTGCTGTATCCGGAACACGCAGCTTCCTAATGCAGCGCACGACTGTTCCGGACATTTCATTTTTTAGAAAATTTGGTTTCAAACGGTTAAGCTGCAGATAATTGGAGATAACCGGGAATTTATTTGTGACCTTTCTGACCTCCTGATTGTTAAACTGCGATGTTGCCTCCTCGTCCGAAAAGTTAAATTATATTTTGACGGATGAAAAAACTTCGGAGCCCCCGAAGGGTCACAGCAAGAATTGGTTTGAAGATAACGTTTGGATTCTCTTGCTAAGGTTCCTCCTTCCCATAATGCAACAGTGTCATGTCATCATAGGTGTGTTCTATATCACATTAATGAAGAGAATGTCAGGGATCAGACAGAAACATGTGGAGGTAGTAAAGCTGGATGTAGGAAAATGCTATTGAATAAATGAAATAAGCCAAAAGATGGATTCACTGTTTCCTAATCTGTGATCTGACTCTGCTGACTTGTGCAGGTAGGAAATATTGGTTAAAGGGAAACTGTGCATCTGAAGATCTGCGCAGGTGAGTCCTCTCCTAAGCTGCTGCACAGTGGAAACACCATGAAACCTTCTGTGTCTCTGTGGGGAGACGTGTGAACTCTGATTAAATACTGGTTTGGTCTAAAGCCTCCAGATTTGATAAGGAAATAAAGCGTGGGGGGTGTGAGATGAGAGAAGTCCGACCTCTGCAGCTCGCCGCTCGTCTCGGCCTCGGGCCACAGGATGGAGACTACATCAGCTGCTACTAGCATAACACACAGGAATCTAGCAGAATTACATTATGAGTAATGTTGGTGCCAGGATCTGACAAGGAAGAAGAATGTGTGGAATAAAAAAAAGACAGTAAATGAGGTTCTGCTGCATAGATTACGATGGTTTTACTTTAAACTGTCCGTGCTGAGTGACGATGGTGCAGCCGTGCAGAGCTAAATCAGTGAGTTACTCTTAAAGGTCGCGTTATGTTAATTACAGGTCTGTGACGGGTCCTGCAGGAGAGTTGGACTCGATCTGCAACACTGATCCACATCCTGACCTCCTGCCTTGTTATGTAAAGGGCACGCTGACCCCTGCAGGGACGTCCGGCTCTGGTTGTAAACCGATCTGATCAATGATCTTTGAGGTTTAGTTCAGGCTTAAGAACCTCAGGATTATCTACAGACTTTCTCCATCTGGTCCTCGATATACAGTCCGTAGACAGGCAGGAGAATCTGATGTGATGGATGCAAACATTTAATAATAAAAAAGAAAACGTGTCCGTGCAGAAAACCTCCTGCCGTGTTGTTCATGTGTGAAAAGCAACAAAGCAGCAAAGGTCAGATCTGAAAATGGCTTAAATGTATTTCATTAAAGTGGAGAAAGGTCGTGGGTTGAGTTAAAAACAACTCTCTGTTAAAGTCATAGACTGAAAACAAAGATGGCTCGTAGCAGTACCGGTCATAACGGCCACCTCCTCCATGTTTGTGGATGGGACATGGAACCGACTAAGAAGAATCTTTCTCCAAGATGGCACCGGAGAAGAAACCTTGATTCACAGGATTCAGTATATTTTGGGCTTTTGTTAGAAAGTGAATGTGAAGAGAGACAGGGAGCGAGGAGGAAGAGGAGAGGAGATGAAGAACAGGTAGTAAACGCTGCAGCCGGCTGGGAGTCGTACCAGCGACCTCCCTTGAGGCGTGTTCGCCCGAGTGGTTTGAGCTCCAACCCTTCAACCGACCCTTCAGCTCATTGTTTCAGTTTGAGTCTGGTTTCTTCTCGTCTGTTCTGCTCTCGGCTGCAGCTGTTTTCTAATAAAACGTCTGGACGCTACAGACAAAGCTGGTGAACACAAACCGGAGCATTTAGCTGCTTTATCTCCGACAACTGGAGGTGAATTAAACAAAGTGCTGAATGTTGGACTTTCATTCATCACCTGGGCAGAAACACGACTCCCGATGAATACTGATGCTGCTCGTGTGTGATGTGCAAATAAGCAGCCGTCTCCCATGGAACCTTAAAAGTGGATCATATGTCAGCGCTGTGTTTGCAGCTGGACTCCGCTGTGACCATCAAAATCAATTCATACAGGTTAGGAAGTCAGACCAGGGTCGTGATTCACACGCTGAGGCGTCCTCGTCAGCCACTCTCAGATATGAACTCCGGTAAATGTCCGTACGTTCGGGGTAGGGACATTCTCCGGAGTTTAGGTTAATCTAATGGACTCATGTGGACATTCTCCAGTTGAGTTTTTATCAAGAAAAAGCAGAAACTCCTGTGATTGTCTGCAGCAACTGACTCTGACATTTACGTTCTCACATACATCCCCTCCGGATAGATTCAGGAGATTATCCAGACATGTCTGCTCCTCCTGTCCTGAACCTTAACACGGTTGGCAGCTTTGTTCCTTAAATACATCCCAGTGCAATTGTTTATAGTTTGGCTCAAGGCTTATGATTCTTTAAAGCTGAACTTACATTAGATTTCAAATAAATTGTAATTTCTAAATGATCTAATTTGTCTTAAATCTTGATTAATTAAAGTTGACGTCTGAAATTGATTTACTTGCTGTTTTAACTGTAATTTTTATAATATGTTTAATATATAGTTACCTATTTATCAGTTTACCTGAACCCAACTATTCTGTACAGTTAACCTGAGCCCATATTTGTGTTTTAAATAATTTTCTTCATTTAATTTGCTGTTAAAATCCTCATGACAGCAGGAGAATCAGGATTTAAAAGGGACACATCTGAAGTGCCCTTGAGCTAAACACTGATTCCCCGGCAGCCTCATCATGTCATTCCACATAGGGATTAATAAAGTGTCTAGTTCCCTGCATGGGATCGACCTCACGCGACATAAAGGAGACGTCCTGCTCCTCCTGCTGCTCCGCTCGCTCCTCACATTCATTCCCTCTTTCTCATGTTCCCCTGCTTACCAGTAGGTGGAGCTTGTCTCCTTTGGCTTGAGAGAAAAAGAGAAGGAGGGAGAGAAGGAGATGATTAAAGAGAGAAGAAAGACAGCGAGAGCGGAGAGATGGAGGGAGGAGGAGGTGGAGGGTTTGGCGAGGGGAGGGGTGGGGATGGAGAGGGAGGGAGGAGAGAGCAAGCGTCAGCACTCCATGCGTTAAAAGGGCAGATGGTAACCGCGGGTAACTGAGGAGCAAACCACTCTGCTGGCCACAGAGCAAGAGATCAGCAGAGAGAGAGAGAGAGAGAGAGAGAGAGAGAGAGAGAGGGAGGAGAGAGGGAGGAGAGCGAACACATGCAGCGCAGCAGAGGAGAGGAGAGGAGCATCTGAGAGGAAGCTGCACGCCTGCAGACAGAGGGAGGAGAAGACTGAGTACTTCTTCTTCAGAAAGAGACGGAGAGAGAGAGGACGGAGGACAGGAGATGGGGAGATAGTAAGAGGAGGAGGAGGAGGAGGAAAAAGTATCCCTCCCTTCCACTTAGAGAGAGATAGAGAGACAAAGAAGGGAGAGAAAACAAACGGGAATCTGCTGGAGAGACTGTGAAGTGAAGGAGAGGGAGGGATGCAGCGGACGGGAGATAGTTAGAGGAACCGCAAGACTGATCAATGAGCAGCTGAGATTTGTGAGAGGGGAGAGAGAGAGAGGGATTTAGACTCAGCGAAGAAAGCCAGGGAGGAGTGGGAGAGGGAGAGAGAGACTGATGAATGAAAGATGGGAGCAAAACATCTGGAGGGGAGAGGACTGAAAGAGGAAGATTTAAAGGGAGAAGGAGGAATCTGACACCGAAAAGAACACTTAGGGAGGATAAGAGTGGAAAGAAAGGGGGAGCAGGAGGGTTAAATATTCAAGAGGAGACTGAGGGGAGATGAGAGGAGAGGAGGCAGAGTCGAAAACTTAGAGAAGAGAAGGAATAAATCAGAGCAGCGAGGGGAACCTGCCATTTCTTCTTTCCTCTACTTTATAAAACAGAGGGGGGGGGGGGGGGGGGGGTGGAGTGACAGGGAGTTGAGGAGGACAGAAGAAGACGGAGGAGGAGGAGGAGGAGGAGGAGAGGAGACAGTTTCAAAGACTCTCTCCTCAGCATCATCCAGATTTTGAAAAAAGAGACAAAGAAGTTGATATTTTTTTTAAACACATGAATTCAAACGACATCCAATGGCGTGCTACTACATCGTGATCAGTTCCACCCACCTGCGTGACGGACAGCTGAGGAGCATCAAGGGGGTGTTCAGGGGACCAATAGGAGCCAACGGGCAGCGGAACACGGTAAGGCCTCGGGTCCGACCCCCCCCCCCCTCCTCGACTCGAAATTGAAGTGCTTTTATTTTGAAGTGGCATGTGTGTGTTTTTGTTTCCTTGCACCAAAGTGGATCCAGGAAACTCGTTAGGTCTAAATCAGCTTCACTTAAACCTCTGCCACTCACTTGATTGTCAGGTCCTTAATCATTGTGTTTGCCGAGTTAATTAATTGCCACTTCCATTAGGTTAATTGACTCGGTATTGGAGGCATAAAGATGCAGGGGGGGGGGGGCTGCACCTTCTCTTGCACTAAGAGCTCCTCTGGCTCCGTGTCCGTGCTCCAACAGGAACGACTTCTTATTTTCTGCCTTTTAAAGCGCTCGATGTCTGGGGTCAGTGAAATGTCAGGAGGATTTTCTGACTTTTTAAATATGTCGCCGTGCATTTTGTCACAGTTTTGACATTAGATCACATTTGAAGGAATCTTGCACTTGTAGTGAGGTAAAGGTGATGTGATCTGGAAATCTGAAAGAAAATTAGTTCAGGGAAATAACCTTTCATGTGTTTACTTTTGAATCTGAGCGTGTGAGAAGTTTGGAGATGAGCAGACGCTTCTTTACTTTTCTTCTCGTGATTCAAACTCCAGCTAAACCTCGTGCTTCCTTTGTTACATCACAAGTCATCATATATGATCTTTCTTCATTCTTAACATTAGCTCAAGTGCGTCTGTTGATTGTGAACTTGAAACCTGCTCTGATATCGTTTTTTCTGCACATTTTAGAGGTTGCATTCGAGTTCCACCTGATTTTATAAATCTTCACCAGATGCATTTTGCACTTTTTAAACTCAAATTAAAACCCTGACCTTGAAATCTGAAGGAAAATGAGACATCTTGTCTTGTCTGAGGAGATTCCAGCCGCTTCAGACACCTCCATACTTTCCTCCTCGTGATTCCAACTCCAGCTGAAGCTCACATTTCATTTATTACATGATATGTCATCATAGATGATCTGTGCTTAACCCTGACTGAAGTGCGTCTGTGAACATGAAACCTGGATCCTCTGCCCTCACACGCGTGTGCTGCTGCTCCTCAGCGGAGCTCTGTGTGTTCTCTGCACAGTTTAGAGTCTGCGATAGATTTTCTGAATTCTTCCAGGATCAAATCTTCACTTCACGAAGTCAAATTAAAAATCTGGATGAAGTAAAGTTGGGAATCTGAAGGAAAATGAGTTCAGTAATGAGTGTTCTTGTCTGATGGGAGTCGACCAGACGCTTCTTTACTCTCTACAGCTCGTCCTTCGCTCTCACTCAACGTTACAGGGAAACATAATTACAGCTCATGTCGAGACGAACCCAAAATTCCTACAGGCTTCAAAGAGAAGCATCGCATGAGACCTCAGGAGGTTGTGTGAGGGCAGCTGCAGAAGACTCACACGACATAACACACTCACACAAGAAACAGAAACACACTAATTCTCACAAAATGTACAAACTTTAACCTCTTTCAAACATCTTTTGATTCATAACGTGTGTTCATCATCAGAGATTTACACTCGACAAACACATTTAAAACAAGTGTCGTCTGATGAAGTGATCGTCTGCCTGATATTCATCTTGTGTGACCTCCTGCCGCGCCGCTGTCAGGGTCATATTTCATCTCTACTTATGTCGATACTTTTAATAACTGTCGTAAATCACGTGCTAGGATGACACGTCATGGAGAAATGATGGTGCTGTAAGTCTTCAGGAGCGACCGGCCCCTCGGTAAATCAACAGGGCGTCACACTCGGCCTGTAATTAAATGGAAAGGCTCGCGATGGAGTCGGCTGCAGCTTCTGATCTGATCTGCACCGGCCTCTGTGGTTAGTATCGAACCAGCAACCAGGAGGTTCAGTTGTAAAACAGAACAGAGGAACCTGCTTGTACCTCGTGGGCTTCAGAGCTTCAGGTGTTGACGGCTGTGAGATGAACGTGTCACGATCCTGAAGAGGGAGTGAACCTTAATGAAAGAGGCTCATTTTCATAGATGGACTGTTTGTGTTTGTGGAGTTTGTTTTCTCCTCCAGTTAAAAACACAAAAACAGCTGACGTCATGAGGTTTAACTTTGTGTTGCATCTGAGATCAATAGTTTTTATGAATTCAGCTCCACAGCTTCGTTCTTCAGTGTCCGACATTAAAACATCACAAATCTCCGCTGCAGGAATAAAAAACTGTTTCCTGATCTGTCTGAGGTTTGAGGTTTAAAAACGAGGATGAGATCAAAGTTTGGGTTGAAGTTGAAGCTTTCTTAGAGTTGTGGGACTTTCTGTTATTATATTTATTCTTAAACGTAATTTATTATGTGACATTTAACCATTATATGCGATCTTTCCCTGAGATTTGACCAAAGCATATTGTAAAACCTGACTTCTCTGGTGGGATGGTCTTGCAAATATCCACCTCCTGTTAATTAATGTAGCATCGCATTTGATTTATAAAAATAAAACCGGTTAAAATAAAGTTTTCCCTCTGATCATAATCCTGCAGTGATAACGTTGCCACCACAACGTCTCATTTTCTATTTCTACTGTTCTAAATAAAGCAGAAGCTGTAGGTGTCGAATCACGTCTTTCTCCACAGAGTCATTAAAGTAACAAGTAAAGTCCTCAAAGTATAATTACTCCGGAGTAATTAGTAATTAGTAATGGAGTACAGTTGGAGATACCTGGCTCAGCCCTGTGAGTACGTTACTCATCACAGATGTACGGGAGGAAACAGGAAGTGACAGTTTTCACACAATTTTTTTTCAGATCCTCTTTTTTTCCTCTTCCAGCCTCTTTCCAACTCGTCTCTAACAAACTTTGCGGCCGATCCCACTTCCCCTCATTACAGAGCGACACAGCACAGTCAGAAATAGACTTCCCCTCTCCAAACCCGTTAATTATTGTGCTTCATTAAAAAAAAAAAGACGACGACAAACTAATGAAGCCATTATCACACCTTTAACGAGGCAGAGCCGTCAGAGCCGTTGAATGACACATGAACCCAGAAGGAGGCAGAAGGTAACGTGTCCACTGTTAACACCTGAGCAGGAATACATCTTCTTTAGCGACGCACAATAAGACGGAGGCAGGTTTTTTTTCTTCCAAATGCGTTTGTCACTTTGTCCAGGAATAGAAAGAATTACCGAGAGGTTTAATTGGTGAACAGCCACATATGACGACCACGTTACCTTGGATCCCTCATTTCATACACCGGCTAATTTTATCTCCGGGTTCCTCGGCGCAGGCAGGTCTGATGAAACAATCACTTTTTAAAAATATGTTTAAAGAACATGCTCTGTGCATGGAAATGAGACAGAAATATCTGCGCAGGCACAAAAAGGATTTCATGAGAGAGACGTGAGCAGAGTGTGTGGAGATGGAGGGATGAGTGTCCGCAGCCTCTTTTAACTCCGGTGACTCAAGTCCGGGCCCACGTTGAACCGCCTCTGCACCGCGACAGTGGCCAGAGACGCATCTTCACGTTGTCCGTCCAAATGTCCCATTCTCATGGACGTGTTATCATTCAGGATATCTCAAAGGCCCCTTGAGCAAATGTCCACTACTATGTGAGAAACCCATATTTGATGGCTGAAGGTCGAAGGTCAAGGACGCTGTGACCTCAGATTAGTTTTTGCCTTGTGAACACAATATTTTAATAACATCCGGAGCAAATTTCTTCAAACTTGGCACAAGTGTTCACTTAGATTCCCGGATGAGCTGAGTAGATGTGGGCTGACAAAGGTCAAAGGTCACGGTGTGTCTGTTCTCTTGTATCTCAAGTCTGTCTTCAGGGAATTCTTCAAATTCACAAACGCCTCTTCAGGACCTCGTTTCTTAAATGTGTACAAAAACTGTAAAAGTGTGAAACCTTCACTTTACTATTTCCTGGCTGTGATTAGTAACTTCTTCAAGACCCTGCTGGTTTTCTAAGAGGTTCACGGTGACAAGACAAGACTTCACTCTTAACTTTGGGATTTTATTATTTATTATTATATTGTGGTGAGATCCAAAGTTCGTTCTTCATCTCGGTAACGACGACGGAGAAAAGAAGTCTCTCCACAAGGTCCTTCCCAAATCAGTTTTAAAGCTTTCAACAACATGTGACCTCGCGGTGTGAGATGATTCTCTCAAAACATATTTGAAAACCTCATGGTGACGTTAAAAATATGATCAGACACATTTTTTAAGTTTTCTAAAGCTTGGAGAGAAAATAACACAACCCCTTGGGCCCCTGAGCCTGTGCCCAGTATTTAGTAATCCACTTATTTTCTAAATGAATATTTCTGGAAACAGTATATTACTGAAACTGTGAAGTAAGTGAAGTAGTGACAATCTATATTTTCTTAATCTGAAAAACCATCTTGATCGTCCCCTACTGGCTGGCTGTGATAAGTCATAAACCCGTCTCCTCCATGTTAACAGATGGGACAAAACAAAAAAATCATAGTACATGATTCCAATATGACCCTAAAACTCTTTTAGTTCCCAAATCCTCTACTTTTATCAATTCAATTCATCAATTATTTTACATTTCAGTACAATGATCCTTTAACAAAAACTTAAAATATAGTTTAAAGGTTTTTAAAATGCATATTGTTATTAATGAACACACGTTTCGCTGCTGCAGACACTCGACACATCTCACATGTTGCTTTTCCAGCCTCTTCTCTCCTCGTTGAAGGGAAACAAATCCTTCCAACACCCTGAATCAAATGTTGTCGGGTTTTTTTCTTGCTCCTTAATTGGTCGAACGTGCCAGAGACACGTGGGCTCGATGCCGGAGTCGCTCTGTTGTGTTACTATTCCTGCTGTCGACAGCGCTCATGTCAGGAGCTCGCCGGGGGGGCCCAGGTCTTCATTTATTAAAACAACATTTTAAACATTTCAACAAGTGCGTGTGTTTGTGTGTGTGTGTGTGTGTGTTGTGTGCTGCTGTGTGTACTGCGGCGGTCACATGTACTCATGTCGGCCCACCAGCTGTCAGGGAATGTTTCACACCTTTTCCCAATACCAGCGCGGCCCCAGTCCTGTTGCTATAGAGACATCGATAACCAGGGATTTAAGTAACGTTGATTTTTGGCTCAAAGCGTCGAAACCAGTTTCCCTCTGAGGCTTTAATGGGAACGTTCCTCTTTATTTGTTTGTTGACGCGTCGGGACGATAAAAACCTCCAAACTCCGGCTGTAAAAAGAGGAAGCGACTAGTTAACTGTGTTCTGGTTTATTTGTCTGTGTTTAGTGTTTTCAATTAAACCCACAGGTGCTGCCGACTTCCTTGTAAAAGCAATAATGTCCTTGAGCTGCTGGATTCTGCTGGAATCTTCTCACCCGGTGTTATCGGCTATTTGACATCAGGCCTAACAACACCCATGACAATACTGCACTGTTGTAACCCACTGCCTCTCAGCCATTAGTGTGTGTGTGTGTGTGTCTGTGTGTGTGTGTGTGTGTGTGTGTGTGTGTGTGTGTGTGTGTGTGTGTGTGTCTGTGTGTGTGTGTGTGTGTGTGTGATGAGGTTTGACTGAACTCGCCAAAAACATGGCTCCTCACTCCATAAATTAGCACCAAGAAGGACACTCTGTGCATGCGTGTGCATTTGTGCACGTGTACGCGTGTGCACAGGCTTGTGTGTGTGTGATAAAGTGAGTGTGCATATGCGTGTGTGTGTATCAGAGTGTGAGGGTGACGCTCAGGCCGTCTGGGTTCGAGCAGTTACACATGTACACGAGCCTGTTTCTCCGTGTGCGCGCAGTGTTCAGTAGTTGTGACTTAAATGAGAGTGTGTGGTGAGTGTGTGTGTGTGTGTGTGTGTGTGTGAGAGTGAGGGTGTGTATTCAGTAGTTGTGAGTACATGGTGTGCTTCACTGATGTGTGAAACATCAGCCATGACTATGGAGCCATCTGCTCCAAAGGGAGAGATGGAGTGCAAGTGTGTGTGTGTGAGTGTGTCTGTGTGCATGTATGTGTATGCACATGAGTGTGTTGCAGGGCCGGGTCTAGACAGGCATGTATGAGGGGGCAGCCACAAATCTTGAGGGGGCATTGTGCCTAACCCTAACCCTAACCCTATTTAGTTTGAGGGGGCACAACATTTATTTGAGGGGGCCAGGCCCCCTCTTGCCCCTGCCTAGACCCGGCCCTGGTGTGTTGCGTGACATAGCAAAGTGTGTGTCTGTGTGTGTGTGTGCGTGCGTATTTCTTCTTGGCCGAGTGTTTTCTTTTGTGCATATGGGAATTTCCATGAAGTTTCTGAGACTCTGTAAACTGAAATATCTTTTGAATTCTTTTCAACCACAAGGTGAAAACTCTTTTTCCCTCTTTCTGTTCAAATGTACTTATTTTTTAAACTCTGATATTTTGAACTCGAACTCCAAGAATTCACATACGATGAGTCGGCAGCTTAAAAACCTTTTTTAGTCAGTCACTCTTCACTATTCAACTTGCTTCAAGCTTCACGTTGTTTCTGTCAGGAGGAGAAAGACGAGGTGTTAGAGTCTTGCACCTTTTACGCCGTCCACACAACCACGTCCTGGAAAGTGAGCTGCTGTTAAAACCTGCAGCGTGTTATTCATTCAGGACCAAAGAGAATGAAATCACAACCTCAGGCTCCGTTTAAATGTGGGAATTCTCAGGAGGGTAGTTTCACTGCTAACAAGAGGACGACTCACTGTTAAGATACGAGCCTCTCACATAGCTCAACTGTGTTTGTTTTGATTTTACAGAATGAACGATACAGACGCCGTGTGAATTCATGTGTAGATTTTACATATAAAACTCTTTTTGTGTGATCTATTTGTGTTTTTATTTATCGTAAAGTTTATGGTTAAATTGAGAATTCATGTAATTTAGGTTCTAGACTTTACTGGTGTAGAGAGGATGGACTCAATGACACCAAGTTATTTTTAATTTCATAAACAATATGTACAGTGAACGGCAGGGTAGAGCTAAAAGGCTTTTAGGCTGAAAAGAATAATGCTAATTATTAATTTAAAAAATAATCTGAGAGATCCAAAAGTAATGTCAGGAATTACTCCTCTGGAAATTAAATGAAATGTCGCAAACATTTTAAAGACAGAGGAAAAAAAACAAATCCTGGATCCGCCTTCTGATCCCTGACCCACAACATCTCCTTCCATATCGCTTGTCTAGTACCTGTTGTGTTGTTATCCTGAAATACAAGCACACAAGTGGAAACTCCCAGATGTAATATCCAGATGTGCAGTTATCAGCTCCACCTCCAGCAGGAAGTTGATTTACCCTCTAAACCCCCGGCTGCATTACACTTGCACGCTGTCTTACACAATGAAACTCTCTATCAGGGACGTTCCTCAGACGCTTGAACGGATGAATGATTTTAAAACAATGTCAGAGTTTTCATGAGCTTTGTTCCGAGTCGTGAACTAGAAAACGTCCCCCCCCCCACCCCAGGGTCTTATTTACCATCAGGCCACGCTCGCCGGAGTTGGAACAGGCGGCTCGGCCCTTTGAGAAGAAGGATTGAGAGAGAGAGAGAGGGAGGGAGAGATGTTTATTTATCTCTCTTTTTCTTTTTCCACGCGAAGATGTTCTTAATGAGTTGTCGAGAGCAGAATGTTAAAGTGTGTATTTGTGTTGCGCGGTCGCTACTCGATTTCCATGGAAACTGAGGTAGCGTGTTGGAGGTGAGTGGGCGTCAACGCGACTCGGATGAACCCTGCGAACGTGGTGGGAGGGACGGAGGGAGAGAGAGAGAGAGGGAGATGGAGAGAGAGAGAGAGAGTGAGAGAGAGAGAGAGAGAGAGAGTCACAGAGTCACAGAGAGGGGGGGGTGACAGGGGAAGCAGTAGCAGATGGAGAAGAGTCGTGAAGAAACGGAGGGAAAGTTTTCTCGCTCTGAGAAGTTTTCCTCTCTCCCTCCGTCTCCCCCCTTTCATCCTGTTTACTCCTCCCTCCTCCTCCTCCTCTCGCTTCTCATTGAACAACCTTTGTCTCCTCACGCATCACTCGCTCCTCTCCTCTCCTCCCGTTTCGCCACTTATTTCTCCCCCTCCTCTTTTTCCTCACTCGTGTTTACTTCACTCCCTCTCGACCCATCTTTCTCTCTTTTTCACTCCTCCTCACATCGTTAAACTTGCTTTTCACTCATTTTTTTCTCCATCCATCACGTTCTCCCTCTCCTCTTCCTCCTCTCTCTTCTCGCCATGTCTCAATGAGACATTACTCATCTTCTCTCCTCTTGTCCTCTTTTCCATTCATCCTGAATACGACATCTTTTCCTCCGTCCAACATGTCTCCTCTCTCTCTTTTCACCCTTATTTCTTTTTCTCTCCTACCCTCGTTTCCATTTCAGTTTCTCTCTCTCCTTTCTTCTTTTGCACTCATCTGTTGCATCACTAATTTCTCTCATCCTTCCTTCTCTCCTCCCATTTCTTATTAGTTTGTTTCGTCTCCTTCTTTCGTCTCCTCTTCTCTCACTTTGTTTCTTCATCTTTCCACATTTCAATGAACCTTTTGCAGTCATTTTTACATATTCCTTTCATTTCTCTCCCTTCATTTGTTCCCTCGCTCCTTTACTTCTTTAATTTCTCTTTCCTCTCATCCTCCTAAGACACGTACAACCTTGCTTTCTACTCCTTTCCTCCTTCCACCACTTCCTGCTTGTTTTCTCCTCTCCTCCCCTCTCCTTTCTCCTCTTCTTCTTCTTCCTCTCCTATCCCCTCCCCTCCTCTCTCAGCAAGACATTGGCATCCTTTCTTTCCAGGAATATTCCTCCTCTCCTTCCTTTCTAATTTGTTTCTCCTCTCCTCATCTTTTTGTCCTTTATCTCCTGTTGATTCTCTCCTTCCTTTTGTGTCTTTGTTCCAACAAGACCTTTGCAGCCTCACTCTCTTGTTTGTCTTTCCCTCCTTTCATCACTCCTTCGCTCTGCTCCACCTTCTTTCCCTTATTTACCGCCCGACTCTCTGTCTCTTCCTGTCCTCCTTCTCTCCTTCCGTCTCTGCTCTTCATCCTCAGTTTAGTGAGCAGTAAAAACAACGATAAAATAATAATAAAAACAACAACTGTCCCGAGATTGTAAACCCATCTCCATCTGGATCTCACAAACACATGCACACGTGCACACAATCTCACACAGCATCACACTGAGACACACACACACACACACACACTGAGCCGGATAGGAAGTCAAACAGAAGGCCAATAAGACACGCTTCACTGGAGGTGACTGCAGCGAGTGTGCCTGTGTGTGTGTGTATGTGTGTGTGTGTGTGTGTGTGTGTGTGTGTGTGTGTGATAGAGATGGAGAGATAGAGCGGGGCTGTGTGCGTATATACACAGAGTATTCACTGCTGTCATTGTGTGAACCTCGTGTCCTCACAGCCACAAGAAGATGAGATAAAACCCTGAGAACATTCAGGCTGAAGACACCTGGAGGTCAGGGCGCCACATCGGGAACCAAGTCAGAGGAAACGTTATCGAGCCGAGACGACGGCTGTAATTCCTGATTCTTATTTGAAGATTAAAACCAGCCGGTAATTGCTCCATTTTTTTTAAAAACTGTTGGAGTCATAAAACATGTCCGACTGTCACCTTCCTCAACATCGCGGACGGGTTTTACAGCTGTGGGTTTAAACAAATGGCTTCGTGGCATTATTAATACAAACATGGTGTGTGTGTGTGTGTGTGTGTGTGTGTGTGTGTGTGTGTGTGTGTGTGTGTGTGTGTGTGTGTGTGTGTGTGTGTGTGTGTGTGTGTGTGTGTGTGTGTGTTTGTGTGCCTGATAAAGTTTAAGAAGCAGTGGTGCAAAAGATGATGGCAAAAGGGACACATCTGGACATAACAGCCCAAGGGACACACACATACACCCACCCACACACAGACAGACACACACTTGAACATCTTCACATGTAAGGTCTTGAAAGCTGCTTTCAGTCATGTGCTGAGCTCCTGGACATATATGAAAATATGAGAACTCAGAGAACTCTTTTTTGAAAAATCCAAACCAGGACCAACGATATAGAGAAAACGTTAAAAAACAACACAATTTACGCAGCAGAATGAAAAACAACACAATGTTCTCATCCCGTCACACGGAGCCTCCGGGGCCACGACCACTTCTCAGGATCTACTGTTCTCCGAACGACTGCCTCACTTATCTCTGCTCCGCGGCTGTAAACCAACATCTGGGTACAAGTCCTCCGAGCGGAGTGGACAGTCTAAACACAGATGACCTATAGATGCCCTTGCTCCAGGGCACGTTGGCAGTGTCGGGCCGCTGTTGATACCTGAGATGAGACGAGTAATTCCTCCTCGAGCCCGGTGGCCTTTCTAAGAGGAGAGACGGGTAGTCAGATATTTTGGCACTCAGGCTCTGCTCTAATGACACAGCAGACGAGCAGATAGCATTGATCAGAGTGACCCCTCTTTCCAGATCAATAGAAATGATCCCATCTAGATAACGTTACACACAATCAATAATGCGGTGGGTGTGTTTGTCTGTGTGTGTCTGTGTGGGTGCGTGTGTGTGGTTGTCTGCACCGACGACCCGACCTATGTCTTTGTGATGCTACCTGTGTGTGTGTGTGTTTTCCTTTATATAGTTTTGCGATTGCATTGTCTGTGTGTATATGTGCATGAGTAAGTGTGTTTGCGTGCGGGGGTGTGTGTGTGTGTGTGAGGTGGGGGTGGGGCAGGGGGGGGGTGCTTAAGGTCAGCCAAGGTGAGTCGTAATGGGACTCTGACCAGATCCAATCTGGGACCACTTGTGGCAAAATGAATTGGCCTCGCACAAGGAAGCTGAGTCTATCCCTGAGTCTCTGTGTGTGTGTGTGTGTGTGTGAGTGTGTGTATGTCTGTCCCTCTGTGTGTGTGTGAGTGTGTGTGCACCCAGCTGTCTGTGTGTTCCTCAGTGTGTTTGGATATGTGTAAAGGCCACGCTTGCTGTGGAAAACTAATCTAATTTTGACAAGTTCGCACAGACAAAAGGGCACATTTATTAAAAAAATAAAAACTCCCGACACACCACATTGGCTTTGTGGCTCCGGGTGCGTGTGCACGCTCGCAGGCTGAACCACGTCGCCGCTTTCACCCGCCAGCCGCTGCTTTGTGACCGTCTGTGACGAGTAGAAAATGACACATGATCGGTCGGGCTGCTCCGTGGAGGAGGCGTCTCCACGACTTCAGATGAGATGCGTTTTTTAAATCCTCAAATTCTCGCTGCTGCGTTAGGTCAACAAATTACATCAAGGTCCTAACTGGGATAAATCTTACACGTCCACTCGTCCAGGTTAAACACAACCATTCTTTCAACAGCATGTTAAGGACATTACACCTGGAAGTCCAAGCTTCATGCATTCCTTGTGTCTATCTATACTTGTGTCACTTATGTCAGTTGGGCAGGTAGCAGCTTTTCTGTTTGTAGGGAGAACAGTTACGTCAATCCCGTTTGCCACTGTAATATTATTATGGTTTTACACCCAAACAAATAAATCTCCTTGTCGTTCAAACATTATATCGTTGGAGGTGAAGATCCTGCAGCTGCTTCCTCCTCTTCTTCTTCTTCTTCTACTGTTTAATGCCGTCTCAACTTCCTGTGATTTATCCGAAACACGTGTTCAGTTTGACCCAAACCACGTCTTTGGGTTTTGGTGAGATGATCCGGACCTTGGTCTTAAGAACCTTTCACACCTGAAATACAAGTTTGGACCAAAACTAAGAGCTGCTGTGTGACGACTGTCTCCTCTATTAAAACTAGCTCTATGTTTACCACTAAATGCCAGTTCTCCACGTTACGAAGCCGTTCATCTTCTAGTCCTGCAAATATGTCACACAAAAAAAAGAAAGGCTTTTACTTTGAAATAGTACAGAGCGAATAGGTGAGACCCCGACTCTCTGGAGGAGCAGCTCAGCTCACAGTGCGTTGCCGCTCTGACCTGATAACACATGTACAACTACATGCATGATTCTGATATGTGATGACATGTAACATGAATATCTAAATAACGTCTTCACTTCTCAGCTCAGTTTCAACCGACGTCTAATTTCAGCACACGCTCGCTCACAGACAACTCACAAACAACCTGGAGTGAGAGCGAGCACAGATCTGTACCTGGAGTGAGAGCGAGCACAGATCTGTATGCAAGGTGCAGTTCAAGTGTCTGTGCTTTGTTTCCAGGTCAGTTCTTGACATCTCAGTTCAGCCTCTTTAGTTCTGTCACAGCGCAGAAAACAAACAATCACGATTCACACTTAATGAACAATTCAGAGTTTCCTCTTCACCTGACCTGCCAGCATGCTCTAGTTTTCAGGCTGCTAGGGGGGGGGGGGGGGTCCATAGGAATGTTCCTAACCCGCTCCTGCAACAGAATCCACTTCCATACCTTGGTCTGTATGTGGAGTTTCCGCGCTGCCAGGATTAGCCCTCCAGGATTAGTGCATTTCAGAACAAATCATTGTCACAGATAAAATCCAGGCTGCTGCTGCAGACCCAGTTTATTATTCTATTATTCTGTGCCAAAGATCTGATCTTACATTCATGGGTTCAGCGAGCTGACGGAAATAGGCTCCGACAACCGGCCGGCCTTTATTATACGATCTGGAACACGCACTCACGTCCCAGTGAATACACACACGCAGGTAAACCTTCATATTAAACCAAACAAAACTGTGTAGCCACATGAAAGTTGTCAAACACAGTGAAGGAGAATCTGCGAGAGGCTCTAATCAGGACGAGCGGCTGTCGCTCTGGATCCCCGCAGAGATTTGATTGGATCATTTATGGATGATCCAGAGGCAGATTTCATCAAAGATCAGAGACACAGTTACCATGTGAGGAAAAACCAGGCTGACTCCAGAGCAGCTGCACCACCCTCCACAAAGAGGGCAGCACATGTTCGAACCATCATACATGCAGGTTCATCATGGTATTGATGAATTATTATTGTAGTAATATGACAACAACAATAATGATCAACACAAATCGTTTTTACACAATAAGATTACTCACAAGATCACTCGCTCAGATCCACCAACGCTATTAACTAACAACCTTTCATAAATAACCAATAATGATTTTTCTGATGTGACGCCTCCAATCAGCAGGACGATATAATCTGTCAATAATCTGTCAATAATCTGTCAAACCAAATCATCGAATCAAAATCCTTCAATGAATCTCATTAGGGTTTCTCTCTCATTATCAACAAGACGATTGAGTTTAGATCAGAGGAATCAGACAGTGTTGAGTGGTGGCTGCTGATTTATTTAACAGTAAAATAATGAATGTAAAATAAAAGTGGGAAATTATATGAGTCATGCAGTTCAGATAAAGGCAGCTGTACATTTCATAGCATCCATATCAGTGATGTAGATAATTAAGACATTGAGGATGTGATTAGTTGATTCATTTCTGGTATTTGGATAAAACATGCAAGTCATTGAAAATTAAAGATGGCAGATATTTTAAGCATGAAAAATGTGATTTGAAATAAAGTTCAGCCAATTTAGAAACTGGTTCTGTTCCCTCATTGTTAATTATCTAAACAGAGGTTTTTCCATTTCTTCTCAGCACTAAAATAGAAAATATCTGGAATAATTTGATGTTTTTTTTTACACTTCTACTTAATTATGTGAGAGAAGAACACAAGAGAAATGTCTTAGAAAGGAACATGAGCCACTTATTTAGGGATTTCAACAAATACAGACTGAATCCAAAATGGAAAAGATGATATTCAAATAAAGTTTCAGGCGAGGACGCTGCTGCAGTTGAGGATTTGTTAGGTTCAGATGCTAAAACAACAAGGGGAAGATTGGAAAAAGAGCTTGAGGGTTCAAATCTGTACTTTTCTCCTGACACACAAGTCAAAAGGACGTTTTCTATACAGTAAAACTAACATTTACCGTTCGTTAGAAGAACTGTTTCTGATTTATTGGTGAGGTATTAATCGTTTTAAACATATCGACTAAACTAACTTTGGAGAAGTTGATTATGTGACTCAGGTGGTTTGAAAACTTTCTATAGTTGTTCTGATGTTTGAGTCACAGCTTGAATCAACTGAGACGTTTGTGGATCAAATCTGAAACTTCCCTCGCTCAGATTCAGAACAGACCAGAGTCACTGTACTGTGTGTTTGACCGTCCTCTGTCCCCCCCCCTCCATCAGACGCTTCTTTCAAATCAACATCTCCTCCGATTCTCTGTCGCTGCTATTTCAGGCATCTCTCAGTTTTACCTCTTTACTCACCACGTCGCACCATGCAGCGAGGAATGTAAATAAACCGACACCAAGAAGCTGCAGCCAGCACACACACACACACACACACAAACACACGAACACACACAGACACACACAGATTTGTATGCAGCAACGAGTTTGACCGTGTTTCTATTTCGGGACGGTTTCGACTTCTTTGTAAGTCGGCCGCTCCGCCTTGAGAGCGTTGCTTGGTTGTAAAATAACGTCTGTGGATACATGTACTTCTCCACAAAGATTTGTTAGCTCTCTCTATTACAAGGTGTGAGTCTGAGAGTGTGTGCGTGTGTGTGTGTGTGCGTGTGTGTGCGTGTGTGTGTGTGTGTGTGTGTGTGTGTGTGTGTGTGTGTGTGTGGAGAAAGAGGCAGAGATAACATTGTTCTCCCAGAAATCTATCAGCGCCAACAGGATTGCTTTCCCCCCGCCTCGTTTTTTCCTGTGTTTCATTCCTGTTTCCATCTCCTCTGCTTTGTCTCTCTCTCTCTTTCTCTCTCTCTTTCTCATCCACCCCCCCCCCCCCTTCTCCACCTCCTACTCCTCTCTTTCTAATACTCTCCCTACTCCGGCTCTCACCAAACGGTGCACCAGTTGCACTTTATAACGTCTAGTTTAGCGGCTGCCCACCAAACACACACACTGGGAGACAATGGATTGGCAGGCTAAGTTGTGAGTGTGTGTGTCTGCGTGTGAATGTGTGAATGTGTGTGTGTGTGTGTGTGTGTGTGTGGGGAGAGAGAGAGAGAGCATCAGCATGTCTGTGAAAGCCATCTTCTCTAAATGATACTCTGCCTCCTCCACCCCTGACAGGGAGCGAGATAGATATGAAGGCGGCAGAGAAATGGGAGTCGAGAGGCAAGTGGTGATGCGGGAGACAGATGCGAAGACGGGAGAACGAGGTGGAGGAAAGAGAGGGATGAGGGGGAAAGTGAGACGACGGGGGGGAAGATATAGAGCAGGGAGGGGGGGGGGAAATGAGTGATGGAGGGCGAGAGAATAAAAAGAGATGTATAGGGATTAGGTGAGAGGGAAAGAATTAGTTGTGGCTGCTGCGGATGGGAGACAAGAGGGATGGAGGTAGGGCACAGCAAGGTTGTACTCAGCGTTTGTCAGTTCAACTCGGGTCTACTGGGAATGTGTGATTTGCCTGTTGTGGGGGGGGGGGGGGGGGGGGGGGCATACACACAACAGAGGAGAACATATGAGGGACGAGTGGCAGCGTGGAGATAATCTAACAAGCGTCTTTTAGAAAAGCTCGGACCAGCAGAGGGTTGAAGATGAAGCAGCCTCGGAGCATTAAAGCTGAATCTATATGAAATGATGAAGCTGACGCTCGACAGCAGGAGATTCTCCGCAGGATTCACAGCGAGGGAGGGGGTTGATGGAGTTTCTAACTATAACAATAACCCCCCCCCAAAAAAATCATTATAAAAAATGTGGTTATGTCTTTAGCAGTAAAGATTTTCAGAGATGTTAAAGCTGATTGGAGGAACTTTTCAATTTGAATTTAACGGCTTCAAAATAAAGATTTTAAATCAGCGACTGGCGACGCCTGGAAAAAGAGAAGTTACATTCAGCTGTTTAAGCTTTAAAATATTCTAATTGAGAAGGAAAGAGAGAGGCATTTGACATAATTTCTAATCAGATCATATTTATTTCAGGTATAATTCTGTTTTACTTTTATATCTTAAATCATATCCAGAGGAAATACTTAAAGCAATAGGAAACACTTTGGTAAACAAGCAGGTTCTTCTCAGAACTAAAAGAAGCTGAAACATCACAATGTGATTAATTTTTTGTAAAATCAGAACTGATTCAGAAAATGTTTAAGCTGCACTGAAATATGTTTGGCCACTAACTCACTACCACCACCTTGCAGACGGAGAGAATTGGCACAGGAAGTTGTTTCCATCAAATAGAACCAGCAGAGACGGATATTTGTCCATATGATGATTCCAGGTTTAATATTCACTCTCTTCTAGTTCGGTTGGTTTCTACAAACTCCTCAGAGGAATATCCAGCTCTTCATTTACTACATGTTTAGAACAACTTTGTAAAGATACAGTTTTAGTATAGTAGTATATACTATAAAAATAAATAAAGGAATAAATAAACCACAGAAGACCTTGATCAACCAGTTGGTGAAAAGTAAACACGATTTGAATGACAGCTATGAGTACAGAGTAAATCCCGCCTGCTCAATTAACCAAGAAATACATAAATAAACAAATGTGAAGATGTACAAACACAGAAATATCCTGTATAAATGCAGAATATACGGAATAAAACGTATAAATATATAGATGCATGGATTGATAAATAAATAAATAGTTTTAAAAATAAACAATTAAATAAATACAAAAATTAAGAAATACAGAAATGGCCTAAATATATGTAGAAAATACATAACTGTAGAAATATATGAATGTATGAGTTGGCGTAGAAATTAATAATGTAGGAATAAATGAATATGTAGATGAATGTAGAAATAAATACATCTTCCTTTTTCATAATCAAACTGCATTTACTTTTCATTTCTTTATATAATTCCTAATTTATTTCTGTATCATTTATTTTTTTACATACTATTGAGTCCTTCACGTATCTCTTTATGTATTTTAAACTGTTGGAAGTAGTTTCTGGCTCCATGTTGATAAGCAGCCAGAACAGAAAGTAAATAGAAGCAAGACAAAGACCAACCACAAAAACAAAGTGAGGAATTATACAACGGGAATTGAGTCCAACAAAGACCTGTGTGTGCAGTTGTGTGTCTGTGTGTGAACAGGATAATGATAATGGAGATAACAGCAGCGTAGAACGAGGCTTTGTGTGTAATAAATATATATACACACACAAGCACAGCACACACACACACACACAAACATTCTCAGCCTAAATCTGCTGAAAGCAGCAGTATTGATTTACCGTCCGGCCTAATGTGTAAATGCAGAAATGCAGCGTAGTGTCTGAATTACATTCATCATTCAATAGAGAGGAGCTCTGCGTTAGAGCAGCGCTGGCTCAGCTGACTGTGATTTATGGGATTAACTGTATTTATTCTTCTCGGCTACTTGAATTCATTGTGAATATCTGTAATTGGAAAAAATGGGTCTTTCCATTCTTGGGTTTAGGCTTGAAGTAATTATGTTGCAGGTATCTCCTGCTTGGAAGTTAGTAAAGCTTTCTAATTGCAGTATTGGATTGCTCATGCTTTGCTGCAAACCATTAACTAAATGTCTGAGGAGACAGATATATGCTGTGAGGTAGTTAATTAGAATGCCAGCAGTTAAGACATCCCATAATATGGCTGTAATGCCTGAGAGGTTCTGGGATGAACCACCTCAGTGACCGAGGGCGACTCCAGCTTCCAGACGCCTCCTCTCTCCTGGGGGGGGGGGGGGGGGGGGGGGGGGGGGGGGACGGACATTAAAAATGCAGCGTTGAGGCTTTTTCACATCACTTCTTTCTGGAGAGTTTCCCCTGCACTTCATGATCTCCTCCCTCTCTCTCTCTCCCTCTCTCTCTCTCTCTCTCTCTCTCTCTCCGTTATTTACCCACCTGCATTTTCTTTGTCTCATCCCCCCCCGTCGTCCTCCATCCCTCCCTCTATCCGTTGTAATCTCTGCGCTCCTCCCTCACCTCTCTATCAATTCATCTCGATCTGCTTCCATGTCTTTATTTCTATCTCGTCCGCTCCCTCTTGCCTCTTAGAAATTCCTTAATGACTCTCTTCTCTTTTTTTCGGTGGGAGGAGAGACGGAGATTGATGGAGTGAACAGCAATAAAGAGACAGGAGGAGCGAGGGGGAGAGAGGGAGAGAGGGAAAGCAAAGGGAGAGAGGGAGAGGGAGAGAAAGAGAGAGAGAAAGAGAGAGAGAGAGAAGTGAAAAATCTCTGAGCCATAATCTTCACTCAGCCTGGAGAAGCTCTGCCAAGCTGACCACACACACACACACACAAACACACACACACAAACACACACACACACACACACACACATACATACACACACACACACACACACTGTGTGGGCTAAGTTTAAGACAGAGTGGAAATCAATGCAACCACTACCACTATGCATGATAATGAGAAACACTGTGTCTCCGTGTGTGTGTGTGTGTGCGTGTGTGTGTGCGTGTGAGGTAGTATGACTGAGTTGTGTGTATGAAACAAGAATCTGTTTGTATACGTGTGTGTGTGTGTGTGTGTGCGTGTGTGGATGCCAGTGGATATCTGCAGAGTGTGTGTTTGTGTGCGGTCTAATCCTGACTAAGCCTGTGGATGTGTGTCTGACTCTGATACAGAGTCGTAGGCTGATTGGTGTATCTGCCACGAGAACGTGCATGTGTGTGTGTGTTGTGTGTGTTGTGTGTGTTGTGTGTGGGTGTGCGGCCTCTGTGGAGGTAAACTCAGCTGCCTGAATGTGATGAGGAAGAGTTCAGGTTGGCCAAAAAGCCACTTTATTAAATGTGAGGGGGAAAGGGCAGGAGCAGTGAGTGAAACTAAGACTCTTCCCGGTCACGCTATCGCTGCTCGGGCCGCAGGGGGAGTTGGTGGAGGAGGTGGTGGTGGGGGGGGGGGGTGGGGGGGGTGAACTACGCAGAGGAGGTGGGGGTGAGGCGAGGTGGGGGTGATGGCGGTTGGAGGTTAAGGACGAGGCCGTGTAACTACAAGCAGCACTAACCTGTCAAGATCCTGCGCTTGAAGCCCGGATCCAAAATCGTTATTCCCCGGTCATGCTGCAGGCTCCGAGGAAATCCATAACGCCACGGCCGGATCCTGACATGTCGGCAGTTCATCAGCACTTTGTTCACATTACGCTGGAGGAAGTCGGAGATATGAGAGGGAGCAGTGAGGATGTCTCATCTGACGCATGGTGCTGCAGCTCACTCGTATGGATCTCTGGATGTGCAGATATTTGATTAAAACTAAAAATTGTAGATTTGACTGAATGATACTGTTTTTCTTCTGGATAAAGAGATAATCTGTGGTGGTTATTATGGTCCTGACTGGTTTGATGCTGCACAAACCAAAGGGGACAGCTGCCCCCGTTAAAAGATATTGCTGGGGGAGTTACCTCATTTGAAAATGGTTCAATGGTTGAAACGCTCCCTGCAAACCAAACAGTCACTGGTCAGACAATCACTGGTGTTATGTTCAAAAGGACAAAAGCGTGACATCAATAGTCCTCCGGGATTAATCCATTATCTTCAGCCGTGGGGGTGATCGACTTCATTTCAAATCCCTGAATGTTGTCTGGGATCTGGCTCCAAACTGTTTATCACCGTGTCGGACGTGCAGGTCGTCAATGTGGCAGCAGTCAGTGTCTGTGATGCTTTGAGTATTTCACAATGTTCTGTGAGATAACCCAGTACAAATTATTTTGTTTACTCCAAATAATAGAGTTTATCGTTTATTACACTCTTTGTGTTGCCTACACTTTGCGATTATTGCACCATGAGCCTTAATGAGAACTGATACTGGAGCGACTGACGGTTTATTTCATTTTCTCTTTGGAAAATTGTGAGTCTACTTGTCAGAAAATCATTGTTTGTAATTGACAACATTTCTGTGATATAGTTTCTTGTTTCTCATCGATTGAAAACGACACAGAAACCAAATTATCTGCAAAACGTAAAACTTGAATATTAACCCCGCCTCCTCCATGTTAGCAGATGGGACATGGACTAAACTACAATAAGGAGAAAGTCATGTTTGGACAGCTGTGGATAAATGAAGTAAACAAACAGTATAAACAAACTGTGGTATTCACACTTCATAGACTGAAGGCCTGAAATCACTTATTAAACTCCAACTATGTCACAAGTCTATCAACATTTTGCACATAATGATCAAAGTCTCAAATCGTGCACAAGTTGCTCATTTTTCAGTTATTTTATTTGCACCCTGAATCTCAGTATCACCTTATTACACACACAAACAAACACACAAAAACACACACAAGCAGTTAATTTACTGAGCAAGCAGCTGAACAAATATCCACATTGTGTGTAAAAGCATTAAAAGATTCTGAAGCATCAACTTTACAAACAAACGTTCAGCGACAAAGAGTCAAACGTCTTCAAGCAGAATCCGACTCAGCTGCGTGTGAACGTGTCTCCACTCGGGTACTGTACATGTTGGTGTGTACACGCTGCATTGTGTGTGAGAGTGTGGGTCTATGGCGGATGTAGCCGTGTGAGTCTCCTTGCTTTGCATGTGTCTGTGTGTGTGTGTAGTGTGATTTGTGAGTGTGTCTGTGTGTTAATTGGAGAGCTGTTGTCTTGAGAGATCATCCATTTGTCTCCATCTGGCCCCCTGGCTGCAGATACCTCCTGCCACATCGCACACACACACACAGACACACAAACACACACAATCACATTTAGTGAACAGTACAACCACTCCAGCGATTATGATATTTTTTTCAAACACAACAACGCTTTATCAAAGCAGTCGCTCAAACGCGTTTTTGAATCTACATCTTCAATCACACGTGCTGCCGTAGGACTTCCAGGTTCTGTCGGCTGCCGGATAAAAGCCTCCACCATCCACGGGGAAGTGTGTGTGTGTGTGTGAGTGTGTGTGTGTGGGGGGGGGGGGGTTGGAGGGGAGGACAGAGCTGCGAGCCCGATGGCTCTATTCAGAGTCTCCTCTCATTTGTTTTAAAGATGGATAAGGTGCCGCTAACACTCGGTTACAATCACAAAACAACTGCCTCCTCTTTTTATCGAGTGTGAGCCACAACGTCTCTGTCGAACACAAAGTAACTGATGAGTCCGACGTGTGTGTGTGTGTGTGTGTGTGTGTGTCTGTGTGTGTGTGTGTGTGTGTGTGTCCTGTCTAATTTGAACAATGTTTATTCATGGGATAAGACTTTGGCTGGAATGTGGGTCGTGTTCAGAGAAACAACACGCCAAACACTTTTCAAAGTGATGAAATATTAATGTCAATATGCTCGACTCATTTTCATCTCTCTCTCGCATATTTGGTGGGAGTTCTTGAAAAGGCCGGTTCACTCAGAAACCCAGACAGATATTATCCATCCATATGTTTTCTATATAGTTTATTCTTCGAGGGCGGCCGGGAGCTGGAGCCAATCCCAGCTGACCACTAGGCGAGAGGGGGGGTACATAGGTCACAGTTCTGACATAAAGGGACAAACAAGGTGATGTATGTCCAGTAAAATGAAAATGGGGATCAAAACACAAGGACACATTTAATTTAAAGAACGATTTTACTCGAATGCAAAAGGGCTTCAAAGTCTTTTTGACAAATGTATCTCAAACTAAGGCTCGACAGATTTTTAGCGGTTGATGCTGAGAAGATAACGTGTTCCATATACATATTAAAAATGTCAATGGAAGACGGGTGGAGCACATTCGCCCTTAAAGAGTCTCAACATCTGCAAAGACACAAAAACAATCAAATGGGGCTGAATTCCTGGAAAGAGATTCTATACAGGAATGAAGTTTACTACCGACTTTCCTTTACTTCATCTTATTTTCTTTAAATCTCCACAAGCGGTTCAGAGCTCTGACCATTAACACCATCAAGGTTTTAAAGGTGAACTTCAGTTTACACACGATCAGAATCAGCTTCACTCTACTTTGTGTAAAGGTACAAGGTGTGTGATTTGGGACTCCTGTCACTCTGTGTGTTATCACACAAACAACAGAGCTGCTCAGTTCCTCTCAAACTTGAAGGAGAATATGAATTTGAATATGAACGAACATTATTTCAGAGTTCACACCGAGAACAAAAATCACCATTAAAGAGCAGCTGGCATTAAACACAACTTGGCAACGTGGCCGACATCCCGCCTGTGTGGGAGCTCGCTGAGACACAACGACAACAACAACACGCACAACGGAGTTCAACCCATATGCTTGAGGAAGCAAATGATTTCACACCAAAGTCACCAGCAGGAGAAACACGACCTCGTTTTCATTATCAACTAGTCTGGTGACGATCTCATCGATTTATCAATAAATACAGAATAAACAGACAAATATGCAAAAGTGAAAGTTATGAAATGAGAAGTTTAGAGTAAAGTCACCAGCAGCAGATAAACGAGTAGTTTCAGTTCTTCAACGATCAATAATCTGGTCATTATTAGTATCAATTAATCAATTAATACTGAATAATCTGAATAATAAGTCAAAGTGCAAGTTGATCTTTTCTAGCAACTTGTGTTTTCAACCAACAGCACAAAAAAATCACTTTACAAACACAGAAAAAGAAAATGAGTTAATTACTAAACTCAAATTTACTGTTAAACAACAAGTCACTGAATCCATTTCAGCTCTTCTGATGAAATGTTTAGTTTTAATATTTATCCAGACTCGTACAGAGCTTTAAATTCCGCATCTATACAATATTAAGCTAATTGTAAATTAACTGCCCCGAACAATGTAATTAAAATAAATCAAAAGTAAGCAAACGAATAGAAAATTTAATTAAATTATGATTGTTTCAATCCACACTGAGGCACGTGACCTATTTATGTGTTATCGTAGTTTCTACACCGCAGGGGGGGGGGGGGGGGGGGGGATATGAGTCCAGCTCTGCGGTTTCCACACGTCTCCTTTCCTTCACAAGAAAGAGAGAGAGTGAAAGAGAAGTGGGAGGGTAAGCCTGTGTAATTAACCCACAAAGTACAGTGTAGACATCAAAAACCCTCTTTACTTCCTCCTTTATCTCTCCGTACCTTCCTCCCCCCCCATCACTGTCTGTATCTCTCTCTCTCTCTCTGCCTCGTCCCTCAGAAGTCCGGCCTCGGTATCAGACGGGCTAATTAAAGCAGCTCGTAATGAGAGAGGCGAGGAGGAGGCGGAGGAGAGGGGAGGGCAAGAGGGAGACACGGAGAAGAAAGGAGTCATGATTCGGGGGATGTCACTTTCCTATCAAAGCCGCTCGCTCTTCAAACACTCGACTCCCTTCCTCTTTCTGCCGGATGCCGCGGCAGCGCCGGGCTTTTCTCACTCTGCTGTGTTTGCGATGAAATAACTCAAACATGGCAGAATATATTAAACGCACGCACACACACACACACACACACACACACACACACACAGACACACACTTGGTCAGCGTGTCAATAAGAAAGTTGTGTTAATGAGAAGCGGATGATGCCTGTGGGGTGTTAATTACCAGCAGTTTTTAAAGTTAAAGAAATGTAGCGTGCTGCTCTAAGGACCTCCCCGGAGAGGAGGAGGCCACGTGAGGAGGACGAGCTCATTCTTAAATCAGCTGTGAGAGGTCGGTGCCCTGCAGGGGGCGTGAGAGGGGGGGGGGGGGGGATCTCATATCCAGATCCACCTGGATATGAGCTGCATGTTAATGGCAGGTGCGAGAAGGCCCCCCCGCGGTGAGGAGTTAAGACTCCGCCTCTCCAGACCGTCGAGGAGATCTGACGCCAACATGGACGGATTATGAAGAAATCAGCCTCTCGAGACAGAGGCAGACATGTAACAGCCCCCGCCCACCACCAAGACCACTGATCTAACATAGGAAGACAGCCCCCCCCCCCCACACACAAACATGGCTTCTACATGGTCTTGAATTTCTTTGAAGCATTTGTGCCGTTTCTAGTCGGTTTGAGATCATTCCTAGTATCTGTAGTTGTTTTAAGGTTGTGTTGTTCTGCATCATTTTGTGTTACACTGAATTTCTTTTCAGTCATTTTCCATCTCTATGTTTCTGGGGCCATTTTCTACTTTCTCTCAGTTGTTTAAACCTCTTTGTAGTTGTTTTCTCTCGTTGTGTGGCATTGTGAATTATTTTTTATTCCCTCTGTCTTGGTTTTGCATCATGTTTTAAACGTCTTTGTGATTTATTCTCATCTTTTTGTGGCCGTCATGTTACCTTAATGTTGTTTCAAGCAGTTTTGCATCTATTTAACGGCTTGTTGCGTGTCTTTGTGTTCATTTTGATTCCTTTTGCAGCGGTTTTGCATCATATTTTGAATGTTTTAAATGTCTTTGTGAAGATTTCTCACATTTCTCACATTTTTGTGACCATTTTGTTTCCTCCAAGTTGGTTCTGTCTTTATTTATTTGCATTTTGCATTTCTCTGTGTGTCATTTCGATTCCCTTTGTCAACCATTTACATATTTTGTGTTGTTCTTCATCTCCTCGTTGTCGCTCTGCATCACTGTATTTGTTTTGTGTCACTTTCTGGTCGTTACGCGTCTCTTCACTTCTGCTTTTTGCTCTGACATCTATCGTGGGCCAGTAATCCATCCGAGGATCCGAACCACAAAGACGCTCTTTGCGGTCTCGGTTCAAGTGGAGGAAGAAAGAAAAAAAAGAGAACTGGTCTTGGAGTGATTTTTGACTCGGCCTTGTCTCTGCTGCGCGGCTGATGATGAAATGACCTGAAAGATGAGAGACAGACAAAGAAAGGCAGAGATATGAGGAGACAGGAGGAGGAGACAGAGATGGGAGACACATGGAGATGCAGGGACAATAAGGAGGATGTTATTCCTGCGTCATTACTCCGACACCCAATCTGCCTCTACTGTCTCATCTTCTCTTTTTTATTATTCCAGCTCGCTCTCATCTTTTCTTTCTATTATTCATCCTCTCTCATTCCTGTCCCTATCATTAGTTTTTATCTCTCCGTCTCTCTCGCTTTCAGTTGTTCAGACACTCAGACAAATGAGCCATAAAATATTCGCCATCAAGACGCAGAGAGAGATTCTGTGAGTGTGAGAGTGTGTGAGTGTGTGTGTGGCAAGCTGTGCATGTGTGTGTGTGTGTCGATTTTTGAAGTCTGTCAGGTCCACTAGCCGCTCTGGAAGGTGGCCCACCTATGTCTGATCAGAACCAAGAATCTATTTGGCAGACAGAAAATGAAACTGGCGTCTGAAAGTTGTGAATTTCGCTGGCGGCTGCAGACGAACGGCCGAGGAGGAGAAAAGGATGTTTCCTGGAAATCTCAGCCAGAAATCTCCCGAGCACGGAGCTGTAAAGAAGGGACGCGGCCGTTTGCAGCAATCTGGGGCAGAAAAAATTTGAGATTTTGTGGAGACGTATCTGCAATGCATCGGTTTGGTAGAATATGGTGTTTGGTGCTGGGATCAGACTTTACAATATCAGCCTGATAATGTCCGGAAGCAACCGAACTAATTATGTGGCTTTGGCGAGACAACAGCTCGTCCCATGTGTTGTGTCAAAGTGAAGAACAAGCCCGGGATGTCTCACTATGTCCTGACAAAAAAAAAAAAATCAATTTGTGTGTCAGATTTAGTTTTTTGCCGTTCTCTCACAACTTCCGTGATGTCAACCAATAAGCACGGAGCAAAAAAACAGACAGGATGATGTCGTTGTCGTCAGGCGGAACGATGAAGTCGTCCCTTTACGTTTGTTACTCCAGCCAATTGTGAAAGACAGAACTTTTGTAGATCATCTTTGTGTCTTTGCCTTCGGTTTTGTGTGTCTCTCAGTTTGCAGGTGGAGACCCTCAGGGCCCCTTCACCCTTTGGGCCCCTGAGCTTGTGAACAGTAGCAGCACAGTAATCTATCCATACTTGTTTATAGCAATGGACGTCATGACAGCTCCCACATCGTGAAGCATGATGGCCCCCGGGTGGCTCTGCCTGTTACATAATCTTTTCTTATCACACTAGGTTCCAGTGTTAATGCTTCTGATAAGCTTGGTTTGAATTATTTACTTGATGACAGCTGAGATTGACTCGTGAGGACTCTGGGTCCTAGAGCACAAACCGGCTGCACCTGAATCCATTTGTAACAATAAGAGGAAGAGGAGACAGGTCGTCCTTCTATATTTAAAGTCTATGGCTCCAACCAATGGTCTGAGGTCTGTCGTGACTCTCAGTCAAATCCTGGCAAGAATATAAACCTGAATGACGCCAATATTGTCCGATTTGATGATAGTAACCTTTAAAACCTTAACATCCCAATCCTGGCTTCACGTGCCCCCCCCCCCCCTGCAGCTATTGGAAAGTTCAGGTCAGGTGAGAAGGAAGCTCTCAATTTCCCCACAGAGAATAAATGTGTTTGTCAGAACAAAGAAAGTGTAGTCAAGAGGACCTGACCTGCAGAACAAGCACGGCTAAACTGTTTGCTGCATACTGATGTGTCAACACAGCCCGTCTGGTATTGTTTCATTATTTACTCCCGACTTCTCCTCGTGCTGTACGATGATTAAACCTCCCGGTAAACACTGATTAACGATCTGCTGGTCGACAGATATCCAGTCATCTCGGGTGAAACTGGGGGAAACTTTGAAAAGTTTGCTTACGTGTCGTGTTTTAAGTATAATTGTGGTATCAACAGCATTTGATTGACTCTTTTTTAATCATTATTTTTGACTCGTCTCATCAAATTATTCCCGGTTTGGACTGTGTTGACCTACAAATCACCAAATTAACACAAACTGAGATATGGCTGCCGATTAACGGCTGCTCCTGCCGCAGACCGGTGGAAGCTGTAGCAATTATCTGGATCATTTCAGAGGTCAATGGCAGTTCTGAATGACGTAATATCCCATTGAGGTAATTAGGTTAACTTGTTTTAATTAAGCACACACACTGGACTGAACGAGAGGACGACACAGCAACAAACACGGAGGAAAAAAAACGCCTGAAAACTACAAACTCTGACAGGAGAAACAAATCGATTTGCAAAAAAAACACCTTTAGCAAAGACATGGTGGACTGATAATCCTCAGTTCTGGGGATGCACAGGCCTGTGGGCAGAGATTTAGACTTTGAAACTTAAAATTCATCATCTGCTTTTACATAAGCCGCTCTCGGGATGTGCTTTTGTCAAGGACCATCAGTTTAAATTTGTTTGCAGCACAGCCTCGCTCCCGACGTTGCTCACTCTCTCCCTCTTTATACGACACAACTTGTGAAATATGCATAAAATCCTGCACTACGGATATTAAGCCAGAGGCGCTGCCATATGTTTGATCTCTCGTGTCTTTAGGCCTCGGCCCACACGCACACGCACACACAACCTCTTCCCCTGACACTCCTCACCCAGCGTGGGTCTGCCGCGCTCCGTTAAATGTGCCGTAAAAGTCCCGAGCAGACGGGGAAACACAAACCGCTCTCGACTCTACACGTGTTTATCGTTTCGTGGAAGATCGAGTTCCGTTTTTTTCGGACCATTGACGCTGGACTCCAGCTCATCGGTGGGAGAAATTACACTGGATTCACCTTGTTCCCATGAATATTGTAAGAATGCTTTTCAGACGCCAGCTGTGCACGTTGGACAAAATCGTCTTTGTTATCGTGTCACCGTGTTAATTATAGGGCTGTCATGTGAGTGCTGGTAACACATAGACTGTGTGAATAACTCTGGGATGTAGATGTGAACGCAGCACAGTGGTTTTTCATCTCATTACCGGATCCATGGTTCCAACAGATTTAGAATCAGAATCAGGTTTTATTTCCAAGGGGGGTTTATGTATACATGGATTTTGTGTGCTGTATTTGTGCTGGAATAAATATAAAAAAGGAAACAATTTAATATAAAATAATATATGGCTCCAAATTGGAAGAGGAAAGTGATGTTAAAGTTTTATTTTATGAAGATAGACTCTAGATTCTAGAGTAGAGTCTAGAAGATAGAGGGCCGGTACTTTGGTCGTTGGTATCAGATCTGCACTCGGCATCGACCAAACCACCGAACCATGACGAAACACCACCAGTGAGAATAATGATAATTTAAAAAAAAATGTAAACGTAATTTAATATCATTGTTTTGTTTGATTATTCAAATTGTGTTGTGTGGTAACGAGCACATCTTTCTGATCTGTGACGAACTCAGGGCTCATATTTATAACTGCTCTGGTCCACACGTGCACCTCAATCAGAATCCATCAACAAAAAGAGACAGAGGCCAGAGAGGAGCTGGAGTCAGATAACACCCCCGTCAGCTCAGGGCTGCTCAGCCTCCACCCAGCTGTGAGCTGCTGCTGCTGTGAGCTGCTGCTGCTGCTGCTGCACCTTCAACTCTGACAACATGTTCAAAAGACGAGGAGGAACGCAGGAGGTCCCATGTGCAGGAGACAGGAAAGTTGTTTCAGCTAAACGCAGCAGCTCCACCGGCCGGGTGAACAGGAGAGCGCTCCCCAGAGGCCGAGACTGGAAAACTGGCCAAAATTCTCTCGAGCCATCAGCTGAGTTAACTTCCAGATATTGATCCACAGAAACTTGTAATTACAACAGATGATGAAGAAAACACGGCATTTGTTCACTTTTATATCAAAATTTCTTCTTTATCATTAACTGTCTGAGTTAATTAGAATATTCAACCTTCAACTGGAGTCTTCACACATTATTACTCTCAGAGAAATAATGTCTATTTCATCCCTAATGAATCACACACATGAAAGAAAGATAGTGACATTCTTTCAGCCTCTGTCATCATTAGTGTGACGGTGGATATAGAGACAAAAAGGCTGCGCTGGGTTGCCAGGTTTGTGACATTATTAAATCTGTGACAGGAGATTGCAAATGTCAGGTTTATGCTGCAGAGTCTCAGTGTCAGGGGGGAAACAATCTTTGTTTATTTTGCTTTCAAATTACTGATATTACTCATAATCTAAACCGGAAAAAGTCTGATTTACCAAATGTTCTCCTGCACATTCTGGTACTTCTCTTTCTTTATTCAGTCAGTCTAGACGCTGCATCTTCTCTCGCACAACCTTATGATGTGCATTGAAGTTCTGAAGGCCCGTGCACCTATTGTAATTTACATCTTGGGATAAACAGTGCAACAGTGTTTCTATCAAGAGACATCACCGGCGAGACAGAGAGGTGAGAGAGTGTCTCAGTTTCCGACATCAAACATGATTCATGTCTTCTTCTGCTGGAAATATGAAAAGAGTCAGTTTCTTTCTTCTTTCTTTAAAACCTGCCAGCGCACCTCAGTGTCCAGTTTCCTCCACATGACTCCGTACGTTCAGTTCAGAAACGGGAGGACCACTCTTCAAATAAACAACAGCAACGAAACCTTTCACAGATTCAAACCCACGGAGAAAATGAAGATAAAACTAATTTGTTTCTTTGTCTTCAAACTGGAGATTTTTACTGCAACTTTAGGAAAAGAAAACAAGTTCATGATGCATGTTACGAGTTTGAGTCAGAGTTGTTTGTCTCTTTGTTTGTTGGTCTGTTGTGATGTGGACGTCTGGTTGTCATCACGACAAACTATTAAACTCCTATTTCCCTCTAGAAGACCAGAACAAGCCATTAATAATATAATATAATATAATATAATAAAATATAACAACTCCTTTCTGTTGGTAAAACGTCGGACGGTGCATTAGGGAAGGTCAACCACTTGATTTCCTTTCAATTACAGAAATGCACTTATTCTGATTGTATGAAGGCTGAGGGCCAATAAGTGCTCGCACACATATGCATATGTGCTCATACACACACATGGTACTCTATGCACACACAGTCACACTCACTCAATCACAGACTCACACTCACTCACAGACACACACTCACTCACTCTTTTCATTTCACTTCAGTTCCCTTTTAATTTAACCTTTTATTGTCCCTGAAGGAGTTTGTGTGTGTGTTTGCTTCCAGCCTGGATTTATGATGAAAAACACACAACAATACTACAACAACAATAAAACACGCAGAAAATTACAGCGGCAAATAAAATACAATGAAATAAAATAAATAACCCTCGAGTGAACGGCTCCATATAGTCCCATAAAAAAGTGGATTATTAGTGGAAAATATGAGGTCCTCACGCGGGTGAAGAGCTGCATTGTTTCGTTTGCATGTTGAACAGTTAAACTGCTCTGGGGAGGAATTAATCCCATATTCCTTTCTCTGCTGAACGCTGGCACTGGGAGATGTGACCCAGCGGGCTCGCTCCGCCCTCTGACGGCGCTGACCGCAGCACCAGCTCTCCTCGCCATATGTTCCTCAAAGGTTGAGTCAGAGTTTCCTGCTGAATCCTATGTCCCCCCCCCCCCCCGGTCTGTTCAGAGCCAGAAACGACGATGCTCCACGATAACAACGGATTTTTTAACGGCAATGTGGAGGTTGAGATTTCAGAAAGCAACTTTTAACAGATTAAATGTAAACTTCATTTAAATATACAGATATATACAAGTGCAACCCTCTCAACAAATGAACAGAATCGCATAATAAATAAAACCTAAACCATCTACGATTATAAAACCCTTATAATATGTCAATAACAGTTTTAAAGGCTCAATACAGATGTTTGAGTCAAGAACAAGATGCTGAGCTCATCCGCCAATTCCGTATTCTTGAACTTTACCCCAGTGGGTGTGGAAAAGGCAGTTGTGACCTTGTCCTCAGTTTTTAGAGCAACACAGCGGTGATGAATCTGCCGAACCACTGGGGCACAGAGTGATCAACGTAAAGGCCGTGTCCATTTTCAACTCCTTGGCTAAAGATTAAAAATGACCTCGCTTGACCCCCGAACTGGATAAAACCGTCCTTGTGCTCAGCGGCTGCGGTTCGACATTAGAGTTGAGAAAAGCTCGGAGAAGGAGAGCACAACCCCGAGGGAGCAAAATGAGATCCGTCAGTAAGAAAGTCATTTACAGGACCTGCTCGGCTTCACTTCACAAATCTTCACACTTCAGACTTCTCAAGGCGGTTATGAGACATCGGAAATCAAATTAGTTACAGCCGACAGCTTTGTTTCAGCAGAAGAATACACTTGAAGATACTGGGTCGAGTGAGCGAGTAAGACGTCCTGATATGTAAATGATTTTCATGCTTCTTTCCACCTTCATCAGATTTTTTTCTCTTTATTCATGTGGAGCCCGCAGGAGAATTAAAAACCCATCAGTCAAATTAAAAATAATAAATTACATCAGACTCTGGAGCTTGAAGCAGGTTTCAGCCTCTTTAAGCTCAATGTTTTGGTTTCCTGGTTCGATGTGGTCGGTATCAGCCGTTTGTAGTGAATTGGAAAATCAAGAGTGTACGTTAAGGGCGTCCCCCCCATGGGCCTCGGCCAGCAGCGGACCCGGGTTCGATTCCAGCCCGCGGTCGTTCTCTGCATGTCACTCCCCTCTCTGCCCCATTTCAACTCTGTCTCTAAAACTATCAATAAAAGCATAAAAATGCCAAAAAAATAATCTTTAAAAAAAAAAAAAAAGAGTGTACGTTAAAACTGACATGTTAAATAAAAATAAACACAGCTGGTGAAGAAAGTTGAAAGTTGAGAAGTTGGTTGATTATCAAAACAAATTTTCTGTGGACCTAGATGTGATGTCTTAACACTGGAATCAGTTTTAAACAGAAGCAGTAGCCAAAGTCAGGTTTCATATCACAAAAAGTCCCAAAAACCTGAACTTTCAATGGTTCTTTCCAAAGTTTGTGAGAAGACACAACATGTCGTCATCCAAACACAATCACTCGACTTCTCTGACACACGTTCTTTATCCCGTCCAGCCGAGTTGCTGCTCAGCAGATGTTTTACAGCAGACTCAAACACTCTGGTGAAAACTGAGCTCATCCTGCAGCTTCTGAAATATTCATCCCCCCCGATGGGTTCGGCCACTTTCCCGCAAAACTCTCCGTGAGCCAAAGTTTAAAAGAGAAATAAAGAAATTTGATTTTAACACAATGACGAGACAGCAGATGTGTTTTGTTTACGATGCAGAGCACAGAAAGCTTCCTAAATTGTAATGTGTTTTAATTTGAGTTCAGTGATTAGCAATTTCCAAGCTATCCTGCACGCCATGTTCGATGCCCATCAAAGCCCATCTTCAGAGGCCTAATGCAACCCAACGACATCTTTAATGACATAATGCAAACCAATGCCGTCTTTGATTAAATAATGCAAATGTAATGTTTCGTCCTGTAATAGAATAATGCAGCATAAATTCGTTACTTAATGGAATCATGGTAGCAGCAGTGATCACTTGTCTGCCGAGCTAATGCTGACCGAAGGAGGACATCCCTGCGGTAATGGCCGAGGATGATGGCCGCTCTGGGGCTTAGACAACGTCGTCTGCGTTTCCCCTTCGCTTTGTCACTGTCGGTCTGTTTGTCTCCATCTGTCCTCTGTCATGTTTCCAGTCTGGCTCGCTCCTCGTCCGTCTTTCTGTCTCTCTCTCCCCCCCTCCGTCAGTCGCTTAATGGAGGCAGAATTCGGGAAGCTGCTCGACCGACAATTTTTAGAGACAAAAACGGTGGAAATTATCAACTTAGGGAAAAGTGTGACGCACACACACACACAAAGAGCGCCCAGACCTCCACTGAAGGTCGTGTCACAGATTGAATGTTCTCTACTTTTAAAGATAAATCAATCTTCCATTAATGGAGATAGTGTCTGTGTGTGTGTGTGTGTGTGCGTGTGTGTGTGTAAGCCCAAAAGTAAAATCCCACATTACTATATCTGTTAATGTCGGTGTGGGCTTAAGACACACTGCTGTATTAAAATAAATGAACGCATGCAGGTTAGCAGGAAAATGTGTGTGTGTTTGTGTGTGTGTGTGTGTGTGTGTGTGTGTGTGTGTGTGTGCGTGCGTGTGTGAATGTGTGTGTGTTCACTCAGACACTCAGATTGCTGATCAATAGTTGTGATTGAATGGCCCATTAGCCATCGGAAGCAATAGAGACGGCATCACTCCACATGACAAACTCTAAGACACACAGACACACACACATGCACACACACACACACTCACACACACAGTAAGAGTAAATTTCACAGACTTACATTCATTTCCCGGAGACTAAAGAATCGATCAAGCTCAACGTCAGACTCGAGCCTCGGTCTGCGTTCACTTCCTCCGACCATGTGCACGTCTTCTTAACGTGAACGGACACAGACGAAACTGACAAAAAGCAGCAGTACCACCAGAAATCCAGGGGGGGCAGAGTAGCCGATAGTTTAAACGACCATAAGATCTGAGGCGGAACCTTTTTAGGAGAAACGGCAAACGTCTGTATGATCTTATGCCAGTGACAAAAAGCCTTTTTCAGTAATTATCATAACCTCCTCCACCGTTCCCATGTTTGTTATTGTCATAAACGCAAGTCTCCACACCGCCCTCTAGTGGAGGTATTGCTTTACAACTATACTAACGTAAAGGACTCGTAGAAATATTTACGCAGTGACTGTTTTCAATCTTTTCATACATAAATGATACCTACACATAACCTAAACCTAACCCTAACCTAACCTTAGTTTCTATGAGACTTGCTGCAACTTTAGCCATAACTACCACTTGCCAAACCCTGATCTAAACTTAAGCCAAACCTTAAGATAAATATTCTCCTTAAAAGGAAATGAAATACATAATAGGTCCTCACTTTTTGTTCTAATTACTGAGACAAGTCCCCATAATGTGACTATGCAAACAGATCTAAGTCCCCACAACACTAGCAATACCTGTACCACACACATATACACATACACACACACACACACACACACAGGTATACATGACTTCCTAACCCTATCCTATACCTAAACCTAAACTTATATATAGTTAAACATATATTTCCCCCTATAATTGTCCTGGTTTGCATAAAGGAAACTCACTTTTTGTCCTCGTAAGGAAGATGAGTCCCTGTAATGTAACAAACAGATGCAGGTCCCTCCAACATCAGTAATACCTGAATCACACACACACACACACTCCTACACTATATGACAGGCGACAAATTAAAAGCCTGAGTATGATGAATATACGTCCCCATAAACAGACTTTACGAGCGACACTGGCTGCGACTGTAACTCACCACTCCCACCTACACACTCAGATTTTCTTTTTTCATTTTGTTTTTACGGCCGACTCTGCAACAAAGTCATGATTTATAATTATGCAAACGAGATATGACAGCTACTTCTCTGCTTCCGTCTGATAAGCCGCAGAACACTCGTTTTTATTTCTGTTCTCTTGACCTGAAGGAGTGTGAACAGGATCCTGTCACATGTTCTTATTATTTGTTTAATCGGCGCCTATAGGGTCAAATGCTTCTTTTTTTTTTTTTTACAAGAAAATGGAGAAAACATGCCGAGGGGAAATGAAGTGTTTTCTCTAAAGGGTGATGAGTTAAAATTGAGTTTGGTGACAAAACAATGATTTTCTTTGTCAAATCAAACAATTATTTCCCCGTTAATGAATTAGTTGATTGGTCGATAATGTGACAGAAGAATGAGCTCATCAAAGTTTCTGAGGAACTTCTTTAAATGTCAAAATACTCAGACACACGTTTAATCAAATATCAAAATAAGTGTAGATGGATTTTCTGGTGATGCTTGATGGATTATTTGACTACTTGTTGTTTTACACTAAAATAAACTCAGTCATTATGAACTGATAACGATAAAGGGATGTTTGTCTTAACACAAAATGACGACAGAGTCACACAACAGATCAGGTTTAATATTAAAACCTTCTCTTCCTCTTTCCTCTCCTCTTCCTCTCCAGGAGGAAGCTGACTCCAATTTCTACTGCGAGTTGTGTGACAAACAGTACGTGAGACACCAGCAGTACGACAACCACATCAACTCCCACGACCACCACCACAAGCAGGTGAGTCACACGCCACCATGACAGGGGACCCAGGGGTCCGCGTCACACACACACAAACACACACACACACACACACACAAACACACACACACACACACACACAGACACACACATGCTCTTTACCAAGGTCATGGATTTGTTACATCCCAGAGACACATCGACCGCTCGACTCTGGTTTCTCTTACACAACACAACAAAAACACACGGTGGTCGACAAAATCACACAAACATGGCATCTCCTCTGGTGACGGCTGAGACTGAACCTGCAGAGCTTTTTGTTGTTTTGATTTTTGTTCATCTTTTGTTTCACTGAAGGAGAAAACAGCAAATATTCTGCGTGAGGTGAAAACATCAGCAGTTTATGAATTCATCATCTCTCTCACATCTCTTGTGTGTTCGCTGGAATTCAATGAGCAGAATTCCCCTCAAGCTATATTAGATTTTTATGATTTCTAAGACGTTAAAGTTTTCTTATATTAGCTGATATTTAATATTTATATATATGTGTCAATGACAATTGAATTAAAGTGTATATTATATTATCAGTATATAGAAACAAGCTACTTTTACTAATTACAAGTGGGAAATCCAGTTGATTCAGTCTATATATCATAACCAACAGAAGACATAATCGGATCAATATGAACACTGACGGTTATTACTTGAATTAAATTAAATTGAATTGAATTATATATAAGTAAATCTATAAAACTATTAATAATATGCTCAGGAAAAACAGTGCTGCAGCGACTGCAGACAGCAAAGCAATAACGGTGCCAGTTATCCAGGGCATCGTTCTGGGCTCAGATCAATAGAACATATCGCACTGATTACATAATAAAAAAAACTGGTTATCAATAATAAACTCAGCAAACCTAAAAGATGGAGAGAAATCAGGGGCCACTCTGGTTTCTCCTCTTTTCAGTGTAATTTATAAAGAGTTTGTTTTCCACAGTGAGTCGTGCAGGAAGGCGACTGAGGGAACTCGCAGCTGTTTGGACCGTTTACAAAATGATTGGTGCCGGGAGGAATGCACTCGCTGCAATTATCATTTGTTCACTCGCTGCCGATGAAAGAGGAATAATATCTCCCACAGTTTAGCTGCGTCAGACTTATTAGGTTTACTTGCAGAGCATTTAGGGCGTATTGTTTGAGACTGCAACTCTTGCAGGGAAGGGATTTTATCCAACTGTACAATTCTGCAGATTGCACACACACAGACACACACACACACACACACACACACAAACACACACTTCTGAGTCACTGTCAGGCTTGGCCCCCATCTTCTTTTGGAAATGATGTGGTTTGCAGAGCGTCTACGTCACCGGTGCTTGATGTGCTGCCGTGACAGAGTCGCACTGAGGAAAAACCACCGTGCACAGTTTATCCTACATTATGCAGCTTTAAGCTCCGATCACACAGAGAACTTTCTGCGGGTTGCAAAAAAAAAAAAAAATGCCAGGCACCTTATTTTTGGTGACAGTTTGAAAAAGAGCAGTCTGATGCAGTTTTTGTCAGCAGCTTCTAGGCAAGGGAACAGAAACAGTTGTTTTTGGCCTCGAAGAAGACAAATTAAAAGTCAGTTCTCACCTTGAAACTCCGACTCGAGCCAAGAACGTTGGTCTGGGACCTGAATAAAAGACAATTACAAAAAACACATAAATTAAAGGATTTCTGTCCAAACAAGCCACAGACCAACTTGTGCATGGGTCTCTTTGCAGCAGATTATCATACGACACTCGACATGTTGGTTCAACCTGCTGCAGCTCAGCCGGAGACCTCGCCAGCACCAGGGAAGTGGGGCACGTTGCTGCTCTGGTGTCCTGCGAGTAAAAGGATCGACTTTAAAATCCTGTTACTAGACTATGAAGCACTAATCGGTCTCAGGACCAAACACAACTCTGATCTGCTTGAACGTTATAAATGATCCAGACTCGACAGCGAGAGACGTTGAAGCAGCTTTGAGTTTCCAAAGTGTCAGAACTTTGCATAACATATTTAATCTTTTACTATTTATTTTCTTGTTTTTATTGTCTTTCTAATCCACTTTATGGTTTTATATTAACTATTTTTTTATTATTCTATGCCTTTTTAAAACATATTTTATGTAGATGTTTTAGTCTTTTAATTTTAACGTGATTTTATTGCTTTATACTCTTTTTTATTATTATATGTCTCTTTAAAAGACTTTATCTTCATAATTTATTGTGTTTTGGATTTCCTTGTTTTGTATGAAATATTTTAAAACTTATTGATCTCCCGTGTTTCATTGTCTGTTAAATGTTAATTTAATCATTTTATTCTAAAACCTTTTATACTTATTCTATGCATTTGAATTCCCTTGCTTCCTGAAGTTTTAATATCTTCTTAACATTATATTTTAAGCACTTTGATTTGCCTTGTGTCTGAATTGTGTCGTCTCACCAAACCTTATTTTTCTTGTGTACTGGTTTAACAATTGCTGCAGAGCACAGCTGCACATTGAGTTCCACACAAGCGTAACAGTAAGTTTGTTCAAAAAATTAGCGAGGCAATTAAATTTGCGATGTAGGAGGGGAAGTCCTTCCCAGTGTTTGCGCCCGAGGGCCCATCGTCTCATTACCAGTCCGTGCACTTGATGATATTTTACATTTGAAATACGCAGCATCTCAACAATCAGCATTATTCAGTGAAGCAGGTCCCGGCTGACACAGTGTGTACTATCTCATCTGCAGGGGAATAAAACTGCGTTGTGTATTTGTTTTGGATTAGTGGAGTATCGAGGGTACACAATGATCCTTTTTCTGCAAACAACTGAATGACTATTAGGATAGGAATGAATATAAAAGGTGAATCAAGCCTTCGAACTGAGACTCTTGGTATTTTATATTATTCGACGAGGAGGAGAAAACGAAAAACCATCAGACTTCCAGTTCGGCCACTCCATGCTCCTACAGCAGCTCAAGTATCCTGGACCTGTCGAGTCAATCACAAGATGAATAACAAAAGATTCAAAGCATCTGCTGACGTCTGCAGGGAGAAGACAAATCACAGAGTTTCCACAAAATATAACAAAAACCCGTTTAAATGATTGAAATTCATATGTAACTGTCCAATTACCTTCAAGCCCCTAAACTACGTGTTAAGCTGATTTCATTATTGACTGTTGTTCTTTTTTAAACCATCTGAATACTTTCTGGACCGGCCTGTAGACGTCTGCACCTTTCAATACTTTATTCAGCTCATAACTTTCCATTTCTCTTTGCTGTGACAGTGTTGATTCGACTCTATACGGTTATTTTTAAAGTCACAGTTTGTGCTGCTGCAGTGGATTTCAGTTTTTTGTGAGGTTTGCTGTCACTTTGTCCACCCTTCACACTGTATGTTCACCTTCTGAGAAGTGCTGAGGCTACACAACACGCTATAAAACAAACACACACACACACACACACACACACACACACACACACACACACACACGCGCACACTGCATCTGTCCTCCTACCCGTCTCTTCGTCCCTATGCGTTTTGTCTATCGGTCTATTTTGGTATCTATTTGTCGGTGGCCCTGCCCGCCTCGCTGTCTGTGACGTGATCCCACCGGTATTATCATTATCATTATCATTATTATTAATATTATTATTTGTGACAAACGCACACACATGCACACACAGTATCAGTATCTCTGGCTTGCAGACAGAGCTCAGTAAGTGAATTAAGCTGCTCTGGCCTCTGCTAAAGCTGACACAGGCTGTCTTAGTAAGCACAAGTACTGAAAACACACGCACACACACACACACACACACACACACACTCACACAAACACACACACACACACACACACACAAACACACGGCACCATCAGCTGATTTAACTGTATTTCCCCTTTTACCTGTTTTAACCTCTAATTTCTCCTCGTTAAAATTACAACAATAACACGAGTAATGCTTCTGCTGCTCGTCCTGCAGCGCCTGAAGGAGCTGAAGCAACGGGAGTTCTACCGAGCGCTGGCCTGCAGGAGAAAGAGACGCCGGCGGGAGGAGAGGAGAGAGGAGCGAGTGCTGAGGAGGCTCCACCAACATGAGGAGAGGAGGACAGGGGAGTGGTGAGTGACTCCTTACACCCTGTGTATGCGATGTTGCTTTATTTACATTTTACTAAACAATGTATTAGAGTTTTCAAATCTAGTTCAGGGAGTTTATCATAAAATACAAGTAAATCAAAGCAGATTTATCTCACATGAGGCCAAAGAGACAAGGCCTCATAAATTCAATGAATGACCTTTCATTGCTTCGCATTTAAAGCTGCAATAATCAATAGTTTATATTGACAATGTAGTGAATGAGCACATTGAGTCTTAACTCTCTGGGTTTTGCTTTACTGCCGCTGACTCAGGCGGTTTATTGCCCTCATGCAGAAGAAAAATGTCAAGAAGTCTAAGTTTGATTCTGATTCATCATCATCCGAGTGATTATTTTATAAATTAACTAATAAAATCTGTCTCCCTTCAAAAGAGAAACATTTCCTTTTACTACTCAGGAGGTGGGGGAGAAACAAAACTAAAATGAGGTTAAATATAAGACTTAAATTCAGGTGAATCCAATATTGACCAGGTGGTGAGACAATGATTCTAAATTAATGCATATATTGGAATTTTGGATTCCTGTATTTGTAAAAGGAGAGATGTTCTCATGCTGATACCATCATCACAAATGCCTCAGATACTGAAAGTGACAGGTCGGGCATCGGCGAATACACAAATCTATAAACTACAAATAATACTGGCTCAGTAAAACGGGTCAATCGCTGACCAGAGCCAAATTCCATCAGGTATCAGGAAGGGAAAACGGTTTCAGAACATCTGTGAAGCAAAGGTTATAAAGACTGAGGTCAAAACTCTTTTTTCAAAACGCGAATTTGTTATTAATGTGACAGGTGCTGCTGCAGCTTTGACTCATTCTCCTCCACATGTGACTCTTCATGCAGCAGGAAACTAAATAATATCATCGACATGAGGTCATGACCCTGAGCACAAACACCAGCTGCACGCTTTAGTTTCTCCATTTAATTTCCACTGTTTCCACCGTTTCCTCCGCACTAAGAGCTCATTGATTTCCAACCTGCTTCACTGAGCCGCTCTCGTCTCGTTGCAGTTTGAAGCATCAGATTACAGAAATAATAAACCTGCTTCAGATGAATAATCCATCACAGGAAACACCTTGCTGTGTTTATATCGGTCAGAGTAACTTAGCAGCTGTGTTACTATCAGATCTCCTGAAATATGAATATGATATCGTTAAAAAATCTACATCAGAGAGCTGGTGTGCCGGAGGGAAGCTCCGATAACTGGGACTCACCCGATATGAAGTGGGCTGCCAAACGATAAACAAACACGCGGCTCTGCAAACAGCTGATGTGTGTTTGGCTGAAAACATGTTGCGATGGGGGAGAGTTCGTCTGGCGAGCGACCAAACAGAGGATACTATGGTTTCTTTAAATATATATATATATATATATATATATATATATAGAGTACCATACATGAATACACAAACTGAGAGATGTCAGCGAAGTCTCCACTAGAAAAATAGTCCCTGAAGACGCCTTCAAACACTAGGACTTCTAAATTGCACGCATCAAAGTTGGAATATTAATGCGAGTGTGGGCCTACGCACATTATTGATATTCATATTAGTAAGAACACTTGATGTGCTGACCGACATCAGATTGTACGAGACTAAAAATACAGCAGCAGAGCAGAGGGAACTCGCTCCTCGCTTTCATTGAGCGCTGGCACAGCAACTAATAAACTGCATTTGTTTAAGGGGGGGGGGGGGGGGGGTGTGTTGGAATGGCTGTAAAGTGTCTCCGGCCAATCACATCGTGCGGCTGAGGCCCCCCCGTCGGAATGAGAGTTTCAGATTTGCAACAAAGCTCCAGGCACAAAGAGAGCGGGGGAGAAAACTCTGTGAAATTGATTTTCAGCTGGATTTCACTTCTACTCTACCTCCTTCAACACTGGTCTCCTTGTTTCCTCTCCTCCCCTTTTCTCGTTTCCTTTTCTCATTTCCTCTTCTCTACTCGCTTCTCAACCTTATTTTACACTTGTCTCCTTGTTTCCTTCCCCCTCTTATATGTTCATTCATTTCTTTTCATTCTCTCCTCATCCTCTGGTTTTCACCTTTCCTTTAACCTCACGTTAACACATGTCCACTTGTCCCCTTCCCCTCTCTCCTTGTTTCCTTTTGTCTATAATTGCTTTTCTTCGGTCCGCTCATCTTCTCCTTTTCATCCTATCCTCTTGTCCTCCTCTCTTCTTATGTTTCTTCGTTGCCTCTCATCAATTTTCATCTTTGGTCCTCTCTTATTTCTTTCCCTTAATCCTCACCTCTCCCCCGATGCTCCTCATGTTTCCTTCCATCATCTCCGCGACTCCTTCTTTTTGTCCCACCTCCATTTGTCCCCTCATCTTCCTTCATCTTCTTATCTCCTCTCCCCTTCATCTTCAATCTCTCATCACCTCTCTTTCATCCCTTAATCTCATCTCTCCTTACTTGCATACTCGCCCCTTCTTATCCTCTCCTAATCCCTTCTCTCCTCGTCTCCTCGTCTCCTCAGCGCTCCAGGTTCTGGTCCGATGTTCAGATCCACCACGGTGGCTGTGGATCCAGAGCAGCAGAGCAGACCAGACTTTGAGCAGAACTGGGTCGACGTCCACACGAGCGGCTCCACACTGGGAACAAGTAAGAACCCTTATCTGCTGAAGACTCTTCATATCGTGAGATTAAACAGAGATCTGTCTGTAGCGGCTGAAATATCTTTCTCGACAGTCGACTCCAGAGGAGAAATGAATGAATGATGACGGTTTGCTGAAAGAGACTAAATAACATCAGGAACATGTTCTGGGCAATTATACACAATCAACAATAAATCACTGCAGGGACTTCGTAGCATTTAAAGTAGACGAATTTCACAGAAGTCAATGGATTCAAGAGGAAATCTCAGCAGTAGTAAGATTTGCAGTGGTAATAAAGTCCAGAGTCTCCGAGGATTTAACTCCAGTGAACTTTGACTCATAAATTCCCTCCATCGACCAGCGGAGCAGGGTTTGGACAGTTCTGACCTTTGAGCAGAGAACAGAGGAAGCGATGGTATTATTTGTGTCGCAGCAGTAACGCAGCTCGGCTGGAGAGTAAACGGATCCACAGAGAGCTGCAGTCAAGATATGTTCCTTTAGATCGCCCCCCCGTTGACCCCTGCACGCAGCCTTGGGACCTCAGGTGGATCCTGCTCTTCCAAAGTCCAGGTTGGAAATCTAAAAGGTGCTTCTGCCATCAGGACCATCGGCTTTGGAACAGCCGACTCCTAGTGAGTCCTTCCAATACCTCATTAAACACAGCTAAGGTGACCACCTACCCGTGGAAACTCTCTGGCGTAGAGACAAGCGTGGGTCCCATGGAGGCAACTGGCTAGAGAGTTCAACAGGGGGGGGGGGGGGTCAATCTAAGGGCCAACAAACTCTTAAATTGAGTTCTATCGCTTCAGTACTCATTGGAGCACTTCGTAAAGGGATTTCGAGTTGAAAAATAAAGTCAGTTCCTCGGTGAGGTTCTGAGATGCACACAGAAAGAGCAGAGGGATAAGAGAAGAGGGGGGGTGCTGCTCTATACTTCACACAGGAAGTACCACAGCGAGCACAATAAAGGAGAACAGGACGTTTTCACGGTGAAAGGTTCTTTCCAACATGAACATGGAACATAGCTTCACACGTAGCTCAGCCATTCATGCAACAACTGCAAGCTGAGAGATTATAGGGCATAGCTGTTAACCTGCAAGTGGCTGCTGTACGCACAACTGGTCCCAACTGGAAACCATCAAGCTTCCAGAGCGACCGAACCTCAGGTGGTCGAACAAGTTGTTCACTAATCACAGGGTTAGCAGCTCCTTCTGCCTGCAACCAGTGTGTGTGTGTGTGTGTGTGTTAGAGAGGAACAATTGTAAAGTGCTTTACATGCTGCTGAGGCACAAAGGTACCATTTAGACTAAATTGCGTTGATTTAGCTTTTTCGTGAGGTTGTATAAAATAAAATTGCACTGTGCCACTTTCTCATCAGACTTCATTATAATGTTCACATTTATTGCTGCAGAGCCACTTATAATAGTTCATGTGCATTATTTCTACTTTCTTTTGTGATGCACAGGTCGACTTAAAAGTGGGAAATGAAACTGCATCTGGATTCCATAGGTTTACAGAGAATCAGCCAATATGAGCCTTTCACAGGCATAATTAAAACTTTTATTTCACAGAATTTATCATGCAAGAAAAGATGGACATTACTTTAGAATATATATTTTTCAGGAATGTAATAAATATGTACCATCGATATCTGCCCCTAAAACTCCAGATGAGTGAGGCTCTATTAGAAAATATCGCCTGAGTGTGTATAAAAACAGTTTCTGAATATAAACTTTTTTTATTTTCCAGATAAAATTGACTTTCAGTCCATATTTGTTCTGAATCAGGAGCTGATATCAGCTTGAGACGTCTGAAGTGTGCAAATCAGATTTATTCCTTAGAAAATGAAGAAAGCAGAACATTAAATCTTACAGCAGCATCTTTAAATTCAAAGAAGCGATCGACTGTCAAAGAAAATATATCACTTACAGATTCCGTAAAGTTTCCTTTTCACATTCTCGACTTGAAACCGATAGAAAAGTTTGACAGCTCCATTTAAAGCCGATTCTCTCCAGAGGCTAAGTATATTTTTCCATTTGGAATCGGAGAACTAATGATTAATTTGAGGGCGTCCCTTCGAAAAAACTCCAATATTTAACAGAGCAGGGTTTCTGGTGTCAGAGAACACAGGCACATTATGGATTACTTTTAAAGATTTGAGTCTTCTTATAAACTTCACTCAGGGAATAATCGTCTGAATCATCTACCACGCTGACACGTCGGCAGATGAATGCCTGTTTAAAAAAAATGAATATTACATTTTGGGAATAAAAACCTTAATCTTAATTTTTGTCCCATTTCTAAGTGAGCCGCACATTCATCCCCGTCCGGCCTACACCGATAAATCATCCTCTGATGTGTTCAAAGCAACAAAAGAGTAATGGTGAAGAGGCAGAACGCTGAATAAATGCATAAGGAGCTTAGTGTATGCTGGGACGTCTTGAAAATGAATGCTATTCTTCCACATGTATTCCCCTCCCACTCCTTTCCCTTTATTTCCAGGTTAGGCAGCTAATCCTGTTATGCTTTGCATGTAAATGGAACCAGTGTCTTTCCTTTGCTGAAATCTGTTCTGCTCTCCGTCCATCCAGAGCCTCAGACTCCGCTGGTCAAGCCCTTCCTTCCCCTGGACACCAGACTGCTGGGCGACACGCGGTGGGTGTACGACGCCAACGACACCGCGGGCGCCGCTGAGTCCTGCATCCTCGACCGGAGCCATGTGGACTACAAGGACCTGAAAGCCGCCCCCTCCCCCTACAGCATCATGAACACTGATAACACTTCTACGAGCTCCAGACACTTTAACTGGGCTCATAATCATTTAAACGACCCAGTTACTCCCAATAAAATCCCCACAACTGCCTCAGAGAACAGCTCCGGGAGAAACGCCACCAGCTTCAGCAGCAGAGGTGCACGTGGAGCCTCGGACGTGCGCTTCGTCCAGAGCCGAGTCCGTCCCGTGTCCTTCTCGCTGCCCAAGAGAAGCTGCGTGCTCCTCCACCAATCAGCAGCCGTTTTCATCCAAGCCGGGCGGGGCTCCGGAGGCTCGTCGGGGAAGGCCGAAGGTTTGACGGCACTCGAGAGGATAAAAGATCTCGGGGAGAAGGTGGCAGAGCAGCAGCTGAAAGCTCCGGTGTCTGCAGACGTGGATCTAGTGGCCGTGGATCACCTGGAGAGTAGAAGTGAAATCCAGCTGTCTGAGGCCGGAGCCAGTGTGTCGGCTGAGAGAGGAACCGAGGGACTCCCTGGGACCAGAGCCCAGGGTTCTACATGTGATCGCAATGTGATCGGGGGTGATGACTCGAATGGGACTGGAGCCCATGTCAGCAGTGAGACTGGGCCTGGAGCAGATCCTTGTTTAAATAAAGAGACACCAGGACCGATCTGTGACAGTGTCATCATGGCTCAAGCTTCAGTCTGCAGAGACACTGAGGCTGAAGCTCCTGGTGAAGAGAACAATCGGACAATCGAGTCAGAACCAAACCAAGAGTTGAGAGATCGGCTTTGTGAGGCTACAAATCAAAAAACGACTTCTGAGGATTTAAACGAGACCAAAGACTCCTCGGTTCAAACGCAGCTCAAAGGCTCAAACGTGTCTCCATCAGAATCACCTCCATCGCTCCCTGGTCGTCCCAAGGAGCCGTTCTGCCGCGTGCTGAGCCGAGACGGCAGCAGGGTTCTTCTCTGGCCATCGGAGATGGTTAGCTACACCAAGACTTCACCCCCCATCTCCTACAGCGTCAACCCTCTGCTGTACGACTTCAGAGCACATAACAGGGCCAGGGAAAGGGGCGAGGACAAGAAAGGAGGGCTGGAGGAAGGCCGGGAGAGAATAAAGCCATCTGTGATCAAACAACCCGACTGCCAACCCAGGGAGGATGATATGGAGGGAGGAGGAGGGGTAAAGATAGATGAAAGGGAAGAGGAGGATGAAGGAGGACAGGCAGGAAATCCCGTGGAACCTGTAGCCCATTGTAGCGCCGGCGATGCAGTCCTGGATCGCTCGGGCTGCCGTGATGAAAACGCTTTAAAATTCGTTCCCGTCTCTGCAGAGTGCCTCCTCGCACCGGCGCCAGGCCTTCAGAGAAGTGACGGGAGGAAGAGGAGAAGGAGGAGGGGAGGGGCGAGGAGGGGGATGAGGAAGAGGGGGAGACGGAAAAGAGGAGAGGAGATGGATAGAAAGGACTCAGAAAGGGGAAGAAGGATAATAAGTAGCCTCTCTGTGAATCAGATGTGTGAAGGGAGAGGAGAGGAGAGGTTGAAAAGAGAGGGCGACGAGAAAGAGGAGAGGAGAGCAAAGGGGCTATTAAGTAATCTTGCAGCGCATCGGCTGGTGGGAGGGAAAGAAAAGAGGACGAGGAGAGAAGAGGGAAGGATGAGAGGAGATCAGGCGGAGAGAGAGAGGCCAGGCAGAAATGACGAGAAGATAGGAGAGCTATTAAGTAATCTTCCCGTGAATCGGTGTAATCGGTGTAACCAGCTGTGTCTGCAGGTGGGAAAGGAGGCCGGGCAGCATCAATCCCAGCAATCAGCCTCCGGGTGGGACCAGGGGCTCAGAAAGCTCCTCTGCGGGGGGGCAGCATGTAACTCGGTGATTAGCCCCGTCCGCGGGTCTGTTACAGACGAGCCACGCTGTCCTGCAATTACGCCCGACCCCGCTCAGAATGACAGATTGACGGAGGAGATACACAAAAATACGCATGTGGAGAAGGAGGAGGGGCGGCGGGATGAGGAGCAAAGGTATCCGAGGAGGACAGAGGGGAGGAGAGCCGCTCAGGAGGGAAATGTGTGTAACCCGGGGATTAGCGGCGTTTCTTTTGCCTGTCGAGGCGCCGCACGCGAGGCAGAGCTTCATCCTGTTCCTCCGCCTCACAGGGAAACAGCAGGTGCTCCAGCGATTAGCCCCGTCCCTGCTCCCTTTAGAGAAGCAGCGTGCAGCCAAAGACAAACAATACCTGTAGGACACAGCGAGCTCGTGTCAGGCCCGGCTCCACGCTGCTCCGCTCAACAGACACTGACGGAGCCGAGGATTACATCCTCCGGCGCAGACATGACCCTCCCCGGAGACGCCGGTTCACAGGAGGCGATGCCAATGAGAGGGGGAGCGGGCGGCAAGAGGACGGGGGGGCCGCTGGAGGCCGAGGCCGCACCGAGGAGGAAGAGGAAGCGAGGAAGGAGGCAAGCGAAGAGAGCTGTCGGTTTCCAGAGGCAGCGACAGGACAGAGCAGCTGTCGGCCTGACCTTTGACCTCGGAGCACAAAGCGTCGAGGAGCTAAAACTCAACAGTCACGAGCCGAGGACAGTTTGGCTCGACTGCGACATGGTGGAGAGCAGCGCAGAGGACACAATCATGGAGGACACATTTAGCTGTAACACCACAGACACACTGAATAACTCCTGCCATGACAGTGGAGCCGAGAGAACAAGCTGGACTGAGTCAGACTGTCCAAACACAACAAGCGACGACAACAACGACAAATTAAAGAGCGACAGAGACGAGGACGTTTCTCGGATTAACACAACGTGCACGTCTGCGGACGCACTTTCAAACGACTCGTTCACAAGCAGCACTCATCACACGCACACACTTTTCTGTCAACAGCAAACGACGAATGGACAAATGTGCGTCGTCGTCTCCGACTCCAGCCGAACGTCGGGTGTCTGTGGGGAAACTGGAGTTCAGAGCGATGTCTGCCACAGTGACGGCTGTGACTGTAAAACCAATGACACGTGTAATCACGAGCGTGCGAGTGACAGATGTGTCCGTGGTGAGACGTGTAGCCGCTCTGATTCGACGGCTGATTACAGGATCTGCAGCGGGACGGAGCGGGGGAGGAGCGGGGGAGGAGGTGACACCGCTCCGTGTGATTATCCGATCAGCGCTCGAGTCCCTGATTGTACATTTGTTGATAACAATAGAGCGAGAAACGAGGAGAAAGACGCGCGCACAAAGCAGAGGGAGGAGCCCCGAGATGTGGAGAAGGAGAGAGAGACCGAGAGGCTGAAGGTGAAGGAGAAGTGGGAGAAGGAGTGGGTGAGGAGGAAGGAGAAAGAAAGGGAGGAGAGGGAGAGGGAGAGGTGGAAGGAGGTGGATTTCGAACACTTCTACTCGGAGAAGAGGCCTCGCTTCCCGCACGGCCTCCATCCTCCTCCGCCCTGCATCCCGCTCCACGCTCCTCTCCTCCTCCGCCCGTCCCTCTCCCCTTCATCTTCCTTCTCCTTCCATCACACCTTCATCCAGCACCACCTCTCCCTCCTCCCGCCTCCCCAGCACCTCCCCGTCCCGTCGTACCCTCAGCTCCTTCCCTCCTTCTCGCAACATCTGTGTCCCCTGGCTCTCAATCCACCTCCCGCGCCTCCTCCCCCTCCTCCTTTCTACACCTCCTCCCCCATCTCTCTCCTAGATGCCCCCGGCCCTTATCCAATAGCAGCAGCGTTCCACCCGATGCAGAGTCACCACCCATCCCTGTACCCCCCACCACATCCTGCGGTCTTGCCTTTACAAGTGTTGTTCTGAAATTACTCCTTTCTTTTTTCTTGTTTTTTAAGAGGAAAAGAAACAGACTCATGAAAGGTACATTTCTCCCATTTCCCGAGGAAAGTGTTGTCAGCCGGGTGAAAGCAGCTTTTATGTGTCATTACCTTCACACTGGAGGCGAGGATGAAACACCAGGGTTAACGAGACATTAGTAGAAAAACAAAACTCCCTTTTTTTTTATCTCACAGCCAAACGTCTGGTAACCTCTTCAGCCTCATCCGAACACGACGAGCACCGACTCACACGTGGAGAAACGACGGCTCATTATCCTCATCAGTCTGGAGACGCGCCCGGAATGAGCCTCAGGTGCTCGGCCTGGCGGGATCGTGGCGAGGACACGCAGCTGGGCTCATCTCCCCTCGCTGGAAATAAGTCGATTGCTCCTGTTTTGCATTTTAAACCAATGATTTGCTCGCGAGGATGCATGTTGTGGTTTCTGACTTTAAAGGACAAATCCATTCCTGTGCAAATACCTTCAGTCTGTGGTTATAAACACAGGATTTCTTCACTTAGAGCTCCGACTGATTTCACATATTTACTCTCATCTTTTATTTTTCTCACTCTCGGGGGGGGGGGGCATCAACAGCTGATGACCTGCACGACTCTTAAAGCCAACCCCTGCGTCGCTGCTCAGATCAGAGAAAGGTTCCTTTCATCAGTGTTTCTAAATGTTTGGAGCGAGATGTCAGAGTTTCCTGTGCAGAGTTATTATTAACTAGTGTCTGTTCCAAACCTGCCCGTAGCTTTTCTTTCTGAAACTGTTAAAGTGCAGAAATCGAACCGAGGCACCTAAAGATTTTCACCTAGAACCAAAACACTCATCACGATTAGTCTCATCAGGCTCAAGAAGGATCCACATCCTCTACCGTCGAAAAGAGTTAGAACAAACTACCAAAACACCTTTTTAAAAACCCATAGAAACCTCAGAGAGTCACATGAGTCAACATTCACTAGAAAAGACAGCGTCATGGAGACATATACATGGAGAGGTGTAATAACAGTAGTATATGTGAGAAGGTATATTGTTCATCTAGATCAGCTGCCACATCCTCAGCACCAGGTCGAATAAACCCGAGCATCAAGCAGCCTCATCGTCTCATCCAGCTCCTGTGAGGAGGCAGAAAATATGAATATAATAATGTGAATTTATCATCAGAGGAAAAGCAAAAGTCTCAGCTGTGCACGTTCAACCTCTCAAACCACAGAGCAGACATGTCCTAGTTTCTCCATGTTCAGAGACGCCAGTAATTAGATCAAGTCGGATGTTGATTGACACAATTGTTCCACAGTGTTCTGCACCGAGGAAAAATTAAGTAGCTGCTTATAATAATAGAATAATATAGAATAATCTGCTGCAGGAAGATGTCAAACAATAAAAAACTGTCCTGAAAACTTTAAAGAAACATTTTGTTTCCTCTTTTGTTTAGTTGAATTAGTACAAAGCAGATGAAGACATTGATTTGTTGTGAACAGGCAGCGGAAGAAGCATGTGTGAATTCACTATATAACATGTGTACAATTACTTTGCAGTATGTAAATGATTAACAGTACTGCATCATTATGTTTTATTTAGTATCTCAGCATCTTCTGCGATGTATATCTCTCCCTGTGTGGCTGTTGAGTCTGAACATTAAGTTTAGAAATCTCTTTGATTCCGAGGGACCGACTCCAGCTCCTCCTCTTTTCCTCTTGACATTTTTAAAAGTGTTGATTTTCTGCCGTCTCACACGAAGCTGCACTAAAAACATCCCTACATGATGGAGAACTTTTACATTTAGTGACTCATCTCCCAAAGAAACAAAGGTTGAAGCATGTGCAGGATGATTCAGTTCTTCAACGATATGCACATTTGTTTGGTTGCTGCCAAATATGGAGCTGAATTACTCAGCTTTTATTTTGAAAAGTTGCGGGTCTGAGGATTGTGTCGACGCTTCACAGACTCTGAAATAGCCCGAAATACAACGTATGACAGAATAACACAACATTACAAACAGGCAGGTTTAGAACAGACACCGAACCAGAGTGTACAAAGTTCAGAGTGTTTCTTGGAAGTGGGACTTTTCTCTCAGAACATCCCCTCAGGGTGGATTTCTCCTGTAAAGCTGAGGGTTAAAGAGGATCCAGCCTTCTTCTTAGTTCTTATTTTCCTCCTCTGATTCCAAATTCTTCACATTACGAACCATCTGCAGGAGACGTACCTAGAAATTCACGTCCCCTATCACCCACACTCACTATCCCTTTGTTTTCCACTGACGTCTCCTCTCACGTTGAACATCTGGCTTTACTGTGATTGTGTTATTCTGGGGGGGGGGGGGGAAGCAGCAATGACAGACAAATGGAGTTATGAGTCTGCATGAAAGGAGGAAGGAGATGTCACGGACAGATCACCGCCCGCAGCCGGACTCTAAGACACTCGATGGATTTAGTCCCGGACGTCTGGACACATGCAGGCTGTTCGATCACTCCACTTTCCAGCTGCTGGTTCCTCCCCACCATGACCTCTGGTATACTGGACATGTCGCGATGGTGACTCTGCGACACACTTGCAGCTCGAGGAGTTAATGATTGGAGGTAGCGACGCGAAACTTCTCCCTGTAGCTCTGTGTGGGGGGTTTGGAAGCATATGTGTTCTCAATGAACGTAGGCTTTTATTTATTACTGTGATATAACCGTGTAAATTAGAGGAACAAAATCTGTTATTACATGTATTTTTGTAGAGAGAACCTCAGTTGAATGAGGCCCAGTTTTTGTAAAAAATGTACCCTGACATTATTTTAGCTAGTAAACAAACTCTGCACCCACTCAGCCTGTCCTGTTGTTAAGCTGTTGTACATACATGTGTGTTCTTTAACGTCCTCAGAGTCAGCGGAGGGGTTTAGAGCGACGCGCTGGAGAAACATCGGAAAGCAGCTTCCCCCCAAGTTTTGTCAAAGAAATGTCTTGAGATCCTGATAACCTAATATTTGGCTACATCCTCTGTGTAATCTGATTCCAGCCACAGCTGTTATCCCTGCTAATGTAATAGATCTAGTGAACCCGTGGAGAAAAGCAAATTACTCTGAATAATGGAAATAAATCAGCAGACTTGATATCAGCGTCAGTTTTTTCATTCTTAAAAAAAAAAAAAGGGAATAGAAAAGCAGCACCTGAAAATGACTCGCTTTCATAAAAAGTCTATTATCAAGGCGACAAATGTGTGAATCGATATCTTTTACTGCCTCGATACTGTAATTTCCCCTGTGGGCGAAATAACAAGGAGAGAAACGTTAAAAGACGAAAGTACGCAGCTCATTCAGAGAATATCTTCATCCATTTTCAAGATGGAAAAAAGGGGGTTTGTAAACGTGGGAGAAAAGAATGTGTGCGTGTGTTTGTGTGCCTGTCTCTTAGTGTGTCTGTGTGTGTCTGTGTGTGTGTGTCTCCAGTGACCATCAGACAGCTGGGACCATCATGTTCAATGACTAAAATAGCGTCAAAACTCAACATGTTCAACACCTGGGGCTGTTGTGAGGGAGTGTGTGTGTGTTTGTTGTGTGTGTGTGTGTGCCTTGCATGGGTACATTTCTCCGTGTGTGTGTGCGAATGTGTGCGGCGAGTTGCGTTCACCGAATCAAGTCCCTGTAATTTGTTTTGTGACCTTTAAAAACCAACAGAAAGGCTTCTGACATTAAAACTTGACTTGTGTGAAATCAGCTCCAGAAAGCACGAGCGATCTCTCGGCCCTGAACTTTGGGTTTTATTCTCTTTGTGGTTTTGTGTTTTTCTTCACCACACACTTTCCAGAGAGGCTGATGGATGGCAGGACTCAGACGGGCACTTTATGGTGAATGAGTTAATAGACTCTGTGCATCAGCGGCGGTGCATTATTGTATTTGCTTCCTTTGCTCAGACCACAGGAGCCAATCAGACGACGTGTTAAGGAAACCTCAGCTGTGGCAGATTGTGAACGACATCAGGAACAAAGACACAGGCCTCTTAGAAAGAAACACGTCCATTAATGATCCAATGTGGCGGCTGTCACTCTCATCGGGCTCAGCAGGAAACAAGATGTTGAAAAATTGATGATATTTTAATACAAAAAATTATCTTTAGGGAGCTTTAACATCTTAGAGGAATATTGCTTATGGTTTGTGGGAATAATTGACTCAGAGATTGCTGGAAGAAAAAAGCAGAGAGGGAAATTATTATTATAAAAAGGATACTTCTAATTTTAAGGGGCAGAGATAGACCAGATTAATTCATTAAAGTCGCCTTGTGCACAAATTCTTAGACATGAACGATTGTGGAAGGAAGCAGGAAGGACGCAGGAAGTTGTAAAGAGACACAATAATGAAAAGACTGTAAATAAGGATGGACAACGTGTCTCCACTTCCTCCCGCTAGTCAGAAATTAGGTCAAAGTATCGCAGCTCGCTGAGATTTGGAGATAGAGACACACAGACTCAACCAATCGAGATCCAGTCTCACTTATCGATCATAGCGTTACAAAAGGATATCGGAATCTCTGTCTGTCTGTACGTGTTCTGGAACCTTTCATCTTATCACCTCCATGCCCACAGTATTGAATTTGATGCAATTTAAACACGTAATTCATTAAACTATAACTAATTCAAACCCATCTTTTCAGAAACATCCACAATTTAACTTACATCAGTGTGATGAGAACTAAAAATAACAGAAACCTTCCATTGGAGTTTTTATTTGGGTCCCTGTTCCATCTACTAACATGGAGGAGGGAGACTTTATTTCATATACTGTAGCCAGCCTCCAGGGGGCGATCAAAATGCTTTGGTTTTATTTTTTTGGCAACCCTAATGTCATCTGTCTTTATATACAGCCTAAGACATGAGGGCTGATTAGATGCTGCAGTTCTGTTTTAAATTCAAATGTCACTGTGATGTCACATGTTTCAATCTCAAGTGTCTTCCTCCTTTTAAAATTCAATAAAAGAGAACAACAAGACATAAATGCGAATGAGTCTCGAGCTTCAATCAACAGTCGAACACATCGAGCACAATTAACAGAACGAGCTGCTCCAGCTTCTCAGCAGAGAAACAAACAGGAGCTGATGTGATGTGTGTGTTACTCAACTTTTCAAATCACTTCATCAGAGTTTCGGCGGTGGAATCAGCAGCGGGAGTGTTTCTGTGCTGTTGCATAATGTAATCAGACATCGACAGCTGAGAGACTCAAGTGCAGACACAGGGAATCAAACATGTAAAACGAGGTTTGAACGTCATCACGGAGCCGTTTTCAAAAAGGACCTGAACTCTTCTCCCTGAGCCGACGTGTTCCCCCTGGGAGGAAAACATCTGGGCCAGACGATGATGAGGAGATGAGATAAGACATTTAAGAAAGAGATGTGGTTTAGATGTGTGTGTGTTTTTCTGTAGTGGGCTCGAAGGTTGAATGTGCTCCAGGGAACATACAACTTTATAATCGTTTTGTCTTGGACTTCAAGCTTTTCAGGGTGTTTGTGTGTGTGTATGTGTGTATGTTTGTAAAGAAATGAACACTGTGTGACTGAGTGGGAGATAAGTGCATTGAGTGAAATACTGTACTTCATCTTGAGGTATATTATGTAGAGATCGTGCAGCATTAGATAAGCTCATGAAATGCGGTCACAGTTAAAATGATCAGATTTTAAATTCTCTTTTAAAAAAGTACATTCTTTTGGTTTGAAGATTAAAATTATAACAAGAGTGACAACTGAACAAAACAAACAAACAGATCTTCATGTTGTGAGGATGTTTTTACTCCTGGCTGAGCAGGAAAACTTTGCAACGAGCAAAATAAAACAAAGTGCGAAGGAAACAAAGAATAAACCAGAGCTCATCAAAACCACATTAAAATTCACTGGATCCAGCCTCTGAACGAGAAATAATAAAACATTTGATCTGCAGCCTGGAAGCTTTTCATGCTTCATTATTTTATTTCCTCCAGATTTAAGGCTTTGAGACCTTCTCTTCTTTTACATCGAGCATTAAATCACATTTTACTTCTAATATTTGCCGAGTGAAACGTTGGACTTTGGCTGGCGGTTGAAGTGTTATTCCATTGTGGTGTAACTTCAGGGAAGTGGTTGATCCGCCTGCTCCTCGAGGCATCACTCTGCATGAGTGCGCCGCGCTGACACATGCTGGATGGCTGGTAATGGCTGTGCAGGATGGGCCAACATCTCCTCTCGCAGGAAGTCAGGATTCAGAAAGCCCCAAACCGCGGGGGGGCGGGGGGGGGGGGGGGGGGGGGCAGACAGAAAGCAGCAACATTTGTTCTAACATTTTTGATCAGTTGTGCAGAAATGGGTCACGGCTGCCAGAGACGCATCAAACACCGTGTAGTCGTCTGAGTCAGTGGAATCTCCAATGGGCTTTTTCCCACCGAGCTGTCAACACCGCTCTCTGATTTCAAAGCCAACAATGTTTTGGTGCTGAGGAACTGAAAAGTTTCTTTAGCCTTTTTTCCACTTTTCTGCTCATTTGTGATGACTGATTGCTTCTCACTTCTCGCCCGGAGTCTCTGTTTCCTCTTCTTCTTCTTCGGAGCTGCTCCCGTTTAGGTGAAACAAAAGGTTGTTTCAGATTGAACCGCTCTCCACCGCGCCGCCATCGCTCGCTATGTAAAGTGATTCATCGTCTGTAATCAACCCAGTAACGTGGGCATCGCCTGTGAGCTTAAAACAACTTTACACACTCGTCCTGTGCAGGAAACACAACAGAGGCAGAGGAATCAGCCCTGAGCTGCTCCTGTGTTGTGTAGTTTCCCTGACCAACTCTCTTTCCCCTGTGTAGAACACAATCACACAAAGATCAGGTCAGATTCAGAGTTTCTGTGGATGCGATTGATTCGACATTGAGCTGCAGTTTAAAAAGAGAGAAATCGTTCGGCAGGATCTTGATTTGGCCGAGATCGACCGACACCCTTTGACCGAGGACGAGTCTGAAACAAGCTGAATGAGAGTTTTTCACTGAGACAGAGTTTTTTTGGTAGAAGAAGGACTTTGGGTTTAAATCCTCACATATTGAGATAAAGTGTCTTCACAGGATGAATCCAGGATAAGGAGAAATTGTATTATGAGCAGATAAGACCCCAGAGGTTATGAATAGATCTTTCCTTTATATTTTGTCAAATATTTATGCCTGCGAACAAGTTAATATGTTGTGCACAAAAGATAAAATATATATAAAGTTTTTAGTTGTATATTAAAAATGCATTTCAAACATTGTTTTTTAATAAGGTTAATGACAACATACGAAAAAATAAGGATAGCCATTACACAGATATGGAAATAATCTCATGTTCTATATTTTTTATGAGCCTTGGAAAAATTACTATCAATGATTAGTTTCCTCTAAATTAGTTCCCAGACAAAGAAATGTTTTTTGAGGGAATTACCTCAAAGACCCTTCAATGAATAAATGTTGTTAATGTCTAATAAATGAGATCTATATATCGTAAAGAAATACACAGATATTATCTTGGGAGGGGTAATGTCTACTTTAATACATTAAATCCATTGTATTTCACAAGGATTATTGCATTTTGTATAGTATGCATATTTTTCCATACAGTAAATTGGGTACATTAAAATCACATTTATGTAAACAACAAAGGGCAATTTGTGGTTCAGTATCTTGCCCAAAGACACTTCAGTATGCAGGCTGGAGTTGACGGGGATCAAACCAGCAGCCCTCTGGTTAGTGGACGATCCGCTCCACCTCCTGAGTCACAGCCACTCCCAGATTTATCAACAGTTCTCAAGAAATCAAAAAGTCAGGATGTATTAAGTTGATAAAATATTTATGCGAGTGGTTAAATAGGATCTGAGGAATAAATCATCAGATTCCAGTTGTTCCTGTGAATGTTAAAACAACACGGAGCCTAAAGAGTTGGAGCTTTGAAAACAGCTGTTTCGTGTTTCACCTGCAGAACTCACTCTTTATCGCTCTGAAAGTGTGTCACAGCCGTGAAATGAAGATCTCACACACTGTCACACCAAGAGATATAAAAAACAAAGCCTGTGTTTTAATCATAGTAGGTGATGAAACGCTGAAGCTGCTCCCGGCTGCGGCTGCTGAGCGGCTGCCGGCGGCGGCGTCATCACAGGTCACCTGTTCACAGCGGCGGGAGACAGAGGAGTGATTGAGGTTCAGGAGTAAAGTGGATGAAGTGGTCAGAGCTGAGAGGCGCACAAGAAGATTCAGATTCAGTGTTGGTCTCAAAGGTTTCAGGCCTGAAGTGACATGAATGTGCTTCTCTTCAGCTACATTAAAGGTAGAATTATAAATATGCAAAAATGAAGCCTAAATATCACAGAACCAATCACTTCCATCTTGTGCTTTTGAGGGAATTTGGAGCCAGAGTCTGTGCAGAGATGGAGCTGAGGTGAAGAGATCCCACCAGAACCCCCTCGACCAATCACGAGTCAGTCTCAGCCGTCAATCATCTTGTTTCACACTGTTTTTATGTCCTCAAATAACTAATTAAATCAGAAACATGAAAACTTGAATAGACAAACACCAACAACCTAATATGAAGCAAACCATCTTTGAGAAAAATGTACTTGACGTGTACTTGATGGGACATGTCCCATCTGCTAACATGGAGGAGGCGGGGTGTATTACCTATACTGCAGTATCTTTTACTTTATTAAAACTAAAGTTATAATATCAAACTGTAGAAATACTCTCTACTTCGTACAAGAACACGACACTGGAAACTGTTCTTCGATGTCTAAAAGTAAAAGTATGAAATACAGTAGCATGTCCCCTGCTAGTATATATATCATATAAATATTGCACTAGTTTAACCTATTTGATATACTGTGATATATTATTTTATTATGAATTTCACATGTTTTCAACTGTTTTGTTAGTAATATTAATATTTTTTTGATTAAACAATGACCTAAACTTGAAGGAGATTTTACTTTCAGCTTACTTTCTTTAGCTTTATTTACCAGAAAGCATCAACTTTTAAAAAGCTCTTCAAGTGATTAGCATGAAAAGAACATTAGGTTGTGAAATAACAAGTAACTATGAAGTAAAACTATAATATTTGTCTCTGAAATGTAATGGAGCTGAATAAGCAGTTAGAAAGAAAAAGACTCAAGTGAACTCATCTTGAATTTGTGCCTGAGTGCAGATTAAATTATTCATCAGATCGACATTAGCTCATAAAAAACACGCAGCCACAGCCGAGGTCCGGCCGCACTGAGCTCCGACGTCAGTCATGTGGCGAGGAAGTAAAACGGACGATAAAATGATGTTCAAAGGAAAAAGCATTTCTCATTGCATCATTAAACGTGACGCAGGGCCCTGGTGTGTGAGGGGTACGGTGGCCTGGAAGCTCAATGCTTTGCAACCTAGTGAAAACACATGCACACTGAGATAAGGAAATTAAAACAATGAAATAAGTGCACAAGGACACAACACAACACATTACTGCTGTAAATAATACACAACTGTGTTTCCAGGGGACACACAATGTGAGGAACCCAGCAGGTTTTATCATCAAACTCATTTTTGTGACCTTAATAAAATCTCTACCTGAACAACGAGCGGATCCCAACTGGCTTCATCACTTTTCCCTTTCGTCCCCTGGAATCACATTTTGTCATGAGTGCTGCTTCCAGTTGTCAAATTGATGTTGTTTCCCTAATTTGCTCGTGTTGTCTTCATGTTTTCTCAAGTCGTACAGTGTCGAGCTCTCCGGGCCCCTGCAGATAAACACTGTATTTTCTGAATCCTGTTTCTTCCTGTGTGGTTTTTATTTAAAGCCGTGAAGCAGCTGTGGAGACAGATGGAGGGAAGATTAAAATTTAAATGATGATGCATGTGACAGTGGATAGAAAGTCAGTAAAAAACAGTTCCACGATGACGCATTAAGATGCTGCTTTGCTCGGCTTTTTTCTTTTAATAGAGGACTTTTAGTATTTCCATCACATTGTTGCCTTTCCCTGCAGAGTCAGACCTGCTGCTCAGGTTTTCACATTTTCACTGATTTTACAAACGTGACAGACATGAGAGCAGATGTAACCGATTGGAATATATTAATTGTGAACGTGCGAACACACGCGGGACGATCCAGTCGAGACGCAGGAACACACACTTTGAAAAACTAATTCCAAAGAAACTCGTGATCATTGGCTATTGTGTGACTTGATAATTAAAAAGAACATGGAGGACGACTGCCAGAATCCTCAAAACTGTTCCCACTGCTCAACAAGTTTATCTTAAATTTTATATTCAGGCAGGGGCTGTCAGCAGCCATGTTTCTGTTCTAAACCCAAGTATGAGACGTCCTCACTTGTCCAATCACTGCTCCTTTCATTCTACACCAGCCTTATGACACGAGTGCACAGAGCAGTATCCAGCAGAAAGGCTAAATTGCAAAGGAGCATTTCTGCCCCACGTGCACAAGAACCAGGTGAGATGAGAGCGAACTTGTCTTTCCCCACGAGCAAGCAACAGCTCCTGTGATTGGTCACACCAGTCCACAGTCCCCTTTGATCTTCTAACCCCCCTTCCCCTTCATTTTCTGTATCGACTGTAAACATGGTGGATGATATAACCCATGTTTACTCGTGTTAAGGGCCTAATGGAGGGTGTGGCCTCGATGTTATCCTCCTTTAGTGTGTGTGTGTGTTTCATCCACATGTGACCTGACTAAAAAACTAAAAACTCACTTCAATATCGATCATCAACTTCTGACTCTTAGTTTGAATCCTCGCCCGGAGCCAAACGGCTGAAGGACCAGTTTTATTTCCGTGCAGTGACTTCAGTGAACGTGTGAATCTCCTGAGCACAAAGCAGATGTGAACATCCCAGCACATGATCCACGATGTGTTCGATAAAAATACTTCATCAAGACATTAAAACATGATGAATTGAGTCTGTGTAAATCAATCAACGTGTGTTTAGTAAATAATAATAATCATGTGATATTTCTCTCAAGCTTCTCTATGATCCACTCTCACTCTCACTCTCGTCTGCAGGGTAGAAAAAAAACAAACAGGCAAATCCACACAGGCTGTTTTGGCCGTCAGCCGCTCTGGAAGCCGTAATCCTCAGTGATTGAACTGTGACATCCGAGCTCCAGCTTTTCAGATGACAGTGCTGAGCTCCATCTCTCATTTAACTGCTGCTCGTTCCTCAGCTCCCCCCCCCCCCTGGACCAACACAACAATAACACATTTGTTTGTTCTATCCCGAAGTTGCTTGGATTCTCTTTTTGAAAAGTGTTAAAAAATGTAATCTTTGGAGGTGAGGAAGTGGATTTATGAACGTTTTCCCCCGGAAACACGAGCGAGCGACATCTGTGCCGCTCTGCGACGTTAATGACGACTTGTAAAACAGCCACTCCTCGTCCTCCACTCTGATTGGCCGAGCTGGAGCCGCCGTTAAACAACCCAATAAACGCACACCTGTGACCGCATAAATGTTAATTTAAATGTTAATGCGCCAAAAGGAATTTCATCGTGATTGGAGCTAAAGTGCCCGATGGAAGGATCCGCTTGTTACAGAGGAATAAGAAAAAGAGATTAACACACTGAACGTTTGTGTTTTGGTGAAAAAGGAAATAACTGCCGGCGTGGAGCGAGGCTTCACATCTCCATCTTCCATCACTCCGGGCCTCGTCCGCACAGAGACACAGTTTTATGGTTCCTGCCTTTTACATTCTCCCCCCTTCTCGCTGAAATGAATGTGATCTGGATGTCAGGAGCTCAAACAATCATTACACGAGTCCACAAAGTCGGTGTTTCTCCGTCTGTGCCGCCGCGTCGCAAAGTGTCGGCTGTTGACATTACTGATTAGAGGTTTCACTCTCTGGACTCGTGGCTGTGGGGGAGAGCCGCGCTGCACCAGCTCCTCCTCAATTACATCAAAACACAGAGCTGAGGAGGAGAGCGGGGGGGGGGGGGGGGGGGGGGGGAGCGGAGGAGCAGAAAATTAAAGAATAAGCCACGAGAGGCCACAGTGATTTCAGAAGAAAAGTCTTTGTCTTCTTAAAATCCCATTAGCTGATTTAACATCAGCATTAAAATGACCTGTCAAGTGGCTTATTGCTGCTTTTACTGCTCTTACAGCAGCCTAATGAAAACTGCGGCATTATAAATCTGAATCTGCACATCGCCCCGTGAATAAATATCAGCGTAGTTAATGCTCAGTTATGGCACAGTGGTGATAGACAGAGGGGAGGAGCCGTGGCAGCAGCAACGTGATGCAGTGAAGTACCGACTGCATGAGAAATCAGAGGAATGCTGCCCCCCCCCCCCCCCCCCCCCAACCCGGCATGAAAAGCACAGACATATACAGTCAAAGGTCTGACAGTGAAATTGCAAAGTGCAAAGTCAGAGTGTGGAGGCTGAGCCGCTGGATCAAAGTGTGTATTTACCTTCAACTGCGGTGACCTGGCTCACATGTCGGCGCACGCCAACAAGGTTTCCACTGTCAAGGAAGTTTTCGTTTCAAATCAAAAGGTTAAACTCGTATGACTCCATAAAGTCGCTCCCCTCCTCCTCCTCCTCCGGGGGACTCGCTCTCTAGCTTTCATCAGGGATGCTCGACCTCCTCAAAGAGAATCATCACATTAACTGGGATTGTTGAAAGAACGTGAAATGGTGGCGGCCCTCTGACAACGTCCACCAGGGAGGTGATGATTTCAGCCCCAGTCTGGGGGTTGATTTGTTTGTTTGTCAGAAGGATTACAAGAAAACTACTCAGTGGATTTCAATGATAGTCACGAGCTAAGATAAAATCCCAGTGAATTTAGTCATGGATTCTCTCTTTAACATTGGAGGATTTGGATTTTGTGACAGTCTCACTAATTTCCCATGCATGGAATAATTCAAGGATCTTAAAGGGAAATAAATCACTTCTAGGGAGCAGATATCTACGCGTCTGTGCAGTTTGGTGCAGTTTGATTTAATTTCAGGGGGCAGATGAAGATGTGAGCGCTGCTGAGTAACATTCCAGAGTTTGTCTGTGAGCAGGATTACCCCCCCAAAAAACTACTGACTCCATTTGCATGAAAGTTTGTGCAGCCTTGCGGCACGACACTAAGACGAAGCCATTACATTACTGAGCGGATGCAAATAAACTGGTTTAGCTCTGTTCTAGTTATGTCAGCCAAGGTGTTTATGTTTGTGTTCATTTATGTTTTAGCTGGATTATGTAAAAACTACTGTTCGGAAAAAACGCGGCCCTTGGTGTGGATCCGGATGAATCCAGGAAATCTTGTTTCACTTTCTCTGCAGCATTTGCCACAGAATTCATTATGGTGGTAGTGGGACCATGGAGACTCAAGAGTGACAGACAAGTTATCCCTGACAGAGAAAACTGCCTTGCTTCCCACTTGTGGGTAAGAACACCTCTGCATCTGAATATAAAGCAGGACAAATTAGAATACGGCAGCCACCACAGTTAAGATAATTAGCAGGAAAGATGGCGAGGTAAAGCCTTTGTAGAAGGATGTGGATTCTCATGTCAACGGGCTGTTAGAGCTGAAATACTTAATAAATTGATTATATGGTCGTAAAGGAAGCAAAATGCCAAAGATCTTATGATTCTAGACAGATTACGACTGAATCGACATGAAAACCACTTTAAGTTTTACACATGATTCAACACAATAACCGATAAGGCTCGGTCAATAATGAAAAAGCAGCCCTGCGTGATTTCAGTCCATTAGTCTGAACTGCATTTCAGAGTTCAGCCTCCCTGCTCTGGAAGCCCTGGAACCCACCACAGAGCAACACACAAAGAGAAGCAAAGAGCACGACTGTGTTCTGCAGACGATCCACAGAAAGAGACGTCACTGCACCGGCCGCACTGACAAATGATCTTTTGCAAACCGCAGAGCAAAAATAGCAACAGTGCACCAGCAGCAGATACACAAGAGGAAACAACAGAGAGGAGAATGTCAGTGTGTAGCGTGAAGATCATCTGATGACGGAGGGTTTTACAACGTGATCAAAAAGCTGCTTAATGGATCTGATGATGAGATTCTTTCATCAAAGCCGACGTGTTTAATTTCTCTGTTAAATTAACACTGTTCTGACAACACAGTGATCAATGAAGGGGGGGGGGGGAGAGGGGATCAGTCATTTCTTAGTTCTAATTTAATGAAACGAGACGTAAAATGTTGCCATCTGGGACGAGGACGCTCTTCATCCGTCTCTGATCTGCTTCACTTTGTTCGCACATTTCCTGAAAAACTGCACCAGTACAACAACTGACGTTAACAGACATGATTTCTAAAGAATAAGTCACGGTGCTGCCTAAGTGTGTGTTTGTGTGTCTTTGGGTGGGTGTGTGTTTACTAATTTTTCTGGCCTTTTTAGGACCTTTTCCAGTAAAACCATAAACTGTTAGGATAAGAAGACGTGATGAAGACCAAAGCCCGGTACTCATGAGGCAAAGCATAATTTTTGAAGTCCTGGTTTAGATCTGAATTAGTTATGAGTTGGTTGTGGTTAGGAGTTAGCTTTTAGCTTAGCTGTCCACAATGAATAGAAGTCAACTCAAAGAACTAATAAGGACGGTATCGCAAACATGGTGTTTGTGTTTATCATCGATGAATAAAGATGAACGACGTGTCTCCACCTCCTCCGAACGTTGACATCTTGCTACATTAGAGCCATTAAAGTCTGGGGGGGTGGAGCCGCAGTATTGAGGTCTCACAGGTACACACCCTCGACCAATCACGAGTAGGTCTCAGCTGTCAATCACCTTGTTTTGTTATTATCAAATAACTAATTTAAACCAACTCAAATGGCAGCAACCATCTTTAGGAAACATTTATCTTGTGTGTGACTTATTATTTTGGTCCATGTCCCGTCTGCTAATGTGGAGGGGGCGGGGTTTGACCTATACTGCAGCCAGCCACCAGGTGGCGTTTGAGGCAATTTGGCTTCACTTACAGTGAGCTGTCATGTCGTCCATCTTTATATAGTGTTTAGCGTGTGTGTGTGTGTGTGTGTGTGTGTGTGTGTGTGTGTGTGTGCGTGTGTTCAGAACCATTGAGCTCCATTGTTGTCCAATAACATTAAAAAACACATCGCTTTCGTAACCACACACACACACATACACACACTCACGATTCAATCTCACACATTCCGTCCTCATGCTCCAAATATTCACTAGAGCAACAAATGTTAATCCACAGACAAACACATTCCCAATCTTAAGGGAAATTTCTCCTGTTTGACTAACAACTGATATAAACTTCAACAACTAGATGTTTCAGGAACTGAGCCTTTATTTAAAAATATATATAAATATTAGAAAACGTTTTAATATTTTTGCAGGGAAAGTTAACTTTTATTTTTATTTTCCAGGCTGTTGACGCTGTGTTTGATTCTGGTTACGACCAAGAAAATGGTGAAGTGTTGACGAGTGTGGAGAAAAAAGAAACAAGATTTATTTGGTACTTTGCAGCAGCCAACACGCTTCAGCCAATCAGAGCCGAGAGCTGCAACTAACCACTACATCAGAGAGGGTTAATGGCACGAGGAAGATGGAGGGACGTGGTACTACGAGGCATGAAGAGGAGAAGACATTAGATTCAGTGGAGGTGGGGGGGAGGCAGGAGGAGAGAGGGATGACAAGAAGGAGGAGAAGAAGAAGAGGAGGGAGCTGGTGAAATAGATGGAAAGAAGGAAGGAAGAGGAGGAGGAGGAGGAGAAGGAGGAGGAGGAGGAGGAGGAGGAGGAGGAGGAGGAGTGTGAGATGTTCCGCTGTCTCCACCAGCAGATGCTGAGGGGTCCAGCAACACACTCTGCCAGTCCACTGCCTGATAAATAGCTTTACACACACACACAGACACACACGCACACACACATACACACCGAACACACACACACACACACACACACACACACACACGCACACACACACACACACACAGGCACACACACACAAAACTAAATAAATAGCTTTATACTCAGCAACAGCCAAAGTGGGTCAGACATCAAAGTAGCCACTCGAAAAGCTGCTGGAGCTGTCGACACACACAAACACACATGTCAGCCGCACACACACACACACACACACACACACACACACACACACATACACTTGCTTACTCCAAATTGCTACTTGAACCGTCTGCACGCTCGCACATAAACACACATTTGGACACACACTCGCGCTTTACTCCAAATTGCCACAGTCCTCTTCTCTCTTTCCCCACTCGCTCTTCTTCTGCTTCTTTCTCTTCTCCTCACACACACAACCTCTTGCGTCTGGTAAATTGCGGCGAGCGGGTGCCATGGCCGACCAAATTACAGCAATCAGGAAGTCTGAGTGCTGAGGGCCAACGGCTGCCGGCCACTTTAGATAGATACACACACACTCACGTCACACACCTTCAGCTGCAAGGACAGTGTCCTCATGCCCAGGGAAGGTCAACAGGAGGTGTGAGAGCCGGAGGGGCGGAGTCCACACTTCCATATTTCTTTTATCAGATATATATATGAATCAAAAGAGGACTGCATCAGTTGAACCATCAGTTCAGTTCTGCAGCTGAACTGATGGTTTTAGCCTCTTTTAGCTCATTAGTTGTGTTTAAAAGCAGATTTATTGTCACATCTTTAATCAAAAAGCAGAAAGAAACTCCACAGCTGAAGAAACCTGAACATCTACAGAGTCAGATCAGTTCATCAGGAGCTGGAGAACACAAACAGAGCTGAAAAGTGAACAACTTTCTCCACTATAATAAGTTATGAAGTCGATGATAAGTCAAGGCTGCACTTGTTTTAAGTGTTTGTCATGGAAACAGCTTTAAATGGAATATTAATTTACTCACTTTGTACAAAAGGTACATTGTTGTTTCAATGGTTTAACTACATTTCTCTTTAAATCTTACTCAGGTATCTAATCTTATCTATTTTCTGTTTAAATTTGTGTCTTATATCTTTAATTTACTGGCAGCTGCACCAATATCCTGCTAAAGATCTACTTACTGAATAATAGAACCATTTAAAAACGTTCTTGTTTACAACAGCTACAACTTATAATTAGATTTTACAATTGGATTGATCTGCACTTTCCTTTCCTGATTAACTAATTCACTGAGAATTCCTTGAGATAATTTGTACTTTTACTTTGAAATTAAGGGATCCAAATATCTGATGGCTCATTAAATCATTTCAGCTGTTTAATCTTGTTTGAATCAAATTGGGAAGAAAAAGCAACAAACAAAAACTCATGTTTCAATATTGGTAATTAATACCTGCTATTTTTGATTACCCTTATTATTATCATTACTATTATGGCTGGGACTAAACTGAAGAGTCTGATATCCAGATCAAACACAGCTGCTGTAAAGAAAACACGTGATCAGAATGTAAAATAAAATGTTGTGTTAGAAATCTAACTTTTTAAAAAGTACATCCATTAGTTTAAATTGTGTCTTCGTCATCAGCTGTAACATCAAAGTGTTATTAACTCTCAGTGACCATGCAGTTTGTTGGAGAAAGAGTTTGTTCAGCCGTGAATCTGAAGATCTCTGCTGTTTACCACCACTACAAAGTGACTTTATTAAAATATGGCAAAACTCTTTAACTTTCCTCAACTGCATCACTTTAATCTTGGAAATATGAGTGTCCACGATTAACTGTGCAGCTCAAACCTGACTCACAAACATAAATATCCACTTATCCTTAACTCACCCTCAGTATTTACTCCGTTCTCCTTCCAGCACATTTAAGAAGTCGTGTTTTTATTGAGGTGGAACTTTGTGTCGAGTCTTTTAATGCGTCTGCGACACGTTTCTGGATCCGGCCGGTACCAGCGGAGACCTCACAGAACACCAACAGTGATTTATTGTCGCAGACAGCCTGTGTTTTCCCTGTCAGGAGCTTGGTAATGGGAGCCAGTGGAAGACTGAGGGAAACATTGTGTAGCTTTCAGCGCTGTGGGAATGTGCTGTTCTTTTTCTGTCACCTCCTCAAACAGCCCGGCTTCCACTCCGCAGCCCAGGACACCTCCTCAGGATCAGGAGTCCAACCTCCCGCTCGCCGGCTGACAGCCACACGCCGCCGCCGCTGCCTCGGGGTTATTCAAATCAAGAGCAGGGATTTGTTTGCTTGGAAATGGGATTTTCCAGTGAGATGCTGGTGGGAGGACTGGTTTGTGGGAAAAGCACAAAATAGTCAAACTGAATGTTACATCCGAGGATTTTCTAAAACCGTAATGAATGAGATTCAAAATTTATGTCAAGTACGACACATCAATTCATTTCATATAATTGAAGATAAAGTCAGTTTGTAGTTTTATAACAGCATGTTAATATCTGTATCGTTAAAAAAGAACTACAACACACAGAACAGCATGCTAAATATTATTCCTACAAAATACAAACCCTAAATGTATTCAAGAACTATTATGTAATATTTTAACGTGTATAGGTTTGTTTGTTTAGCGTTTCAGTCCATGGCTGATGACCTAAGAGATATTCAGATCCAAGATTCAGATCCAGATGTTCCTGCTCAGCCAATAAGAGACCAATTATGAATTTAATCCAAATGTTTCAGCTCTCAAATCTTTTTCTTTTCACGTCTCTATCTGCTTGAGAGGCTGAGAAATTAAAGGTTTTGTAAACGCAGGTAATTCCGTCTGTTCTTAATGTGTTAAACTTATTTACTCAATTACTTTCTCTAACAGGGTTGAATGTTTGTGTTTACTGAAGATCTGGTGTGATCAGTCGTTTCTCCCTCCGCTGGGTGTTTGGTCTCAGAAGTGCAGAAACATTCGCTCCTTATCAAAAATAATTTTCCTCCACTCTCACGGCTCTGGAATCAGCCCGGCCACAGTCCAGCTTACGATGGCCCACCGGGCGCTGGAGCCGCACTGAGGCGTGAACTCACCGAGTGACAAGTCAATGAAGAAAACCGCTAAAATAATGACTCGGGTGAGGAGGCGGCTTCACTCCACCAGCTGTGGAGTTTCATTACTGTGAGGAGCAGAGGATTTGGCCAAACTGGTTGAACCTGGGAGTGAGGGAATATTCAAAGCTGCAACGTTTCCTGTTGGAACTGTGAGAGCTTTAAAACTTTGATTTAGGTTTTTTAATGTTTTCAGTTTGTTGCTTCTCTGACTGAACCCAGATATTTCAGAGGGGTGATTTGAAAACAGTTCATATCTGCATTACCCGACCTGTGGCTACAGAGCAGCTGCTGCTTCGTTTCAACTGGAGCCTTAAAGGCGGCGTTGTGAACCTTCTCTAATGCAAAAGGTTTGTTTACTCCACTCGTCTTCAGCTCCAGAGTAAAAACCACTCTCGTCTCTTTCGACCTCTAAAGCTTCATGAACTAGCTCTCGCTTTAGTGGGAGTTTATGTTCTATCATCTTGTGTGTGTGAGAGGAAAATCACAAACCAGCTGCTGCAGCTCGTGCAGCCAAACCCCGACACTACAGCCCTGCAGTATTAGTATCAGCCGCACAGCTGTGGCATTGTTGTATTATACATTAGACTGAGCGGGTGTTTGTGTTGTTGTGTCTGACCCCTGTAGAAGTGCTCCCCTGCTGTGCTCCTGCTATCGAGGCGGCGACGGCACAATTTCACTTTGCTTCACTGTGCGTGTGCACAACCTCACATCACCCAGCGTTTGCTTCCCTGTGCCACTTCACTGCCTCGGGAATTATGCATAATGTTCCGTACATCTCACAACTCGGTCGAGAAGTTTATGCAGCTTTGTGCGTTCGTCAGCGGGATTCGAAAAAAAAACGGACAGGGCCTCACTCCGCCACCCGCTGGACCCCCGTGTACATCCTCCGTTATCAGGCTGTACATCCTGCTCATATCATCGCTGAGCAAATGTATAATTCCTCTAAATTATTTAGGTGTAATTCTATATATATAGGGAGCCCATCATTATATCCTATGGATTCTGTTTGATTTGATCGACTCTCTGATCCGTCTTCTCCACAAAATCCTGCTCTTTTCACAATGAATTCAGATTCTAGTCATAAAGTTTCCTCCAAACAAATCGGTTGACTCTTCTGTCCCCACTCCATCTGTCTCCTCCTCCTCTCCTCCTCTCCTCCTCTCCTCCTCTCCTCCTCTCCTCGCCGTCTGTCGCCTCGAACCCTGACCCACATTGTCCCCCGTGTTCTCATGACAACAATATGGAGGAAGTTTAAGTGTTGTGATTGTTGCACAGATGTATTTTTTAAAGCGGTTGTGCGTTTCCTCAAAGTGCAGAGCCTCCTCCTCCTCCTCCTCCTCCTCCTCCTCCTCCGCGTTTCTGTGCCGATAGAAATCAGTCGCTAATGAGCCGTGAAATTCTTTTATTCCTTATTGCGGTTTTATAATTTCGGTTCTGCCACGTGTCTCTGCTGTTTGTCTGTTTGTTTTTCAGAAAGCGTTTTGCAGACATTCTCTTAATTGTGCAGTTTAGCTCGGACCGGTGTGATGTGGGCTTTGTTCAGATCACAACCTTCTGTGTTTGGACAAAATGCCCGTTTCCTTTTAGCAATCGAGGTAAAATCAATAACAACGATTACGGGAGAATGATGTTTGTCAACCATCTGGGAATTTCAGAATGTGATGTTTTTCCTGCTGTAAAGAAAACAATTATTGTTCAATCTACCAATTATTTTTTCAATGACTCCTTTTGTCAATGAAAAACTGTCAAGCTTGTTTTTCAGTTTAGAAATATTTGACTGTTTTGTATGACATAGAAACAAGGTTTTGTTTCCTCTTGCATTTGTTAGTTTGCATGTTTATGAAAAAACTACTAAACAGATTTCAAAAACTTGTTGGACGGATGTTTTACGGTCAAGAGAAGAACTCGTTACGATCAGTGTAGGAAAAATATTTGCATAAGGGCAGAAAGTTCAATATTCATGATTAAAATATAATTAAAAAAAACACTGAACTGGTTAATTGATGTATTATTATTATTAATATTATTGGTTTATGCACAAGTAAGTAAGTTCCATCAATTATGGCAAGTCGTCCAGGTCCTGTAGCTCCAGCCCCAGACCATCACACTACCAACACCATGTTTGACTGTTGGTATGATGTTGTTTTTATGAAATGCTGTGTTAGTTTTATGCCAGATGTAACGCAGAGCATATCTTCCAAAAGTTCATCTTTTGTTGAATCATGAAAACTGACTTTAACTTAGGCAAGTAAGGCCTGCAGCTCCTTAGATGTTGTTCTCGGGTCTTTTATGATCTCCTGGATGAGACGTCGATGTGCTCTTGGAGTAATTTTGGTAAGCCGGCCCCTCCTGGGAAGGTTCCCCACTGTTCCAAGGGAGGCATGATGAGTTGCTTTTTGAGATCTTTTAGCCTATTTCACTTTGTCAGACAGGTTCTATTTAAGTAATTTCTTTATTTAACAGGTCTGGCAGTTATCAGGCCTGGGTGTGGCTAGTGAAATTGAATTCAGCTTTCCAAAAATGTTGTTAATCACAATTCATTCATGATTTATCATGGGGGGCAATTACTTTTTCACATAGGGCCAGGTAGGTTTGGATAGCTTTTTTCCCCTTAATAAATGAAATCATCATTTAAAAACTGCATTTTATATTTACTCGGGTTATCTTTGTCTAATATAAAAATTGGTTTAATGATTTGAAACATTTAAGTGTGACAAATATGCAACAACATAAGAAACCCGGAAGGGGGCAAATACTTTTTCACAGCACTGTATATATTCAACCACGTTTCACACTGCTGTGCTATATCTGGATCTTTTATTTTCATGGTTTTCTCCACACATGAAAATCCAGATAAACTATGATTGTTCTCAACAATCCAAACAGGAACCCACCAGAAAGCTTGTGCAGCAACTGGCTGTGTTACACAAATCGCCTCCACAACAGTCGCTGTGGGAGAAATCCATCAAAGAAGCGGCAGCAGAGTAAACTCCTCCACTGACAGTCGCCTCGGCAGCAACAACACTGCCACACGACAAGTTGTGTTCTGAGTGAAGCTCACTTTTCCTTACAAGACAAACAAAGAGCAGAAGACGCTCTCATGTGCTGCTGCAAAAAACCTTCAAGCTGCAAGCAACAAGTTCGCTCAGGAAGTTTGTCACAAAGTTTCCTGGAGAAGGAAAAGTTGGAGAAACAAGTCGGTTGAATCAGATTTGTCTGTTAGATATGAATAATTGTTCCTTGTTTCACTTTGAAAGTCAAGCAACATGTCCAAGCCACCAACGTGAAGGAGGGAGAAACTGCCATACTGCAGTCAGCCACCAGGGGACAATCATTATGCTTTATCTTTGCCGGCTCTACTCTTAATGCTTGCTAACAATATGTACAACATTTTCAGCTTACAATAGATTTCAAACATCCAGAGATGAAGCCAAAGTGTCTTAACAGCCCCCTGGTGGCAGGGTGCAGTATTGTCCACAGATCCCACCTCCTCCGTGTTAGTGGCTGGGACATGGACCAATCTAAGAAGTCAAAGTATAAACATCAAACCGTTTTTTTTTTCTTCCAAAGCCGTTTTCAGAGCAAACTATGATTTGGCTTGGTCCTCGTGTGCGGTTGATTCTGCTGAGTGAATTCTTGCTGACTTGCCAACAACAGGCTGGAAATGTGACAACACTTTTCTGCTGACAGTAGATTCCAAACAGCCAGAGACTCTTTCATATCAAATTGTTCCCTCAGACTCACACTGGGTCCAGCTGCCTGTGCACAAACATCTTTCACCAAGTATTGTGACCAATATATATATAAAAGCATCTGCACCAAAAAATATGATTTGCAGTCGACTACGGGGAGAGAATGCGAATTATTGACTTTCAGGGAGCAGAGCCTGAAAATGCCAGTTTAAAATCAATGTCCTCTTAAAGTCGTGTTTCTGCGTTGACACGAATATCAGACCAAACTATGAAAAGGTTAAATACATAAAAGACGGAGTTATGATAGACGGATTTACAAAGAGTGAGATCTGATTCTTTTGCTTATCAGACTTCCACGTGCAGCAGGAAAAACGTGTTGCACCATCTCCTGATGTCAACTGGGCTGTGAAGATACAGGAAATGATAAGTTTGCAATGCAGGCGGATGAGGAATATGCAACGTTCTGTGCATGTGCTTGAATTTGCAGGGTGAAATAACACAAACACACACACACACACACAGACACACAAACACACACACACAGACCCAGAGTGGCAGCACATCAGATCTTCTGCCTTGCATGCACCAAACCAGTGCTCTTTCCATGGCAACCCTATCAGTGGCTGTCTGGCAGCCGTGTACCGACCGAATGACAAACCAACAATGTTGATTCCATCATACTTCCACTGAGATGACTTTCATCCCGTGCATCTGTCCAACAAGATATGTCAGAGTCAAGATAGAGCCGAGCATCTCCACCCGGAATGCTAAGTGGGCCTGAGGGACAGAGGAACTGGTCTGGATCTCACACACCAGAAAGCGTTTCTCTTCCTCCAGCAGGACAGAAACGAGACGTATAGAAGAGGAAGAAGAGTTCACATCTTTTACAGATGAAGGTTTGAGCTGCAGGGAAAGAAAATGTAACTAAAATGTCTCTGATGATCGATTAGTTGGTGTTTTGCGTTTAATTTCCATTAAACACAGAAGAGTAAGAAACAGGTTGAGAGACTCAGTAAGTGATGCCACCGACCGGGAATCGAACCTGCAACCTGCTGCACGAGGCCTATGAGGCCATGTGATATGCAGCCAAATTGTGCATTCGTCCTACTGGAAAGATTTGTGCACGACTGGGAATTTTCACACGGACGCCACAATCTCAAGCTGGAAGGACAACTCTGTGAAAATGTATTGTATAAGCAGATTCTATGTGTGAATATGAATAATCTGTAGGTTTGTGACCAGACCTTGAATCTTCTGGTTTCCATCTCTAGTTTGACGAATCGACTGTGAGCAGGAAACGTTCGACTGAACAAACAAGATTCTTGGTCCAGATTTCTGCCGTCTACACCTGAAGTCCTTAAATATCTATCCACTGCTCCCAGGGGACAAGTCAACGTGGGACGATAACTTCACTCGACCAAGTTCTTTGTCCAAAACGTAAAGATTTAATATTGGATGATAAACAAAAAGAAAGAAAAGCTGCGTTACATTTGTTTTACTGTGCGTCTGCAGTCGTGCTCATCACATTACATCGATATAAATCCAACAGGAAGCAGAAAATCTTCATGTTTGCGAAGCTGGAGCCAGAAAGTGACATTTGTGTAAAAGGATTTTCCAAGTCAAATCAACCGATGTGTTATTATTATTATTATTATTATTTTTAATATCCACAAATGTACTTTTTACCCTTTAAATAAGCAGTTGGCTTTAATGTCTTACTGTGTGACTAACAATTAACATTTGCTTTTCATACCTGCAGAGTGTAAAACCTTTACTTCACATTTTCATATTCTTTATTCCCATTTCCAACACATCAGTTCAGAAACAGAAATTCTGTATGTTTAACTTTTCTACTTGTTTTTTTTTGACAGTTCGAGTTTCTACTGTCACAGAACATTTTACATGTTAAACCAATGACGAGCGCATTAAATACATTTTTAATAGATTTAATCACGAAGCAGTAACTCAAAATGAAACTCGTAGAGTAAATGCATTGATCAAAATTAATCAGGAAAATATTATTCTGTAATAAATTTAACCTTAAAGGTGATAACTTCGGCATGATGAGTAATTTAACAAGGACTTTTGCTTGTGAATCAGTATTTTTTTTCAAGGGCTGCGACTTATAGTTTATTTTTAATCAAACTATTTGGTTGAACATGTTTTTTTTTATAAAAGATTTAAAAAAAACTTCCCAAGGTCCCAAAGTTTATTTTTTTAATTGCTTGTTTCAACTGAGTGACACTTTAACACAAAAACTATTTTTACTATCGAATATGATACAAACAAAACTTCGTGTTTGAGGAGCTGAGAAATAAATGAAGCAACTAGACGGTGGAACAGTTACTGAGCATTAAACATGATCCTCTGAAGGTTTGATTACCAGAATTATTCCAAAGTCGAAATATGGAAAAAGCATTTTTGACTGAATATTTGAATAATAACAAAGAGTAAAGAAAAAAGGATTCAGTACAACAGACATATAAATAATTTAAAGCGTTTACACGTTAATCATTAAAACATCTGTTCTGGCTAAAAAAGTGGTTTCATATTAGACTGATTCATATTAAAAGCTGCTCTTTAGAGAATAAACAGATCAGATGAGGATCAAGGCTCCATTTTCCATTCTCTTGTTAAATAATGTTTACAGCCCGACTAGGTTATTTTATTACAAAAGTCGAAAGGCATGTTTCTGTAATCTGAATAATGGACATATTATTATTTCTGTTTACTTCAACATCCGCTGCGGCTCGAATCCTTAAAAAACTGATCCTGAGAGCTAATGAGCCGACTCGTCAAACTGCTGCAGATCCTCGACCCTCAGCTGAGGCTTTCGTCACAACTGGAGTGTGGACCGGCCTGAAATCGACCACTCAGCTCTAACTTACTGTAACTCCCGGCCTCCGCTGTGTCTGACGATCACAGCAGCAGCTCATTAGCAGAGAAGCTGCTGATGTGAAACAACAGCCAGACCGGTCTGTTGACTGGTCGGTGGGAGACGAGCACTGAGACGTGAATCGTTAAAACTCCAGCGAACGGAGGAGGAGACTCCACAGATGTGCTCCTCACGTTGTTCACCAGGTAATTACACCTTCGAAAACTGCGGAGGAGTGAAGAGCTGCTGCTTTTTAATGAAACAATAAAACATGACACACGTATGTCCCACAGAGTCTCACTCAGACACTTCTTTAATGGTTTAAACAGGTTTGGCAGATTCCCAATGAGTGTTTTAAAAGTAATGACCTTCGACCTAAACCAGCTCCACCTGTCAGGAGATGAGATGAGAAACCTTCTTATAGAAAATAAACTGATGTGAAAACTTTTAATAAAAAAGGTTAAAACGCTGAAACCAAACCAAACCTGCAATATCTGATCCTGCAGCCGTGCACAGTTTGAATTTCATACTATCCCTTCTCTTATTTAACGTCTTTATTGTGCATTTAATATTTTTATTGTCACATATTGTGATCTTTTTAGATTTGAAAAGCTGATCCAAGGATTGCAAATATGCGTCGGCTACAAATCCTACATGTTTTATTAAGTTCCTGTAACATTTGACAATGTTTCTCAGCTTTTTACCAGTCAAACAAACAAAAAATCAATACACGCATATTAATGGTTTTAATATCATGTGACCAAACCCCCACATGCATAATTAAAAATCACACGTCTCGATGAAATGCTCTGTGTTTGTTTGCTCAACCTCTTGGATTCATAACAAGCACCTGAGCGCTGTTAATCCTGTGCTGTGCATGGCCGCGCTAAAAGAGCCGAGTTATTGAACGTGTTATTTGTGGTGAAAGGTGAACTGAGCGGATCAGTTCTGCTGAGCTGAGCAGCGTCGACCTGCACGACACAACGTGCACTTTGTTTTTTTATAACGGCCACCATCTTACAGATCCTGGTGTGGTTCAGGGATCTTTGCATCTTCTGCACGCTGATCAGTTTCATACCTTTCAACTTTCTGTTATTCATGCAGGTTAAAGAAAAATCCTCTACATCGATTTGAATCTGCTCTGATTTGATCCCTGCAGGTCTCATTGACAGGCAGATGTAAAGAGCTGAGTCACAGATGCTCAATAAAATCAATAATGATCTCCACCCACTGCACTCACTGCTCTCACTAATGACAGCGGCGCTTTTTCAAATCAACTCACACACACACACACACACACACGGCACAAAGCTTCAGACACTCAGATAACCAGAGGGAGAATTTATCATTTAGTCAAAACAGTCGTCAAGAGTTGTTACGGATGCTGATGTCAGAATAAAGATAATCAGTTCATCAATAATAAATAATAATTCAACCTAATGTATATTACAGTGTCACCTTTTAAACACACAAGAATGATTTACAGGTTAAAATAAAAAATTAAGACAAACAATAACAATCATTTTTTTGTGGGACATCAAGGAACAATGGTTTCTAAATTCACAAAGTTATCACGTCGAAATGTATAGCTGAGTTTTAATGATAAAAGGATCTTTGACAATATTCAAAATCAATTTTTAAAACTAGAATATCTCTCACTAGTGCAAATTCCTCCACAATTCATTGGGTCGTTAATTGACCCTATCACATCCTGTTTAGCAGACATTAATATAAGTCAGGAAATTTACTTAATTGACAGTTTAGAATTAAACAATGAATAGGCTGATTATATATACTTATTATATCTATATTTCTAAATTCTTAAACCATGTCAAACATAATAATAATTCCTATTTAACTCCTGTGACCTCACTGCTTTTTTTTTTTTCTCTTGTGGGATTAAAACTAATAACTTCAGCTGTGATTCTTCTTTTCACCCCCGACGTTAAATCTCCTTTCCCCAAAGTCCTGCTCTGACGCTCCTCGTGCGGAGGAGGTGACTCCACGGCTGATTTAAAACGAAGAAAAGTTAATTATTTTTTTTCAGTTAAAAGCTTTTCTGCTTCGTCTCTCGGTCGAGAACCTCCTCCGTGTTTTTCTCCTCAAATTCTTTGGAGCCGCGGCCGTTTGGCTCGTCAGACAGCCAAATGCTGCCATGGCAACAGCGATGGGTTCAAATCCCACCTCTTCCTCTCCTCGTCCTCCCATCTCCTTCTCCTCTCCTCTCGATCCAATCTTCTTTCCCAGTGAAACCATTAAATTATCAATCCACAGCCCCTTAAGGGTTCATATCTCCACCTCATCTCGTCCACTCCCCCTCTCCCTCCCGCTCTGTCAATATTTACAGAGTTTCTCATAGACTCTCCCAGGTAATAGTGTCTTATTCCCAAAGCTCTGCACGGTGCAAACATTCACGTACACACACACACACACACACACACATACACACACACAAACAAACACACACACACACACACACGCAGGCAGGGTAAAATGGCCATTCAGTCTAAATGAGTGCTATTCAACTAAATGTCCCTGCTGACTGCGACAACTGCCTTCCGCTACATGTGTGTGTGTGTGTGTGTGTGTGTGTGTGTGTATGTCTGTGTGTGTGTGTGTAGAGTTTCAATCTTCACTCATGTACATGTGCTTGTTCAAATAGATGCATGATTGTTCTCGCTCGTGGGTGTGTGTGTGTGTCTGTGTGTGTGTGAGTGTGTGAGTCACACTGACAGCTAACTGTCCCTTCAGGTAATCTCATGGTTGAGAAGAGAGCGAGAAAAATAAATAATCTGAATAAAGACAGAGACCTTCCTGCTGCAGTAATGTGAAATATAAGATTACATAAATATGTGTACGCTCATAGATACATGTGACGGCAGCACTCTGTTTTATCTGTGGTGACATTCACCTCTGAGCTCGTCCTCCTTTCACTGCTCACTTCCACTGTTTGTTAGTGATTCTGTTCATTTCCTCTTTCTGTTAATAGGTTTGTCACGTTTCAGCAAAAGGTCAAATCTCACCTCTTTATTGACTTATTATGAAAGGATAAGGTTGACTAGGTTCTGTTATGAAGTGGAGATGTTGAGACATTAGAGGAGGGAAAGACAATGGTCTGGTACTTTGAGAATAAACTTGTTTCAAGTCAAAACAACATAAGATCAGTTTGAATTGTCTGTAAAAAACTGTATTTCAAATATTTCCAAACTTAGAATATCAAGAATCCTGAAAGAGTTTTTCGTCACAACGCAGGAAAGTGCACTGACATCACATCACACCTGAATCATAACACAAAACAAAAAACATAGACACTCCCATCGCACACTAGCGATGCACAGATCTGCTCAGATCCTGATCCACACGTATGCTTGACTGATCAACCCCCCCCCCCCCCCCCCCCCCCGGAGGAAGTATTTCCATCCCCTCGCCTCAATGATGCGCCCGGCTGTGCGGAATGAGCGCTCGCTTGCAGAAATGTACAGGACTCTCTTTGTGGCTTTGTATCGAGATGATTTACAGGAGCTTTTATTTTGAAAAGTTGTGAACCTGTCTGTGCAGATTTCATAACAGACTCTGAGACACAGGTTGAGATCGAGCACGAGTGTCTTAGGGACTTTGATGTCTCTGTGTCCTCAACGTCTACCAAAAAAACTCCAATTCCAACTTTTCTGAACCACATGATCTTCTTTCTTCTAAACTAATCCTGAAACGACAAGCAGCTGCCCCCCCCAAAAAAACTTTCAGCCGCGATGTGTCCGATTACTTTTGACCTCTCACAGTTTGGGCACAATGTATTAAAAAGCCTTTATCTCACACACGGCCCTTTCAACCCTGATGTAAAGCCGACTGAATAAGAGCTGAAACTTAAAGTAGTTCACGTTATTGTATTTCAAATGGAAACACAGAGGCTGAAAATAAGAATAAAATGTGGAGCTGGTCTGAACTCGCAGACATACGATGAACGAAACAAAAACAAACCTAGAGAGCAAAGCTAGAACATATGTTTAAGTGCAGATACACACACACAGACACACACACACACACACACACACACGTTGAGCCACAGCAGTCATGTGTGGAGGAGTAATGGTGGAGAGAAGCGAGTGAAAATGATATCTCAAGATGTTAAATATTTAAATCCTCGATAGTTTCACAGCTGGTGCCGGCAGATAGAGAAATCAAACATGCAATATGGCGTGGGCCGGCTCCCACACACACAGAGATATAGATTCATCTATATTTACTTAATACAGTAGAGGAAATTACAGGATGTTTGCATCAGCAGACTTTAATGAATATTTATGGCTATTAGGAAAAGATGGTGACCTATGGGGGGAAAGAGCACTCGACACCGAGTTCTCCAAGCAGCTGGTGAAACCTCGTGTCCACAAGTAAACAATGTGCAACTCGGAAATGTTTATTAAGCAGATTCATGGGAAATTAAAAACTTATCTTACGTGACCAGAATTAATTTGTCGTTGCACTTCTTTACTTTTTTTCTTTTCCCAACTCTAATCTCTTCATGTTTCCTTTATTCTCTAATTTTCAATTTTTCTATTACAGTTTCTATTGAGCCGCGCTAATGTGATTCTCAAATCACTGGTGCCTGTGAGCCAATGATTGTTCAGACCAGTACCAAGCGAACGCAGACGGTCGGACGGGCAGCAAGTCAACCGAGCATCAGCACGTCTGTGTCCATATTAAAACATGGCAGATGACAATTATCGTACAAGTGGCTGAAACTGAGGCAGCTGTCAAACACGACGGGACCGAGGTAATTTCTTCCGGCCACGCAGGACACGACAGGACTCTCCTGCCAGCTGCATGATGGGCTGCATGATGGCCTCACTGAGAGAAGCCTCCCAGTTAATTACATAAGAAATTCTGAAACCTCTTTGATGTGATGTTGTGACACGGCTGGAGTCTCTTTTTTTTCCCGGGGCAGCAGGTAGCTGCGAGTCTGCAGCAGCAGCAGCAGCATGACCAGTCAAATCTGCATTAATTAAATGAGCTGCTGCTCTGCTGCCGCCTGCCCTGCCAGCAACAAAACAGCTGATGAGCAGAACCCGATCATGGATCAATGCTCAGGCGTCTCTGTGGAGAGGCAGGAGCTGGGGCCGAGCCTCGTCTAAGCCACGACTTAATTCCAGTTACACGACTGATCAGTTTGACGGCGCCGCAATGGCGGGGAAGACGGAGTCAAGGGCACGAGCAGATGTGGCCGGTGCACGTTCAGATTAAAGAGCCACTCCGCTACATGGAAGAGGACAAGCTGGAGGAAAAGCTTTGCTGCACTGACCCCTGTAGGTGGAACCGTGTAAAGCTGTTATCACACTCGGCCGCGTCCAGCTGTGATGGAGAATCGTAAAAGCATCTTCGAGGTCTCATGTCACTTCATGTTTCCCTCTAAAGGAAACGTTCCAGTCAAACAGGTTGATAATCTTCATGTTTGTTATTACTTGAGAAGGTTTACGTGTTTTAATGTCCTCAAACTGCCCAATGCTGCAGCTCCTCTCTTCAGCCTCTGTCTCAAACATTTGATTTTAGTTCCTGTCTCTTTAAGACCCCCCTCCTTACAGAGCCCAGTCTGCTCTGATTGGCCAGCTGACCCTTGTGATTGGTCAGTTCCAGCGCATTTAGGAAATGTCAGCCCTCATTCTTTCTCTACCTTGTTTTAGCGGTGTCTGAACTCGGGGCCCGGATCCTTCAGAGGCCGCATCTCAAGACTGACTTCTTCACTTTGAGGTCAAATGTCAAAGTGTCCACGCGTGAGGACGCAGCAGGAGCGAGACGACGTGTTGACGAGGTTTCTAACAGGTTACGGATGAAAGTCATGCAAGTAGAAGATGCTGAAGAACACATCAACTATACTATCAAATATTTGTAAACGATTAAGAAATAAGGGAACCTGTCTTGTCTGTCTTTTCTAGTAATCGTGGGACATGTCTTGGGAGTGAAAGACCTTCCGGAAAAACTCCAGTGTTGCATCATCTTTAACTGGTTTCATGGTTGAGTGTTGGTTTCTGACGAACTGCAGCACAATGGTTTGTTAGTTTGGGAAATTATCCCAACCATTAGTGACCAACGCGTCCCGTAATGGAAACCATTAAAAACCACGGCTCATAGATATGGATCAAACCATTAGGTTGGAGTCAAAAACCACACAGGAAACATTAAGCAACGTCTCCAACGTCCCATCAAGGTTTGTTTTAATGATTTGTAATATTTCTACATCTGTGGAAATAACAAAGGTTCATAAAATGGTTCCTTGTGTTTTCTTCTGTCAGCGTAAATACACCAAAGAGTTAATTACAGCTCGACCGAGTAACTCCTGGAACACGGTGACATTTACCAGAGGAGCAGAGGTTGACGTCTTCATTTGATTCGCTAAAGAGATGATGATGGAAATAGGTTCCGTGCACATTCACCCACACATGAATATTAAATGAAAGCTTTGTTATGACAGAATTTGCTTTCAGAAACTTACTGAACCTCCTGAAATTTTCCAGAGTGGACGTACGAGAGAGATCAAATGTCCGAGTCAGTGTCTGAGGACGTTCTCCGGAGTTTCTCTCCACCCCCGTAACAACTCGAGTGAGACCATGTGAGGATACAGAAGATGATTCGTCTAGGATTAACCGCAAGGGTGAAATTAATTGATTCGGTTAATAACGCATCAGCCAATTACCTTTCATCTCAAGCTTAATCGTCATCCATAGCAACCATGACGACCTTTTACAAATGCTTTGAACCAGACGCTGTAGTTCACTAATCTGTGATTTGGCGCTTTAAGACGCCGCAAGTGCTTCTGGGAAATGAGAGATGTGCACAGTGATGTAATGGCGACCAACTCCCACTAACACCATGTTGACTTTGATGTGAAAGGGGTTAGGGAGTAACTCAGCACCCTAGTGGCAAGGGGCTGTTACTGCAAGGCAATAGAGTTGACTTAACAAATAAATTAAAGATTATATCAGTGGGCCTAACAGCTTTTATTAAATATTCTTCTTATAATATTTGATTATTATATATATATAACTAGTATAAAATATTTTTGGCCATTCAAATTAATACAAAAATCATATAAATGGTTACAGCTAGGTAATTGCTCCCAGTTAAACAACTGATAATTGAAAAGCAGTCAATAACTTCTTGCAGAACTGTCGTGGACATGAGTACATTCATCCACCTCATTCATTCTGACCCTGCATGTAATATAATCTATAACCTCTTGAAAGCAGGGCTCTCAGATTTATGCCCCGTTCAGACTGGATTGATTTCTCTGGGGGGAGATGGGATGATTTTAACATCCCCTGCACTGGTCAGGGATTTGAATCCCATCTGAAAAGCGTATGTTGGTAATTTTTTCTCCCACATCCCGGCAATAATTCTAATTACCTATAGTGTTGATCAGGGAACTCGCTCCTGTGATTGAAATCCCTTCCTTAACCATGTCCTTCAGATCTGAAGTGAATCTCTGGAGTTCTGCCGTCTACAGGTTCTGCTCGTCCGTTTACATTTTCCTCTTTACAATCAGATCAGTGCAGGGGCGTGCACAGACATTCGGAGGGAGCTGTTGCTCAAAGCTGAGAAAAGGGGGGAACCCACTCCCCACCCACATGTGTTTTTAAAGTAAAATATGTTTTTCTTTAATATAATGTAAATACAGTATAAAATACAAAATCAAAGAACAGGAAGACAAAGATTTCTCTGTTTATAGTTCAGATTTTATTTCATCACCAGACTCTCCAACGCTCTGAACCTGAGATGTCATGGGTTAGCCCTCGAAAGATAATATCTTTATTACATTATGTTAAAGATAAAACTATGCAAAGGTAAAATTTCCTTCATGTGCTGTAATGTTTATTCAGGCCGACGCTCTGGTCACGTTGCTTACGTCACCTACACTCAGGGAGCAGGAGGAGACGCCATGACACATGAAGCTATGAGGCTACAGCGATCCTAACTGCTGTGAAGAAATATCTCACACATACACAAACACACACTCACACACACACACACACACACACAGAATTAACTCACATAATTCACATGTGCACGTACTGTACACACACACACACACACTCAGCTAATCCCTACCCCTCGTGCACACACACTTACACACACACTCGACTCATTCTCTATTCCAGTCGCTGGCCGTCTGGAACTTATCGATGGCTGATCAATACTACTGGATCGATTGGCCCCATCACCATGGCAACCACCATTTAGCCCACCATCTAGGGCTATTCATTATAAAAGCCATTAAGCCATATGTGTGTGTGTGTGTGTGTGTGTGTGTGAGAGAGAGAGAGAGAGAGAGAGTTATTGCTACCATTAGTGGAGAGAGAGGCTCCTGCTGCCTGTAAACTATGCTCACAGAATCCCAGCAGCGGCTCCAGCTGCAGCGACTCGCCGCCCAACACTCGACTCCATCGTTACGTGTTTTATTGTTCATACGTGAGATAAAAGCCGTAAAAGGTCGGTTTTCACTGTCGTAATAAACTCACGAGTGTTTAATGTCAGACCAGTTAAGGGGCTGGGGGGGTGGGTGCTCTCACTGGCATGAAGTGGTTTCTATGGTGTAATCCCATCTTCCAGTAGAAACGATCCACTGGATCCAAAACCTGCATCGTACTGCACCCCCCCGCCCCCCCCCCCCCCCCCCCCCCCCCCCCACACACTTCTAGTGTTTACTGTGCTAATGAGTGGTCAGGTTACACGTGTCATGTTTTTATTCTTTAATGGCTTTTTTAGGGTTCGAGTCCCGAGGGGCCAGAACCCTATTGTTTTTACTGCTGCTTGTTATTATTACTCCTATTGAGTGAATTAAGGCCCGAACCTGCGGCATTATTTTTTACTTTTTATGCCTCATGTCCCTGTAATCGGGTAAAAATGTCAGGCTCACGTCGGGTTTGGTTCAAGTTTGGATAAAAAAATGTGGCCTGAGCTGAACTCTGCTCCAAATGAGCTCAACAGTGCAAGATACAGTATTCTATAGTTTAAAAATCACAAGGGCCCAGTTTATTCTGCCAGAACTCCTCGACAGAGAGTTGGATAGATATGATGGTTTCCACGTTTCACAGAATGACACCAGATTGAGGCTACGTCCATTCATCTCTGGGCATGTGTGTACACAGGATGGCATGAACCTCCAATGGGACACGAGAATATCTCACAGACTGCTCGAGTAACAGTCCGTCTCCTGGCATGGGAACAATTGTGAGAATCAACATCAGCGTTTCCAAACATCTTCATTTCTGCCCGTCCAAGATACAAAACGCTGAGCTGGAGTTTTCCATCTAAAACGGGCCCAGCAGTGTTTCCAAACTTTTGAGTGGTTCTAAAACTCTGTGGTGTATCTGTAGCAGAGTTAATGTGTCTTCAAACCAAATGTAATTGTATGGATGGAGCATCAGAGGATGTGGGTCCGTGCACAGAAATTTCTGTAGCTTTCCAAACCTGTGACAGAGGCTGCAAATAGTTACAACTTTGTTTTAAGCATCTTCAGCCAGAAACGTTGTATTTACACATTTGTGTTCTGTCAGTGGTTTTCAAATAAAAAATCAAACTGACCAGAACACATTGAACACACCGAGCACGCACAGTGAGATAGAAATAATGAGTTCCACATGCGCTGCACATCGATCATCATCTTGTTAATGCTTGGGATTGATTCATTTTACTGTCACTTACATGTGGCGTGTGGTTTAACCTTCAATTTCTGTCCGTGCTCTCAGACCTGCGAAACAGGAAGTCTATTGATATGATCAATACGACACTCTTGACATTTTCACTATAAAAACTGTGTGTGGAGCTAATTGGGCTGCTCAGCCCGTCACGTCCTGCCTGAAACTAGCCTGGACGGGGAATATCAGAAACCACAGAGGTTCGAAAAACTCAGAATTCAACTTAATGAAACCTGAGTGTTGTTGCATCAGGTTTTTTTTAGTTTTACACGACAAACCAGAGACAGAAAAGTGTCAGAGATGCTTCTCTACCTTACCTTCCCCTTCACCATCTCTTCACCCCCCCCCCCCCCCCCTTCTTTCCCTCTTTCTATTTCTGCCAGTCCAACATGTTTTGCCGCTGCTAGCAGACGGGCCTACAGATGTCACTGTCAGTTGTTGGGTCCATCTGTCAACCCCTCGGTCCAGAGCGAGATGTCCCCAAAAGGCACATTGCCATTACGTTTGCTCTGAATATTCACAGTCCCCAGAGGATGCTTCCTCATGATTGAAGCAACCATCTGACCCTCAGAACGTCGGGCCAACATTTTCTACTTCTACACGAGGAAAGATTTCATTTCAATGTGCTGAGTGACATCAAATCCACTCGGCACATTCGTGCTCAGCCAGGGATTGAGCTCTTTTGATTTTAGATGCATTATAAACTCTTATGTGATGTCATCTTCGAGAAAATATTTCCATTTCTGAAAAGAGCAAAATCATCACTACATTACTCATCATGTGCACAAACTGTGGTGCGTGGTACGGTGGCCAGGAGGGTCAAAACACAACATTAAATTGACTTTCACTATGAAACAATTATCAATATGCACAATCCAGTCTCTAAGTGTTCACTTAAAACATATCGCAACTCCTGGTGCTATATTTCTTATATTTGCTATTTTTTTATCTTCTATATTTATACTATATTTGACGACGTTAGCTTTGTGGGGAGATGCTCTGAGCCCCTTCTAGTTCAAATCACTGCTTCCTCTAAACAGCTTATCAGCCCTAAAATAGAGAATTTCTATGGTTTATGTCTATTATTTATGATAAAGACATTATTCATATAATGTCAGGGAAGATCCTATGAATTCCAGGATCCAGGAATTGTTTGATTATCTTCCTGGAAGATGTGAGATTTGGCTTCTTTCGTCAAACAGTTCGGATTGTGATGCCTCGGTGGACACGTGTGTTCTGCTGAGTGGCCAATTGGTTTTTATACTGGGAGAATCATTGTTCTCACTTGGAAACTAGATCTGGATCTGAGTCAAACCACCTGTTTTAAATCAAGGATTAATAATTAATACAGCAATTGTCTCCACAGAAGCTTTTCCCACATTAAAACGAGATCTTGAATGCTTGTATTGGATTCTGTTGTAGCGCAGGTCACATGGTCAGAGCACGACATCGCTCACTAACAGGAGCTAAATGGTGTTTGATCCCAAAAACCTTTTTTTTATATATTTCCACCTGGATTACTCTCTCACACACTCGTCTTATTGGAAACTGAATATCTTCACTGGGATGAAGACTTTGTGATCCAAGGCACGGTTTGTTTATGAAACCCTCGACGTGTGTGTGTGTGTGTGTGTGTGTGTGTCTGGTGTGTGTGTGTGTGTGTTTTGTAGGGATGGCATTTAGTCTCGCCAGAAGATAAGGCCAACTGGACAAGTTGGCAGAGAGAGAGAGTAGAGTGTGTGTGTGTGTGTGTGTGTGTGCATAACAGTGGGAGCTTGTCATGCCCAGTTGTCTATGTCCGGCAGATTTCTTCTCCCCATGGGACACACTCACATTCACACACTCTGTCCTTCTTGCTGACACTGCTTTTTAATATTTCACTACATGCAGGGTTAGCCATATGCTGCCCTTTCGTACACCTACACACACACACACACACACACACACAAGGGAGAGGGACAGGAAAATGCCGGAATGTGCATTCCTGTATCTGTGACACTATGTCATTGACGCCTTTCACGACTCTGCATAAAACACATTATAGTTTATTTCTCCTTTCGGTTCTTATACATTCACTCTGCACAATTACCAGCGAACCGGAGCTTGTACACAACTGAAAATTACTCCCGAGCTGATTCCGTCCTGAAAGAAAAGAGGTTTTATCTTTTTGATTTTATCAGAGGAAACTTGTCTGAATGATTCACTCCTGAGGAAATGGTTGAATATAAGCATTCTGGACATTTTCCAGAATTGATGTTATATTAAACGACTCGTGTGCTCTTGTCTAAACCTCCAGTGCCAGATCGTCTTTGTTACTTTATGTAGAAACTCTCTTGTGTGTCACTAGATTGTGGTTTTGATTTAATGTCTAAAAAGTTCAAAAATGAAAGTGAAGCACACAACACTGATTAACATTAAACTGAAGCCTCAATCATTTCCTATTCTTTATCAAAGCGCCTTTGCCTGAACCTGGTGTATTAACATGAAACTCTGGATTCCAAAGTGTTAAGAGTTTTCACTTTCTCAGTCCCAACTCATAATTACACCCTCACACTACACAGTTATATCTTATATATTGTTTTGAGTTCAGGCTGAATTACAATAACTGCGGATGAGGAGTTCGAGCTTGTTGTTATCTTCAAACGTTCCTCACAAGATGGTGCACACGTTTCTCCTCTCATTGTCACTCGGGGAGAATGTGGGCTACCACTTTCTTTAGAAACCTTCAAAACAGTGTTCAAAGAAAATTTACAGTATCCTCTAATGGCGCGAGCTTCCTTCAGTGGCTTTGATCCAAGTCCTCGGGATAACGGTTTAAAGTTAAACCGACGGCTTGAGAGAGCAAACATCGTCTTTTGGAGAAACTCTGCTTTTATTTTTTGAAAAGCAGAGTAATGATAAGGACCAGTCCGGACAGGTTGTCTTATATATATATATATATATATATATATATATATAAATAGGAATAATCAAGGAGACGGGAAGAAAGAGCAAGAAAACCTGAGCTCATGTACCTGACGCAAGAAGGAAGGAAACTGCTTATCCCAAGTTAAAGTTTGGCCTCAGCAGAAGTGCCGACGCTGGAACTAAAAGTTTTAAAGTCATGAGCGAGATTAACTTTTTTTACCAGGATGAATGAATTATTGATAAGAGGTCAAGTCAGACAGAGATTATACAAAGAGATGGAAGGAAATCTGAGTTTAGACAGAATAGAGCAACAGAGGTTTTTGCTTCAGCTTCTCCTCGTCCGCTTACCTTCACAAATCAAATAACACGTGAAGACTTTTCTGTTCTAACAAGATCCAGTGTGTGTGTGTGTGTGTGTGTGTGTGTGTCTGTGTCTGTGTGTGTCTGTGTGTCTGTGTGTGTGTGTGTCAGGTTTAACATGGTTGAGCTGTGTGTGGGATCCGTGCAGGGAGTTGTTTTTGGATGTGGGATCATTTGTTTGTAGTCGTACAACCAAAAAATCAAATCTGCATTTTACTGACAAATTACACAGAAGGAACAAACTTCCTGATTAACTCATACGACCCCCAATTTAAAAAAACTTTTAAATCTAAATTAAGGAACTTTTCTTTTGAATTGACCTTGGCCCGACTAAATAAAAGTTGCACTATCGCTCAGGGACATTGAAGTAAAAGCTTGAACAGCCGAGTACAGCTTTATATTTGTAAATGGGCTTTTTGTATTTACAAATGTTTTCTGAACATCAAGAGCTGCCTTCAAAGCAACTTCAACGTTAGCTCTGGATTTAATTTTTGGTACATCTTGTATTGAAGGTTGCATGCTAACCAGCTAACCAGCTAGCCCGTCTCGTCCCCTTCCGATAACCGTAGCCTGCCGTCCATCCTGAGGAATCAGCTCTGCCCAGAAGACGTGTTATAACCTCGTGTTGTGTAAAGTAAACTTTGGCTGAAGCTTTTAATAAGTTACCATTAATTCTGTAGGTTTGTTTATGTTTCCTAAATTCAATTTTCCGATGTGGACGTGCTCTAATGCACCAATCAAAATCCTTTCCAAGGCCTCAAGCTACATGGTTAGTGGACATTGAAGAAAATGTATTGAAAGATTTTAATATTCAAGACTAAAATGAATCTATTAAGGATGAACTCAGATGTAATTTTGCTTCAGCGGCTGGTAATCTAGCGTGCGATGCCTTTAAGCGCTCACTTAGAGGTCACGAAATTCCACGTTCTTCACAAAAAGCAAAGCAGACGAGACCAAAATTAATTTTCTCACCCTGCAGACAGAGATTCGTCTGAATACATTGACTGAAGTGCCTGATTCTCTACAGCAGGAGCGGGTGAAGAGAAATGATTTATGCTTTTTCAGTTTACTAATAATGTAAAGGAGTCTCAGATTCATCGTGTGATTATAAAGTTTGTTTCTGCTCAAAGGAAATGAAATACTCAGACAAATTCAAACTGATTTACAGGCTGCAAACTGCATTACAGCTGAGAAGAGTCATATAATCAATGTGATGATTGAAAGATATTAGCAGCAATTTTGATCGATAAATCAGGTTCCAAATAAAACAAAACGTTCGGAAAACAAGACAAATCTGCGTTTTTATTGATTATAAAGATACTAAATCATCAAATTAGGTGAGAAAACAATAAGCAGATCATTTAAATAATTTGAGTTTGCCACATTAGGGTTGATAATTGTATTTTTAAGAGGAGGTTTCAGATCTGCACCAAAATGTAATGGGTTCCTCCCTGCATCCGAAAAGCAAACGTAATAAAGCTCTAGCTTTTATTCACCTGTTGTAAAATTAACGTTTCCTCTGCATATTAACAAAAAAGAACATAATCTGCTGAGTGTGACGTTTGCTTCACAACACATTTTCCTCTTCACAGTTTATTAATGACTCGACATTATCTCGAGGAATGGATGTGAGAGTTAGAAGTCGTCAGTGTTTAACCGTGAAAACCATGAAATAAAAATGTTTTCCGAGGGGACACATCTGGATCAGCTGACTGGACAGATGTGGCTGCTGTTTCCCTCTGGTCTGAGCTGCTGACCTTCCACCACCCAGGGAGGCTCCCACACAAACAGCTCAAGCAAGACGCCAGACCTTCAAAAACATACAATGCAAAGAAAAGCCAGGCTTGAAATAACAAAGACTCTAAATGTAACTCGGGCGGCCCATTGATCGAGCGCCCCCCCCCCCCCTTCGGCCCTGCTCTCTGCAGCTCTGACTGACGGCTGCAGAAATGATGGAGAAAGGAATTAGAAAACTCCCAGCTTGCCGCCTCCACCCCCAGCGAAGCCAAATGAATCACGCAGTCACGCTGAATGACAGAAGCTCATCATAAACTTGACTCCAGTTGGAGAGTTTGCCTCCTGTCATGTGCATTTAATCTGATTTTATTTTTATGTTTCCCTCTAATAGCGACGAAACATTGCAAGCGAGTCACCACCGAGGGAGACGATAACAATAATGCCTCCCTCCGGCTCTCGCTGTCACAGTGCGGCCTCCTGTCGAGCTGTGCAGTTTCCGCCCTGCTTGAAATTCAAACATTCTGTCTTGACAAATACCAAATGCTTTTATTGTGGCGGTAATAAAATTCTAATCAATTTTTTTTATTGGTCTTGCTTTTTTTGTGGCGGAGGAGGCGGCTCTGCACTGACCTGCCAGACAAACAAAACACACAGTCGTTTAAAAACCCAGAGGGAATTTAAATATGTGTTCAACACTCAAATTCAAATGACATTTACAGAGGTAACGTTGAAGTTTTATTTCTCATAATATTCATTTTAAAAGTGAGTTATTAGCTGTTCCCCCAGGACTTTAATGGAAATTTGAGATGATAAACTGAAATTACAGATTCAACAACTTTCTTCTTTGTAATAAATACCTGGATATATGTTGACCTCGTGTGTATCGATGATAAGAGCAAAGTCTGCACGGTGGCTTCAGATGACAGATTAATATGTGACAGTGTCGTGATCCCTGTTTCCACCTGAGGACGATCGATCAGCCTCTTGTTGACAGCTGTCAATCAACACAACTTGTAGAACAGGAAAGTTTGTGCAGGTAAACAGAAAGAGTGCACGATTCTTTCATGCAACTTAAAACTTTGATATTTGTATCACATTATTGATCAAATTACTACATATAACTAATATAGAAAAGACTAAATTAGAAGTGGCGTATTCAGTTTCAGGTTGTGGCTGCGCTCGCTGTCTGAACCCGGGAGAAAAATAACCGAACCCGACCAGAAACCCTGCAGGAAGTCTGTGGTTGTGTCCAAACCCAACATGAGCCCAATGTTTTCCCGATTACAGGCACAGGCAGCGTAAAAACATCAAGAAGTCAGCAAGAGCCAAATATAATTTTCAAAATGTGAGTCTGAACCCAACCCAGCATCTACACTCTCCAGCTCCTCCAGTATGATCCAGACGTGTTCCCAGCCCAGATGGGGATATGTCCTCTCCAGCAGGTTCTGGATCCACACTAGATGTCTCCTCACATCCGGATGGGTCTGGAACGTCTCCAGGTCAGGAGGATTCTGATCAGATGCCTGAACCACCTCAACTCGCCCCTGTCAACGCAGAAGAGCCGTACAGCTGTACAACTGTTTAGAGTTGTTAAGTAGTTGTTCTATTAAATGTTGTCACTGAAAGATGTTGTTCTGATCATCACTTGGTGGTTGGTGCGTACAGCTGCTGCACCTCTCTGTTTGTGAGGGAGTCCTGGAGGCGTCAGAGGCCCATGAGGTCAGAGGTCAGGGTCGTCCTGGTGCACGACCTCGATCTGAACTCACCATGTCTTGTTTGAAAGTCGTGGAGACGCACGACGACGACAAAGACGTGCAAAACAACCACAACGAGACACAAAGCAATTACAGGAGACGCAAGAAGACCACAAAGATGGAACATTTCTACCTGTCTGTGCCCAGGGGCCCATTCTCTCATAATCAGTAGTGTGTCTGTGTGTGTAAGTGTGTGTGTGTGTCTGTGTGTTGATTGTGTCAGAGAGCCTTTAGTTCCTGTCCCCCCCCCTCCATATGAGCTGAATTTATGGTCCATATTTTATCATATTTATCACACTCATAACACTAAAACTAACCTCTGCTGACTTTGATAACTCTGCATGGTACTCATGACTAGGTGTGTGTGTCTGTGTGTGTCTGCGTGTGTGCGTGAGAGAGAGGCTGGGTTTGACTTTCAGAGCATCTGCTGGGTGCGGACATGGCAGGGGGGCACAGGTGGTATATTGTTTGTAACCGCACACACACACACACACTCATACGCTCGTACACACTGATGAAGCTCACAGATGCTGACCTTGTGCGAGGCCAGACTCCTGGACTGTCAGCACTTGTCACACACACACACACAGACACACACTTAGGAGGAGGTGCCCATTTACTTGGGGCTTGTCGGAGGCTGCCATCCTTCCCAGTGGGGGTATGGGAGTGCAGCTGGGGAGGGAGAGGGGGAGTATTGATGAATAATGCTGCAGGTAATGAGATGGGTGGTGATGGGGACAGAAACGCAAGCAGCCGGGAACTTGTTTATATGTACTTTGCCGTCTTATAACTTCTTGAATAATTTGGTGGAGAGATAAAAAACCTGGCACACTGGGAGCCGGGAGTCAAAGCCCAGACGAGCACGGCCCTGCACTTATAATCCGAATCACTGCGTCGTGCATGAGGTCACAGGGAAAATACAATCTCTATTAAAGTTTGTGATGATTTTCTTACTGTTTCCTTCCGTGTATAATTACTTCAAAGAAGAAAGTACTTGAGTGCGTCCATGTCGGAAAATAATGTGAGACATCAGCGTCTGACTGGGAACGTTCACGTCTGAACAACAACCCGGAAAAGTCAGAGAATGTTTTTTGCTCAGACTCGCAGACATCATTACCTATAAGATCATTTTAATTTTACGCATTTTGCTCTCGGGGTCCTTCCTTCATACTCAGACAGTAATCATCACAAACAACATCGGCACTTAACTGACAAACCCAACTGAACGACTGGTGGACTGGTTGTGTCACAAATGATGAAACCAGACAAGCAGAAAAGAAAAAGCTCTTGTCCAGAATAACAGATGTAGAAGAACCTGAACCTGTCGTGTACCTCAGCTGTCGCACCTCTGACAGGATCAAACACAAAACCATGTACACCACATTTCACATGCAGCACACGTCTGAGCAGGCATGTGAGTGTGTGTGTGTGTATGTGTGTGTGTGTGTGTGTGTGTGTGTGTGTGTGTGTGTGTCTGCTCTTTCAGACACGATAACGTGAGGGGTTGCTTCCTCCTGCCCTCTCCTTTGTATCCGGCCTCATTTGACCACACGTTAGTCCGACTGTGTCCTCTCTCCGAGCCCCTTTACGCCGCAAGAGCAACTGATATTTATTTTTATTATCGTCGATATAAACCAGACACGTTAATTACACTCGTGGAAACAGGCGAGGTCCAAAATTACAGCCTGTTAGCAGGAAAAGGGCCGTAAAGTTTGTCTTTGGCAGATAAATCAATCAGGGTCAGTGGTGGAGTGTAAAACAGGGAAGGATCTGAACGACTCTTATTTTAGTTTTTGAGAAACTTTGTTTGCAAACCACACGCACTGAAGTACAGACTGTACAGATGTTTGTGAGGTTAAAAACTCATCACCTCTAGAATAGTTTTCCCACATTGAATGGGATCATTGTTTATTTCATTTTATTTTTGGGCAACAACCTGCACAATCTGCCAAACAGGTTGTACAGATTGAAAATCAAAATGCAAAGATCGCATTTCCTGACCTGACGTTTCCCATCAGCAGAACAAAGCTGAATATTAAAATGTTTTGACAACTCTATGGTGAAGCTTTGGGTTAAAATAGGAACTTTGTTTGAATCCTGGGGCCACGTCCCTCAGAGGCCGGTCGCATCACATAGCCCCTACAACACCTCAACCAGAGTTTATTTACCAAAGCCAAAACCTTTTCCTAATGATAACAGTTAGTCAAAGCAGAACTGCTGATAAAGCAGAAAGATGAAAAGATCTTTGATTTGTTTAACGCAAAAAAATTCCACCAGAGAAACTTTTCACAGGCAAATGGAAGAAACCTCAGGAGGACCAAGCGGAGGACCGACGTGCAATAGATGAAGCTGCTGCACTGGAGTTACATCATGATGAAAGAATGGTGATATTAAAACCCTGAGTAAATATTAAGGGCCCTAAGTTGCAGGGAGTTGAAACGGGGGGGAAATGAACCGAGGAAACAGGGGATTTAATTTCTAACTGTAGCTGAATCCGAGTCAAACCGAAACCTTGAACATCTCACGACGCTCTGAGAGATCATCCTACACAGTCAAATCGATGTAAAGCACCTGAGCTGCTCTGCCTGGAGCTTTGTTTTCCACTAAACTGCAGTCGCTCTTCATTTCAGACGGTACACCGCGCTCGGCGCTGAGATTAAACGCAGGTTTGAACCGGCAGCAGCAGCGACTCATCAGGGAAACTGCTCAGCTGCAAAATAGATGCAAAGCGACTGTTTTTAACCTGGAGAGCTGCGTTTGTTTTACTCAGCGCTGGGGACATTTCAATCCAACTACAATTGTGCATTTTGTGCAGTTAACACAAGTAGAATAGGTGTACTGTTTTATAGACCTGGGTTTCCACATGAAAATTGATTTGGCAGGGCTTTGTTTTGCCCATAGCGATCACTAGATATTGATGGTGCACATCAGCGGTGGACGTGGAGCCCAGTTCAGCCCAGTGTGGAGCCACTGGAGGTGAAACGCCTCCGTCAAGGGCGGCGTGATCGTAGCTGCTGAGCGAGGTTTCAAAAGAACGACCGGTTCTGGGAGAGCAACACAAGCGAGGGGAGATTAGAAAGAGACAATAATGGATGTAATGTTCTGTGGAGCATTGGCAGGCCACTTTAACGTTCTCTCAGCGGGAGTGGGGGAGTAATCATCTCGGTATTAGCTGCTCTGGGGACCTGCACTCACTTACATTTATTTTAAAAGCACGGGAGACAGAAAACAACACTTCCAGGGACATACTGTGTACAAAATGCAGCAGACACATGTAATAGTATTTCACTCTGGGCCCAGGGTCATGCTTTCCAACAGGAATGCTCCCCCACGTCTGCACATTTTAATTCTGAGAGCTTACAGAAGAGAAGAGGCTGCCAACCTTGAGCTTGTGTAGGAGAAACACTCTGAGCAGGAGGAACCACATTTAGAAAGTATATTTAAAGTCGTTTTGCCTCCGTCACTGTGAGACTTCTGCTGCTGTCCCACTCTGTGAATGAGAAACTGAAGGAAACAGTCAATGGACAATTAGTTAAGGTGCAACTGCAGCTCGGCGGTCGAGTCTTAACATATCCACGGTGATTAATCCTGATCAATAAAGATATTAAAAGGCAGATGGAAATGTTTTAGTTCCTTTGATTTCTCATATTTTGTATTGCCTTTAAATCGAAACCCTAACCCCCTATATACGGTTTATTATTTCAACCATGATTTATTCCTCTAAATAAAAGTCTACTGCAAATTAGTGCTGAAACAATTTAATCCGTTCACGTAAAATAAAATTATTGGCCGATATATATTTCAAGCGATATTTCAAATTGCAAGTTTTTACAACGTTTCTTCATTTTTTATATCCTTGTAAAATAAAATTACTGCTTCATCTAAAAAGAGGTGATTTTAAAACCATCAGATATGAGGGAGGGGATTCGTTTGATATTTCTTAGACGACATTGGTCAGTAAATCATTAAATAACTGAGATTAGTCAATAATTTAATTATTAGTTGTATTATTTAAAACTATTAACCCACAGCCCAGAAAATACTCTCACTCAAAATGTTATAAAAGTGTCATCAAAAGGATCAAATATATGATATAAATAAAGTATATAGTAAATATGACATTGGGTGGCCGTGGCTCAGGAGGTAGAGAGGGTCGTCAACTTAGCAGAGGGGTCGGTAGTTTGAACCCCGGTAAATAAGATCTCATCATGTGATTTTAACATGTATGAAGCAGTGACCTTTACTTCACTGTGGTCAAAGAGGACATGAGACGTTTGGACTAAAGTCTGTTATAAGACACAAAGGAGAAAATAAAGACGATTAAAGAAAATATCCATCAGTTGATTTCACGTGTGTCAAGAACACGAGATGAGAAACTCTCTTGAGTTCCAATAGCTTTTTCTATCGTCTTCATATTTCTGCATCAAACTCTAACAATCTCAGAGTCTTTGAGTTGCACGTCTGATTCCATGGCTGTCACACTGAGGAGCTCGTCGACTGTGATCACTTCTTCATTAGCTGCAGGTTCACGGTGGGCACTCGAGGAGGAAGCCTCTCTCTCTCTCTCTCTCTCTCTCTCTCTCTCTCTCTCTCTCTCTCTCGCTCTCTGCTCATGAATGTTCAAAAAGATGCATTTGCATTTTTCTCTTTCACGTGAAACATTTAACATGAAGACGGCTCGTGGTGCATCAGAGGGGTTTTTCAAATGCTACTGTTTTTGGGGCTGGTTTGTCTTT